>NC_141247.1:5772114-6354614 GCF_054856555.1 Leptonotus elevatus
TCATGCTGCTTCTTTGTATTCAAATATCATCCCGCGTATTTAAAAGAAATCTGTCATCTCTGGAGGTAATGGCAGCTGGGATGTGGAGGTCTGAGCTTGTGATGTGTTGGGCGGGCAATTAGAAAACAATGTGTTCGGGGATGCAATGCGAGCGCTCCATGATGGCAGCTGTCATGTTTTTGGTGGCAAAGACAGCAGTGAAGTTGTTCCTTTGTCACTGACTGCACATCTCGGGAGCCTTCGCATACTCTAATAAAGAGCAAATTCTACAAGTATATTAAACAGTGTGACACATTGCAGCTGCTTTTGCCGCACCGTGCTGTTGTCATCCACAAAATTCAGACTCCTGTGGCACTGAATCACAGCCGTGCCGTGTTTCCAGATCTGAAACAGTTGAGGATTGTTAGAGCAGTGGAATACACATCCCACACACAAATGAGATGCTACGCACATGCAATATAATTTATCTGAGTGAATTAGACTTCAGTGGCTAGTAATGAGATAAGCCCGTATGCATTAGCACATTGTAATTTGCGAATGCTGAAAGACTGCAACAAAACAACTGTTGAATGCCAAACACATTGAAAATGTCTGCCGGCCTCCCTATGTATGCCGCTGCACGACAGTTAATTCGGTTTCTGCCGAATTGCTAAGTGCGCTGCTTTAGGTTAATTGAAGACTTTAAATTGTCCTTAGAAGTTGATGCTTTTTTGTGTGTGTGTATATGTGCCTGGCAGTTGGCTCGATATCTATTGAATGTATTTATCTGGGTAGTGTTGGGAATGGAAAATGTACAACGAAGGAAACAAGGTTATTTGGGTTTTTTGTTATACTCTTATTTGAAAACTAATCGTCAACGTAATTACTATACTCCACGCTTCTCTCTGTGCATATCCAGTTCAATTAAGCAGTGGTGCTAGTAGGCTTCTTCAAGTGCCTTGTGTGTGCCTGTAGTCGGTGGAGAATGTCTTTTCCACGGAGGTCCGTAAGCTTCTCAAAATTGTGCTTTATCGCCGTCGTGGTATGTGTACGCCTCCCCATGGCATTGACATTCTGGGCAATTTTAGTCCAGATAGTAGCCTTTCGGCGAGAGTCATCCTTCAACGCTCACTGGCCAAGCAAAATTGTTAGGTGCCCTTTTGCTCACTGCACTTAGTGACTATGTGCTTAGTGTAAGAACAAAATCTATTCATCCACAATTTCTGTAGTGTAGTGACACTGAAGCTTAAATGCAAGATGTGATTGTATGGTAATCATCTTTATTGGTCATTATTTAAAACACACAAGGAATTAGTATGAACCACACTAGAATTGTTGTATCAACTATGACAAGCAAAGACATGACACATGCTGGAAGTATAATGGAGTCTTAACATAGCTAGTGCTGTGAAATATTGGTCAACAACAGTTATACAAATATGCAGAGATCTGAAGCTACAATGATCAATACAGTAATACTGTCACACAGGGATGAGAAAAATTGGCAAACATTTGCAAAGTGCAACTATGGAATTTTGAATCAACTGGTTAGGGAATTGATGACAAGACTGAAGAAGTTATTTGAATGTCTGCTGGGTTTAGTGTGCATGGTTTGATAGCGCCTACCTGAGGGGAGGAGCTGGAAGAGGTGGTGACCAGGATGTGGAGGGTCAGAGAGACTTTAACTTGCCCAGGTTACCAATGATATTTTAAGTGTGCGTTGCAGTCGGATTGTGTCCTTTTTTGTGGCGGCACCAAACCAGACTATGATGGAGGAACAGGGACTAATTCAAAATAACTGTATAGAATGCCTGTTTTAATTGTACAAATTGTAATACTCATTTTGATGTTGAATGTTGAATGAAAATATGTGTTGTTGTATAATGCAAGATGACACAATATTGCCACTTGTTAAAAAAGAAAGCTCCTGTTTTTCATAAAATACAATAACACACAATCTATGACTTTTGCACAGGAGTGTACAGTATACATTTATTGTCATTTAATATGAGAGTGATACGAACTGACAGGTCCAGATTCTTGAACATACCAGGCCAGGGGTAGCTACAAGATTTCTCTCATTCAAATTTCCAAATGAATTAGCATGCTACTTGTGTTGCCTCTTCTTGCGCCACGTATTCACCCCCATCACTTTGTCAGTCTGTCAGACAATTGAAACTGTGAGCAAAATTACCCCCCTGCACTTACTGTCAGAGATGCAGATGGGAGATAATTGCAAAAGGAGGATTAATAAGGAGATAATTGGTATTTCCATACTGCGTGATGGGAGATGGTCTCGGCTGGGGTTCTGACCTGCTGCCGGCGTAAGTATTTATTCAGCAGGTGGCAGGGCTGGGCCGCACACGGCAGGAAAACTGTGACGAGGAGGGACAACAGCCTAGCAAGGGCGGCTTGGAGAAGAAGAGAAAAAAAGAGCCGGTGCCGAGGCGAGTGTTCTTGCACCCTCGATTACCTGTCTAATGAGGCGATGCGGCACCATTGTTTTATTACTTAGAGGAAATGGGAGAAATCTAGATTTCACCCAGCAATCCCTATTTCCCATTGCTAGGCCGGCATTTGTTTTCTCTGTGCGCTGCAGTCTCCCCCCATTATCTCCACTCACAAGCAATAATACATCTGTTTTTCACTTCTCCTACCCACAAGTTTCGCACTTCAAGTATTAAAGCATTCCTGTTTAATATGAACTGCCTATTAGCCTAGCTATAACGATGCAATCACCTAATCATATCAAGCTAAAAAGGTTGGCTGTAGTTTTTCTGTGTTTTGATCGATTTTCTTTTTATGTTTTCCACCTTACTTTATGTACCTCATTCGTCTATTCATCTCCTTTCCCTTTTCTTGTCCATCTTTTTTTGTGACACACACGCACATAGAGATCAGGAACAGCAGTCATAAACACTGCTTCATTGCTCTTGCATAAGCTGCAAATCTCCCTTGAGCCAGAGGAGCTAAAGCAGTTTATACAGGGGAATAGCAAGCACACCTCCCTGGAGCACAACACTCTAGGGGGTACGTGGGATCTCGAGAGGATTAGGAAGGGCCAAATCATCAAACTCTGTGGGGGTAAAGAATAATAGAGTCAGTGTTGTGCTCGTTACTGAAAAAAGGTAACCAATTATTAGTTACTGCATTCACAAGTAACTCAATTACTCTGTTGATTACTAAAAGTAATGCATTCCTGTTAGAAGTAACTAGTTACTTTTTATTTTATTTTAAGAACATTCTTTAATGTGCCCTGCGATTGGCTGGCAACCAGTTCAGGGTGTACCCCGCCTGCCAGCTGGGATAGCCTCCAGCATGTCGCACCCTTTGTGAGGAATGAGTGATTAAGAAAATGGATGGATTTTTTTCATGCTCCCATTTATGCCTTTACAGCATAATTCAAGTGCTACATGGAAAACAATACAATGTTGATCTACTCAACAGTTTAAATTAATTTGCATTCACATCACTAAAGTTTGCTCAGCATTATGGGCTATATCATGGGTGTCAAACTCATTAGCTCAGAGGCCACATGGAGGCAAATATTTGAGCCGGACTATTAAAATCATCTTATATAAATAACTTAAAAACAATTGGCATCACTGTGTCTGTGTTATACACAGATGTGAAGGTCAGCCCTAAATAGCGGGGCTAAACTGTAAATATATTGTTCCAAAAAATAAGACAAATGCAAATGCAACCCAGCAACACTTGGCCCATTATATGAACCTGTTTTGTATACATATTGTTCCCAGAATGCATTGTGTCGCGCAGTGAATTAAGTTATAGGATGTTAATCTATGGCATATGTATTTGTGTTACCAGTCGCTGAATGTGTGTCGTATTCAGCAAGTTTATGTTTGATTTATGTTGGTTTATGTTTTTAGTTTTTATTAACTTTCAGGTTGTGTGTAAAATAATGACATCCAGGTCAGTTCTGTGTATAAATTGTATTGCTCATCTCAGGATTGCTTGTGAAATTACAAATGTATGTTTTGATTTTGGCCTTCTGATTATTTGGTCTGACATTACTCTTTTTTTTTTTTACTTCCCAAAATCATCTCACGGGCCGGATTAAATCCCTTGGCGGGATTTATCTGGCCCGCAGGCTTTACGTCTGACACCCCTGGTCTATATTATTGTCAATACTGGATAGAAACAAACCTCACTCAAACAGCATGTATTTTTAAATGCTATTTTAGTCAGACCAGCAAATACTGAAAATATCACAAGGATTTCTGACAACATAAAACATGCTGAATCTATTATACAGACTCAGAGATAGAAAATGAAAGTGACTTCAGCATCATAACAGCTGCTTTGTTTGCCCCTTAAAATGTTCCTTCACAGATTATGTATGGAAACTGGCAAAAGAATGTACAACAGAAAAACAGAAACATTCTGAAATAGATTAATAATACATGTGCCTACATGACCTTTTATGTTGCTTACTGATGTTATAGAGTAGAAGTGCTGTCATCCCCAGGAAGCTTTTGTTGTGTATAGACCAAATGTTGCAGTTGTCGCGATGTAGTTGAGTCCTTCAATTGTTGTCTATATCTCACATTTTTTAATATTCCCTATCCAAGTAGTTTGGAGAAAAAAAAAATTCTCAGTTTTTGGTCCCATTTACCATGTGCCACCTGGGCACTATCATACTAGTGAGTTACCTGTAAGCGGGAGACTCCACAGTTTAGACCGGCTTGCATGTTTTCAACAGAATACTGTGCAATAGTTTTCTTGGTTTGTCCCTGGCTAACAGTCTGGTACCGTTAAACTATAGTCACTGTCTTGGTGGAGGGGTGTTACTCACTTCAAGTGTGTCCACTGACACTACCTTTGTTAGCAGGCTAGCTTTGTTGAGGCATCTAGTTTGTGGAGGTGTTTCAACAGGTTTGAGTTGCTGTTTGTCGCAGTAGATAGGACCTTCACGGCAGAAAGACACATCTTACATTTGATTAAAATGTTTTTGCTCAGCTAAAGTGTAATAATGAGCGTATTTCCACTTTGAGAAAGTCATCTTGCTATCGCGCTGACTGCCGGACATATGAATAAACGTAACAGACAAACGCACCTTTATAATGGTAACTGATTATCTATTGATAGCGTAATGCATTCCAGTGTTAGTTATTGTTAAACGTAACTGCGTCATAGCATCGAGGTACCAGTTGGAGTAAAGTTTTTGCCCATTGACTGAGAAGTGCTATGAATCATTTTTTCTAAAAGGCATCCCAAGTCACTATGCCACCCAGTCACTGATGGAGACATTCATGCAGAACCACGCTGGTGCTGTGTCCCTGTCCCTTGAGTCCTGCTTGTGTGCACACAGGGAGATTGATTGCACTGTTTGAGTCACGCTGTGTTGGAGGGCTCCCTCCCTCAGCCACCCATCACCTGAGGGTTGCTTCACAAGCTGCCTGCGTGAGATGCTCTGTGAATAAGATATTGACTTCCTTTGTTAGGCCTCCCATTAATGTAGCTTATTATTCTCCACAAGATGGATGGGACCACAAGATGGATGGGACCAGAGGGGGTACAACATGCTCTGTTTTTATTACACACATCATCTGACAGTTATCAGCCATGGGTGGCTGAGTAGAGCGCGATTGCGTACGTCTTCCGGTGTCTGGTGTCAGATGTGTTTATCTCCCCTCAAAGTGCTATGCGGTTGATTGAGTGACCCTTCACCCTTGTGGAGGTGGTGTGTATTACCGACTGATGTGACAGGCGATGCCCTGCCCTTGTCACGGTCTCCGCCCTAACCCTCAAACAAAAATCAAAACAATACAGCATTAATGTGACTTTCCACAATGGACAGATTTGTTAGTTAGGGCACAAATCCATACATGATGATGATTTTGCACTGCTTAATGTACTTCAAATGAACATGAACATCCACTTAGAAGAATCTATAATTGATCAATGCAATAGCATATTCAGCAACGCAAAGGTAGTGATTGCTTCAGCCAGTAATGTGAGAGAAAGTGACATTACAGGTTTTCCTTGTCGGGTTGCTTACATTTTGCAACTTTTCTAGAGTGAAAAAGAAAATAAGATTGGACATAGTCAGGCTCGAAACATTCAACTGTGGTGTTAGGGCTGAAAGCAGAAATCTCTAATGCATCAGAAGGTTTGCCTTTCCACTGTCAATTTTGTCTGGTTTTGTTCCCCCCACAACTTAAAAAACAGAGGTCAGTGTTGTTGAGCAAGCTCATCACATGCCCTATTTTGTGCAGTCACCTGGCATATCAATCTTCCGTCCAGAGGCCTTGTTAAAAAGGAGACTTTTGAAAGACTGAATAGGAACCTTCCAATCAGTACGCTCTCTCTGCAGATGAACCCGACTTCCTTCGACTGAAATTCCCTCAGCTCTTCTAACCTTAATGGTGCACAGGATAATGGCAGGCAAGTCCTACGGGAGGAAAATGGTTGCGTGTTTCATGTGTGAGTGTTTGAGGAGGCACACTGAACAACATGTTGGCTGTTAGGACATATAGAATGAATGTGGCTACAATAAGCATATAAGACAACTGTGCACATGATTTCACTGAGAATGCATCAGAGAAAAACATCACAATCTTGATCCTTCCCAACTTTTTCCTGTAACTTAATTTGGTAAAGTTTTTTTTATTGATTTTAACTGAAAAAGGTGTTTCAGAGATAGTAAAGTATTTACACACCTATAGTGGATTGATTCTTTAATCAAATCAAGAATATGAAATATTGGAAGCCACTTGAATGACTGATGATGCTGTCTTGTTTGGCTATATACAGAGAGAGAGAGAGAGGGGGAGAGTGAGAGAGAGAAAAAGAGTGAGAGAAATAGTGAGAGAGAGAGAGGGAGGGAGGGAAGGAGGGAGAGAGAGAGAGTAAAGTAAATTTTTGAGTTTTTAGATTTTACACTGTTTACTCATTCACTCCCAGCCATTTTCACTGAAGCAACCCCCTTCGCTCCTGGCTGCTTTACATTGTGTTCTATTGCTATAAAAACATGGATCCTACCAAAAGAAAGATTAGAGTCTCTTTGTTCATCAGGGGAAAAAAAGAGTATATTTCTATCTGTTTCCATTTTGCAGCAATTAGCATTAGAATATAGCTAAGTTTCATCATTATTCACAAATCTGTTTAAAACTGTGGGGAAAACAGCTTTTTGCAAAATAGCCCTGGTTGAGCTCTTATACTCTTCTGCCAAGTGCTGGCCAGTTTTGTAATAACTACCATTGCTTCAACCGTTCTCTGCAATTCTTCTGTATGCTATAGCATAAAAAAATTGTTTTTTAAATGTATAAATACATTTTTGGGACACTGGCAATATTTAAAATAGAACGTATTTTTGGGAGCAAATGAGTTACCCTCGTTTACAGTTGTGAGATTTTTGCATACATCTTATGATGCTTGTTGTCAGTCATTACGACTGCTGCCTTTAGCTAACAGTAGGCTGTGTCGTCAGATGGGTACCAGCAATCACTGTGTATATTGACCTTTAACCATTACACCCTCCTGCTGGTTCAACGTTTTTTATTTATTTATTTTTTAATCAGAGGAACACATTGATTGTATTCAACCTTTGAGGTTCCACTTGTGTTTTCAGAGCCGCATGTCAACAATATGTCTGCCATGTTTGTGGAATATGTTGACACAGCATTTTTTTTGGGACGTGCCTTTTCAATGTTTTGTTTTTAATGTCATAATGAATTATTCACCTTTGTATTATTTTTGGCAAATTTAACAGAAATTTTGGGCTATGTTTAACAAATCAAAATTTTTTAACAGTTCTTAATTGTTTTACTAGTCAATATTAGCATATTCTATCAATCCATTACTGTTTTTGCTTTGAACTGAGAATTTTCGATTTATTGCTGACCCGCCTACCATCTCCTAGCAACCATCCTCCATCATCAGATGCAATGGGTAGGGAAAAATAACTGTCAGTAACATGCCCTCCTTGTGCAGCCGACACAGACACTTCTGTCATTTGATATTTGGCTCATGCTTAGGAGAGGGACAGCTGCATGCTACAGGCAACACTGAATAGGCAAGAACGTAACTGTGTGAGTTGTTTTTGACACGCCCTGCCGTTGTGTCCCTCTGGGATTTAAGATTTTCTTTCATGTGGCTTGGAACTCTTTGGCCTCAGCTGTTGCAAATCAATGTGCTTTTTCCCCCATTGGAAATGGCTGCGAGGCGTTAGAAGTGTAAACTCTTCCACAAAGCTTCCCTGCATCTGTATGCATAAGGCTGATGTTTCTGGGCGATGTTTGTTTGAAGTGTAAATGAAAATGTGACGCAGCGGAATTGTGAGTCAAATCCTCCATTATTTCTGATATCCTCTCTGGATTTTGGGAAGCCAAGTCAGTTTGGCAATTTCACTAATTCCTGGAGATGAATCTTAATTATGACAAAACACTCAATTTCCATTCCAGTTTTCAAAGGTTTTTAGCAGCTTTAATTCCTGCCAGAGAACCTCAGAGGTGCCGCCACGACAGCTGATTAGGAAATATGTTGCTGGGACGTTTTTTGTTGTTGCTTCTCAGACCACCTCAATTGTTTTAACATATTTGGAACACTATGTTGAAGTGCCCTTGGGCAAGATCCTGAACCTCAATGTACTCCTAACGCTGTCATCAGTAAGGAAACAGCCTTTTGAGTACTGATAGACCAGTAAGTCTTTTTCAGGCTGATACCGATACCGTTGATTAGTAGTCAAGGGAGCCAATATTCATTTGCAGTAAAAGATTGGCGTCAACATTAAAAAAAAATAATAATGCTATTAAGCACGTTTTTCAAAACAACTTTTCAACATGTTGAATGTTTTTCTTTTAATTTTAAACATATATAGAATAGACAGCTTTATTTTAAATTTCTAACAAAAAGTGCATGGAGCTTCCAGCCAGTGTCATCAGTATGTCATAAGCTAAATAAAAATTAAATAGTAAATAGCTCCATAAAGTTTCCAACATAACTGAAATATAGTTTATATATTAATAACTAGAAAAAGTGCGAAAAGCGTGGGAAAGTTGAAAGCTGAATGCTAATCTGAAAATGACTATTAGTCCTTCTCAGTTTTTACGAGGCTTCCCTTCATACAGCACTCACCGAAAGGTGGGCATCCTTCAATGAAGGGCCATTGTATTGACAGCTTTGCCCACCTATGAAAAATAGCCAATGAAATGCTTACAATGATTTCCTGAAGACTCACAAGTGTGCTGAAGCCTCATGAAATGCTGACGTCACTCATATTTTTGCCCACCCATTTAGTGCAACTTTCGACACATATTTTTCCCAGTTTTCGGAGTTGTTTGCGCTTAAGGGTTCAAAATTGGAGGTGTTCTGTGACATGCTCACATCAGATTCGACAACTTCATGCTTCTCTTAGCAGCCTGGAGCAGGTGGTCCGTACCAAATGGCCGCAGCTTTCCCCCACCTCTATTTATAGTTAGAAAATAGTTAAAACGCACACTCTAGCAAGGAGAAATGAGTCACATTTCAGATATGTTAACAGGCTGTATTGCAAAGTAATAGCACAATGCAAAAAAAGTAAAGCAGGCTATGGTTACATTTCATCCAGGCAGAACATTGAGCCTACCACAAAAATTGGTTCTAATGTAATGTGTGGTGGTAGAATAACTCGGACATGTGCAGGCCATGAAGAAAAGAGTCAGTGTGGCGAGGTGCAAAATGTCTATTTCAGGGCTTGCTTTAAGTAGGGTGAGTCACCAGGCTTTTGGAGCACTCGAGGCTGCATTTGTGTGTATGTATTTTCATGTGTATATCCCCTCACCCCTCCCCTTCTCCCTCTGTCTTCGTCATAGGCAAGAACGCACATTTGCCTGCCTGGAGGGTGCAGGTCTGTGACAGGTTAGGCGTTTTGGATACAGGCCATCCTCACTGTCTTTTCCCCGGCTTCTGGTGGTGAGCTGGCCCTGGTGCAGGGCACAGGCAGCAATATCAATATGTTCGGGTAAATACTGAGATAAGGTCCACCAATTTCCACAGCAGAACTGGCTCAGACCAAAAACTGCATGTGTGAATCTCACGTGCTACTAATGACGAGACCGCAAACATAAATGAGCTATTTTTGGAGACTAGGGTGTGACTGAATTTAGCTTGACAGACAGAAAATGAGCGAAAGAAAGGTGGAGAAATTGAGGGATGAAAGCAAATGATAGATGGAAGCCGCCTACTGCTGCCAGTGAAATGTCAGTGAAACCCCGGGGATACATTGATTAACCTCTCTACACCTAATCTGCCTTCAGCTCCTGCAGCTTTCACTGACGCTAAACAGACAGGCTGGTGGAAAACAAATGAGTAGGGTTCCGGTACGGTGTACGCTTCCCCAAAGGGAGCACCTGGTTTAGATGAAACTAAATATTTTCAGTTTCAATAGAATTAGCTTTTGAACATGGGCTACCTTTTTTTTCTTGCATTTAAACCCATCCGGTTGTCTCACACAATCATGGAGTCAACCCATACAAGCATGATTTATACCTCAAACACTATCTGTTTTCTTCAGGACAAGGTTTAGCAATCTATTCCAAGGCTCCATATAAGCGGTTTCAAAGCGGGTCAGAACTAATACGTGCCTTATTTGAACACATTTAAGAGCAAAACGCCAACCGTCCAAGGAAAGTTGAAGAAAAAAAGAACCACGAGACACGTCTAAAAGGAGGGAGGGCGTCGTGACTCAGTGGTTGCGTGGTCGTCTCCCAACCCAGAGGTTGTGGATTTTATCCCATGCAGTTGTGACCACGTCGAAGTATCCTTGAGCAAGATTAAAAAGCTTTGCTGGACTCACGTGGACTACCGCAGGTAGTCAGAGGTCAAGGGAAGCTATTTGCTACTTACACAGAAGCAGTTTGCTCGCAACAGCTTTGGCTGACCACTAGTACGCCTAACACATTTTGGAGGAGAGGAAAAATCATACTCGCTAAACTGAATTGGAACTGGAAATGAATTAAATTCTGTTCCGCTGAACGTCAACCAAGAGGGCGTTGTGGCTCAGTGTTAGCGTGGTCGTCTCCTAACCCAGAGGTTGTGGGTTAGATTCCATGCCATTGTGACCACGTCGAAGTGAGCAAGATACTGAAACCCCAGTCGGTCCTAATGCTGCAGTTGATTGTAAATGAAGTACCATTTACCGTAATATTAAAGTATATTAAAACATAGTATGAGATACATGGAATTTATCAGTACCGGTATTTGTTTGTTTTCACAATAGAGCCATGAGTTTTGCCTTTGACTTTTGAGTTCTGCACAATACATGTCCTGAAACTTACACTGAAGCATTTTTTTAACCAATTTAGCTTTGCTTCTGGACATCAAAATAACTGTTGAAAAAAAAAGTTAATCCATTATATTGTTATATTTTTGCTTCAGGTCCCTGGGATTAACCTGCAAAAAAATATAATAATAATGAAAATATTGTTGTAAGTTAGAAAGTTGCTTCATTCGCAAATAAAACTCTGCAAATAATTATTTTTTTATCAAAGTAAATAGTAGGGGTCTATACACCTTTGCCACTAGTATTATATATAAACGCAACACTTGCAGTCAGTACTGTGTTTTCTGAGTTCCCAGACCACCCCCTTATTAAAACAAAGCTGCTCCTTTGAGAGTGGCCTTTTATTGTAGGCAGTCTAAGATACACCGATGCACTAATCATGGTGTCTAAACAGTATCTTGATATGGGCCGCACACCTGTCAGGTGCGATATATATTTTGGGCAAAGGAGAAGTGCTCACTATTACAGATTTAGACTGGTTTGTGAATAATAGTTAAGAGAAATGGTGATAATGTGTATGTGGAAGACGATCCAGATCTTTGAATTCATCTCGTAAAAAATGGGAGCAAAAACGAAAGTGTTACGTTTATATTTTTGTTTAGTATAAAAACAACATTTGAAAGTTCATTCACAAGCATTTTTTTGTTTGGTTTTTCTTGCAGTCTGCTCCCAGTTCTCCAAAGGTGTGTATGCCATCATCGGCTTATATGACAGGAAGACGGTCAACATGCTCATGTCCTTCTGCGGCGCCCTGCACGTCTGCTTTGTTACTCCGTCCTTCCCGATTGAGACGGCCAACCAATTTGTCATCCAGCTGAGGCCTGAGCTGCAGGATGCTCTCGTGGGTGTGATCGAATACTATGGATGGAACAAGTTTGTCTACATGTACAGTTCAGATTCTGGTAGGTATCTATCTATCTATCTATCTATCTATCTGTCTGTCTGTCTGTCTGGCAGTGGTGTCCAAATTAGAGCCCGTCGTCCATTTTCCAGCACCCCTCAGCATATATATATATATATTAAAAAAACTAACTTTACATAGCCTGCAACCCTATTCAGTGAGTACTTATGACCGCCCCTTCATTTTAATAACATTTCATGACGCATTTCATGCTGACAACCATGAAATAAATAAATATAAGAGCAGAACGTTTTTATTTATTGATGTTAAATTCTATTTTTATATTTATTTTTGAATTTGATTCCACATTTATTTTTATTTATTGTTTTCATTTTTTCCCTTTGTAATAGGATAGATTCTATTCTTTCATTTGGTAGATTTGGTTTAAATATAATCATGGAGCAATATCCTGTGAGTCTTGAAAATGTCAAAATGCTCTAAAATGGCTGGGAGTGAATGACTCTCTAACAGCATACTTTTGATAAAGACCCTTCCAGACAGAGGCCACATCTAGGCTGCTTGGTCTTCACATCGTCATTGAGACGGATATGCGGTTTCTGAATGACGAACTATCAGTTAGTTTTATACTGTGTAATTGTTTTTATAATGGGCTAGAATACTGAAAAGATAAATGCACCCGCACTGACTGGCAGATAAATCGCACAAACAACAAAGATTCAGCTTTTCATTGTGCTCATCTCAGCAGGAATTTCTGCTGCTTGGAAATACACAGACAGAAGAACTAAAAGAGTCATCCTCATGTTTTCTTATCTTCTTCCCAGGAAGAAGCTCTATCAGCTCTATCTTCTCCATGTTGTCAGGCCCTCTCCCAGGTGTTTTGGTGCATGGCCACAAATGTGTGTGTGGGGGGGGGGGGCAAAAGCACTCATGCACTATTTACTACATACAGTATCAGCAAGCACATGTACCAGATGTTAATGGTGACATTTTGTCTCACCTTTTCACAAATTAAAACAGATCAAGTTAAAGTACCACTGATTGTCAAGTCCACCTAAGTGGGGTGAAATTCTTTCTCCGCATTCGACCCATCCCCTGAGGGAGCGGTGAGCAGCAGCAGGAGACGCGCTAGAGAATCATTTGGTGATATAACCCCCCAATTCCAAACCTTAATGATGAGTGTCAAGCAGGGAGGCAAATGGGTCCAATTTTTATAGGCTTTAGTATGACCCGGCCGCGGATTGAACCCACAACCTCCCAGTCTCATAGCGGACACTCTACCACTAGCCCACTGAGCTGGTATATTCCCAGGTGTATCCCAAGGATCAAGAATTATATAATGGATTTTATTACACTTGACAAAGCACACAGCTAAGGGATTGAACGAGGTCAGCAAATGGCTCCTATTTGCGGAAGTGGAAATGTATTTAAATTTATTAAGACAAGAAAAGCATTTTCTCTTGTGGAGTTATCACTTCAAGTCACTTAATTAATAACCTGACTATAACTGTTTGCATGTGTGCGTGTGGACACATCACCAAACATTTTAACAACTAGTATTCATTCACTCAAACGTTTACGAATGTAATTTCACACCTGATGAGTCGGCATGCACTCCATTGCCCCACCTATTTGAACAAAATCAATGAAAAAGTCAGTTTTACACAATACAGTCGCCACCCTTTGGAGCTTTCAAGGACACATTGCACAATATTACGCTGCTAAGCTTAGTGATGGGCAGTGACAGTGAAGATTTCACCCTCTTCCTTAGTCCTCTTGACGCATGATGGCCTTTGTGTTCCGCACGTCCCAAAGATTGTTTTAAATGTCCTGTGATCCCTTTATCTTCCCCACTCGGTGCACTGTGTGTGTACTGGATACATTCACCCTCCGTGTGATTGAGTGGTAGAATTGAGTCAGTGCAATCCCTATCAGAAGTCGCCTGTTGCCTG
Source organism: Leptonotus elevatus (assembly GCF_054856555.1). Taxonomy (NCBI): domain Eukaryota; kingdom Metazoa; phylum Chordata; class Actinopteri; order Syngnathiformes; family Syngnathidae; genus Leptonotus; species Leptonotus elevatus. The sequence goes on from NC_141247.1 coordinate 5,786,189, forward strand.
GATACAACAGTGCAGTCATCTTAATCTACAAGGTTATTTTAAGACTTTGAGATAATATCTTGAAAGAGGTTTGGCTTATGTGGGTTTGTATTATTTATTCACATCGAGTCTGAGCTTTTACATTAAATATTTGGCTGTGTTGTGTTGTCTTCATGAAAGAAAAATATATTGTAAGCATTTAAAGGTGGCAATTTTGAGATACTGTATGTTCTTGTCATTTTACCATGCAGCACTTGATGAAAATAAAGGACGTATTGTTTGTTTTACAAAAGCTAAGATTGGGAAAAACATATTTGATAGGCTAATAAGACATAAAAAAAAAAAGAAAAAACATCAATGAAATGGTTTCCTAAAGGTTTCTTTTCTCGACTCTCAATTGCGTGGCGCCCAAGGGTGCTTGTGGGAGCTAGATTCCATTAAGATATTATTCTCATTTAGGATGCCTTGAAAGGACCGTTTTACTTTGACTTGTCCTACGAGGCTCCTTGTCAGCCTTTTTCAAAATCATTGGGGTTGCATCAGCAACTTGTCTTCATCTAAAATAGGATGTTCACTGAAGGCAATATGAACCAAAATGTAGGACAGGCTAAAAAAAAACTCTCTTGGACTGCAAAATACCAGATACTTTAAAACACATTAATGTGAACAAAACACTCCTTTTTGTGTTTTTCATTTGCATGATCTGACATAATATATGTCTGCTGATATAACAAATAAAACATACATGTGTTTTCCTTGGGCCCCAAATGAGTGGGTATGGTCAGCAGTGTTGGGCATGTTACTTCCAAAATGTAACATATTTCATATTACTAGTTACTTGCATTTGAAATTTAAAGTTACTTTTAAATTACTTTTTTTTAAAATCGGGGATTAATTTATTTAATCATGATTTTGAGATTTTAAAAATAAAATGAAAACTTTGCAACCACAACTGTGATGAGGACTTTTAACTATATAGCGTGTTGTATAATGTTAAATATTTGTACTCTATAGTGTGAGATCACTGCCTTCGATTCATATTTGTATCAAGATGTATTTTTTTCCAAATATAAATATTGGAACTGATATTTGGTCCGGTAAATAAATAATCCCAGACTGTACACCATAAATAAATTGACCAACATACTCAAATAAATTTACATATAAGGGAAAGATGAGTTTATATTGCCCGTGTATGTTCCTCTTATCAATAACACAATGCAATTGTGTATGTATTGTTAACTAGTATGTAAGGAAATTGGCTAAAAAATAATAGTGATAGATGAAGTATAAGTGATAACTGGTCTAACAAAATGGATGGATGGATTGAATTGGATAAAAGCAAAAATATTTATGCTATGTTCACACTGCAGCCCAATTCCTTTTTTTTTTTGCCCATATATGCGACGTGTCTGATGTTTTCTTCCCCATGCAGTGCGAATAATAGGCTACAATTCCAATTTTTTGGCTTGTTTATAAATCTGATATCTGTGATGCGTCTGCAATATGAACGCAAAGTAACATTGTCGAATTTATATTTGCCTTTAATTTAATTCCATTTGAAACATGAAGCCTTAAGTTGACATTTGTGGTAGCCCGGCAGATGGTATATTTATTCCGCAAAGTAATGACGTGACGTCAGCTTTAGTAGACGTCTCAAACTCTCCATACGTCGCCTCATTTCCCCAAAACATTTCTAGTACCTTCTCCTGTCTCACTACTCTGGCCATATGAGATGAACAGGCCCGTACTTACATGTAAATCCATGTGATAAGTTGATCCCAGACGCGACACCATGCGGGACCATAATTATGTATTTCAGTGTACGGCACGCGTGCGTTTGGAGTTGCTTTAGCGGGACGTCATCAGCCACTGGAGATCTTCCCAAGAATGCATTTTTCTCGCCGACAGCCAATCGGTGATCATCATTTTCCATACTGCAAGTGATGGCACAATCATTCAAATCATATCTAAACACACAATAACGCTTACATTTTTATAGTTCTAAACACAGTTTATTATTATTTTTGTTTTACTTTGTTTGCTTGTGCTTGTATTTTGAATGTTTGGCGTTTTATTTCGTGACACTCTAAGTTCCGTAACTGTGAGTGGCTTCACAAACAATGACTCAGCCTGTACAGAGCTGACTATCGTGTTAATGGAATACGATGCTGTTCTCTGAGGAGGTCAGTTGTCCAGCATACCTTATCATGATACGTGTTTTCAATGCAATAGTAAGCAACTCTGCTCACAGATGATTGCTTTACTTTGCTCCTCCCGCTGCTTTTTTTTTTATTTAATCGGTGATTAATGTTTTTGTGGTCACAAAATTGTAACGCATTACGGGAGTCAGCAACATGTAATATTATTACCCAAATTTATTACAGTAACTTCTTATATTACGTTGTTACTGACTAAACGTAATATATTAGTTAATATTTTTATATTAAATGCGTTATTTTGAAACACGTTACTCCCACCAACGATGGTCAGTGACGTCGCAAACCGGCTGACATACACAAAAGTGTGGTTAGCGGCTCATGCATTGATGAACTAGCTGCCACGACTAATGTGAAATGCGCAACACATTGATCATCGACACTTCATGCATACGTGGCGGCAATGTGTTTCAGTTCAGCGCTAGCAAAGTCTCACATGAGCGGAGCCCTCTTCTTCAAAGGGTTCTGCGCTCACGGCCTCTTGACTCTCGCGCAGAGGGAGCAGAGGAGAAAGCTAAGGCTCTCAGTAGCGGTGATGATTTTTGTAAATATTTGGAACAATCACATGTTATAGGTGTAATGAGTTACCGTTCAGGGATTTCCATAACATTTGGCAGCTTTGCATTTTGCCACATAAACGTCAACTCTTTCACAGTCTTGCCTTTCAATGAGGCGTAAAATGTGATGTTTTACTCACAAACTTCGATGCAAAACTTATTGTCTTGATGCAAAACTTATTGTCTTGATAACTTATAGCCTTGAATTACTTATTGTGACTTTTACACTTTTACAACATCATATGGCTGCTGTCCTCGGTTCTGGAATTTCACAGCAACTTTGAATGATTGAATCTAGTGCTGTCACTAATTACTTTTGTTTAAAATCAAGTGTCCTATGGATTATTCCATCGATTAATCGCCCCAATTTAGTTTTTTTACAAAATATTTTTTATTTTATTTTTATTTTATTTTTTAAAGTCCACTACTAATTTACGTGAGTTGAATTCAGTGGATATAAATACTCATTGTTCCTTATCTTCTGCACACATATGCACATATTACACAAACACCATCAAAATTAGCCTATGCTTAACGATTAACAATCACAATTAGCATTAGCCCTGAATAAACTCGAATCACTTACTTATTGTACTTTTCCTGAAAATAACTTCATAGTCCAACATATGAAAAAATCTAAGTTGATGAAAATATTAAATGGTAAATGGAATGCACTTAATTAGCGCTTTATCTTCATCATGTTTCCTAAACCTGACGTATTCGCTTGTCTCTTTCAAACATATTGAGTTGTCAAAGCCTACAATGGAGTTCATTTCTAAGGTCCGCCAGCGTCTTCCTTGCGTGTGTTGTTAAGTGCATTGCAGCCAACTGGGTCAATTTGGCTCGGTTATTTCACATTTGGTGGCATAAAACCGTAGTAATGGTCCTTATGGCAAATGCTGGATGTACCAACCAGTTGTGTTTACGAGAGTATTTCACTTGTAAAATGAACACATTTCACTAGTGTGCATGAGCAAAAAAGCATTTCAGTGGTGTTTATAAGAGCATTTTAGTTATATGTGTGAGAGCTAATCCCGAATAATGGCCCACCTCATACAACGGTATGGTCCGTCACGTTCCGACCTTGCACGTCGCATTCGCGACCTGGAGATAGAGGGCCGACAGTTTCCCAATTTCATGCCCTGGAACGGTCCAGCGTGCGTCCGCCACCACCCCATGGCTCACTCCTAGATTACATCGCATGCGTGTGCATTGGGGATCTGCTCCGCTGATTTGTTTCCATTTCCAGCTTGTTCATATTATGCGGATCGACTGCCGACCAGCTTATCGTGCCGAAACCGCCAGACGAATAGACCCACGCAGGCAGGCGACAGTCACCAGGCAGCAATGTTCTCCCGAGCCTCCCGGTCAAAATGGATTTCTCAGCCTCGTGTCATCATCTTTAAAATTAAGAGTGTCATTTCTAACAGCTGTTTTGTTGTTGTTGTGTGTGTGTGTGTGTTTTTTTTTTAATTACTCTTTTTATTATTTTTTTTAGGAAAACATACCGGCCCGGAAAAAAATGGATCGATCGCCGTTATATTTTTGTTTCTCAAATAAATGTTTTGGACATTAGTTTATTCTATTTTATTGTTGTCATTATTATTTTAAAATCTACAAATGTTTGAACACTGAGAGTGTGTATAGGCCTTCTGTATTTAAATAAAAGATACAGTATGTGAATTTTTTTTACGCCTATTAAGATAAGTGCATGTATAAAGTGTGTGGTGAGGTGTTAAAAATATATATAATAAATGAAAAATATATAGGATGAACGATTTTTTTTTGGAATAAACAAAAAATATATATATACTGTGCTGATAATATGTAAAGCAATAAAAAACTTTTAACGGAGAAAAAAAAGACTAAATGAAATAAAGAACATACATAATGAATGAAAAAGCATTCATAATAAACTAAAAATCATACCAAAACGGAAAAACATATAATAAAAGAAAAATATCTATAATTAACGGGGTTGGGGATGGTGTACATGGGTTTCCATTATCGCGGGTAGTTTTTGGAACGTAACACCCACGAGAAACGAGGGAACACCAATAATTTTGACATGGATTATTTTGTTACAAACATCAGACATGCTAATTTTCTCCCTTTTCAGTTTAAGAGACCACAAACAAACCGTAACAAGTCAATTAGTTAGTAGTGGTGAATGCCGGTCAGAGTCCGTCAGCAATAAATGTCCGTGCGAAAGCACGAAACATTGGTTCCGGGCCTCCCAGCAACTTCCAGGTGCCACAAATTAGTTTTTTAAAATTATTGCTTTTTTTTACCACCCCTAATTGAATGAATAACAATTTATTTCGATTAGTCATAAAAACAAACCAAAAAACACACATGTTCATCTTTTAAAAAAATAAGTAAAACACAGACCAAAAAGGCATAAGCTGAAACTTATTTACGCCTACCCTTTTTACCAGCTCAAACCATTCAAAATAGTGAAATCAAACATCACATTACACATAAATAATATATTATTCACACAAAAACAAGATGAATACATCAACCTTCATTTGCATATTTTTCAAAAACTTTACTTGTATTCAAACGTTTAAACTTAAAAATTGTCTGACACTCTTCCAGGTCTCCATCAAGATTATTCCATACTTTCACACCACTTATAGAACTAAATTGATCTTTTATTTTAGTCCTGGATTTTATTCCCTCTGAGGTTGTATCTACATTATTTTTTCTTAAACATGTTTTCTATGTGGCTAGGTAGGAGTTTATACATTATCAGTGCTATTTTACAGTTTACCAAGTCCTCAAATGTTAAAGCTCTTATCTTAATAAATAGCCCATTTGATGGATCTGTATGATTTGACTTTGTTATTATCCTTACAGGGCAAAATGTTGCTCTAACTGGACACGCTGATTTTTCCCTCACGCCTTGAGTAACAGCTTCCTACGTCACCTTTGCACACAACAGTTTCAGTGTTGGATATGATAACTTAGTAAAAGCCCCCATTTAGTTTATTTCTGGTCTCCCCGCTGAAAGGCATCGCTTCTCGTCTACGTCTTTCACTTCCTGGCTGTCTTACTTATTTACTCATAATGTGGTTATTTATGGAGGTTGAACGTCATCCATCCTTTTGTTACTTAATGAGTTGGCGTCAAATAGGCACATCGATTGCCTGGAGAGCAGTTGGTGTGCATTCAAAAAGGGCCAAGGCATCATTTTCCAGTGGCAGTGACTGCATTTATCATTTTCCTTTGACAGAGAACGTTGTGTTGTTGGGGTTGCCATTTTTACATTTGCTAAAAATAAATCAAATGCCCGAACAGACATTACCAAATGGTGGTATGCAAAAACATTGTCTGTTGGCCCCCCAAAACATTGCTATATTTCAAAAAATTTTAATTTGGATAACAGCTGCCAGTCTGCTGCTACAGTGAAATAATGACATTTTCTCACTGGAATGTTTGTGGCTCCCAGCTTGAGTGGCTGACTTCCAAGAGAAAGGGAGCAAAAAGCAATGAGTCAGAGCGTTGTGTGTTTTCTAATCACCTTTTTCTTCCTGTTTTTGCAAGAGTTCTTCTCTCATTGGCTGCTCTCGCTTTCACTCCATGGCGCTCCAGTGTCCAGGCAACAGTGCAGGACTGTGGCAGTGTCACTTATAATTGTTACTTGGAGGATGTGAACCGGCTTGTGACGGTGTCTTTGGCTGTGATGCATGGACTGAGTGTTTGTTGGTGTAGAAGTGGTCATTATTTAGGCCAGCACACTTGGACGTGTCAGTGTGCTGAATGGACTCAACCACTCATTACACTTTATCACTAAACCTACAGGGGAAGTTCTGATGGATGGGCTTTGTTCCTTGCCCTTGTTTCTGTCCTAATATTACTATGGGTGGGGAAAAGCATAGGAACTTACTATACAATATTTTTACACTGATATGACTATAATAATTATGAAATATTCAGTATATTGCAAAACCTGTCATTAAGAATGCAAATTCTTGTGTGCATCGATACTGTGAGAAATGTTGACAGTGATACAGCTCAAAATGTGTATTCTGTCTCACTATATGCCAACAGAATGCATCACTCTTAAGGCCATCCTGATGAATAATGATGATGTCTTTAGATGACGCTTTGTGTTTGTTGGTGGAGATTTTCATGCATGCCAGATCCACCACACCAGCATCTACCGAAACTCAGACACAATCTGTTTCCTCCTCAGGTTATTGAATCGGTGGAGGCTGGTGTCTCGGATCTCACGCGGCTTCGTCTGTCCTTCCTTCCTTTTCTCGGTCTCTCCGTTGGTCTCTTGAGGCCTCCCTGACTTTATGTTTTTTGGATTTGTTGGGGTCTGGATGTTTCTTGGGCTGGGGAGGAGTTCTGGTGGGGGGTGTCTGGTCGGTGCTGGATTTCACCTTCCTTGGTTTTCTTCGGTCCCCTCGGGTCTCCTGGTGTTCGATTTAGGTGAACGGTATAAGATTTTTTTTTCTAATAGGTTTTCTGGTGAGCTAACAAACACACGCACGCACGCACGCACACACACATACTCACCCACACACACAAAAAAAAAAAAAAAAAAGTATGTATGTATGTATGTATATATGTATATATGTATGTATATATGTGTATATATATATATATATATATTTAAAAAAAAAAAAAAAAAAAAAAAAAAAATAAGAGCAATGATGATGACATTTCCGAATGAACAATACTGAGCTCTTAAAAAAGAAAAAAAAAAAAAAAAAAAAAAAAAAAAAAAAAAGATGACGCTTTGTGTAAATTAGTCACATTTTTCTTTGATTTTTTTCCACCTCTGTGCAGGGCTCTCCGTGCTCCAGAAGGTTTTGGACACAGCAGCAGAGAGGAACTGGCTGGTGACTTCGGTCAATGTGGAGACTATGACGGAGGCATCGTTCTTGAAAGTGTTCCAAGATTTGGACAAGAGAAAGGAGGGGCAGATTATCATCGATTGTGAGACAGAGAGGCTCACTGGCATCCTTAAAAAGGTAAAGAGAGCTTCTCTCCAATACAATCCATTGTGCTTTAATGATCTTAAATCCTGAAAGAAAAATAAAGTCCATCTGTTTGGTTGTTTTCCCCTTTGGGCACATGAGAGTTATTTTGAGCAATTAGCTTCCTCAAAGGAGTTAGGAAGAAGTGGTTTTGTATACTCGGCTTTGCATGGTTTAACAAGATGAAGCGAACCGACGATGCAGAACGGAAAAGGATGTGCAGGTAGTGACAGCATTTGTTGGTCTGCTACTATGCGCACTCTCCAAGCATCAAGGACAAAAATGTTGAATAACACAGGTTATGCATTTAAGTCCAGAAATTCTTCGATGACAGGATGAGCACTCACAGCAGCTATGCTCAAAGAAAAATGATCCAGGAATCGTAATTGACAGTTCAATAGAAAGACTTTTGCAGCAGTCTCTTGGTGGAAGGTTCAGTGTAACTGTTTACTTAAGAAAAAAATTAACTAAATAAATAATACATAATAATAATAATAATACAAAATCATAATCATAACTATAATATTCATAATGTAATAATACATTTGTTTACAATTGGTAACACCCATTATGATTCTGGACTACATCCGGTTGTTTTCGTGCAACAGCAGAAATTTACTTTTTTTTATGACGTCTAATTGTATTTCTTAAATATGTCTCACCACATATTTTTAAACAAGTTATTCAATTGGGCTCTATTTTCATGACCGGCATGAATCCTGCGCAGGCTGTGGTGTTGCTGTGCCGAGGTGGGCAAGACCCGATATGCTGGTAACAGACGACAAGCACAGGCTTGCGGATCTTCGAATAATTTGTGCCATGGTGCAGTTGCTTTATGAAAAAAGTGAGGCCATCCTAGTTTTAAAGATCTCTGTACAACAATCCAACGAGCAAAATCATGTCTCTATACAACAATCCTACGGAGGAAACTCATTTCAGCCGCTTGTATCCGGGATCTTTTTCTTTCAGTTACGACCCACAGCTCGTGACCATAGGTGAGGGTAGGAACGTAGACTGACTCGCAAATCAACAGCTTCGCCTTTTGGCTCATCTTTTTCTTCACCACAACAGACCAATAGAGTCCGCATCACTGCAGACGGTGCACCGATCCGCCTGTTGATCTTCCGCTCCAACCTACCCTCACTCGTGAACAAGACCCCAAGATACTTGAACTCCTCCACTTAGAGCAGGATCTCATCCCTGACCCAGAGAGGGGACTCCACCCTTTTCTGACTGAAGACCATGGTCTCGGATTTGTAGGTGCGGATCTTCATCCCAACCGCTTCACACTTGGCTGCGAACCGCTCCAGTGAGAGTTGGAGATCACACCTTGATGAAGCCAACAGCACCACATATTTTGCAAAAAGCAGAGATGCAATGCTGAGGCCACCAAACCGGACCCCCTCAACGCCTTGGCTGCGCCTAGAAAGTCAATTAATGGGTCAATTAATTAATTAATTAACTCCTTCACTCTCAGCCATTTTCACATTTAGTGAGGTCCACAGAATATTCTGTTCTATTGCTATATAACATGGAACCTACCAAACAAAAGATTAGAGTTTCTTCTTTCATCAGGGAAAATTTTATATTTGTATCTGTTTTCGTTTTGCAGCAATTAGCATTCGAATATAGCTAAGTTTCAGCATTATTCCCAAACCTGTTGAAAATACTGGCAAAAAAAGTTTGTTGCAACATGGCCCTGGTCTCTTATACTCTGCTGCCGCCTGCTGGCCATTTTTTTGTAATAACTACCATTGCTTTAAGCCACCTCTTCATGCCAGAAGCTGTATCATAGCCTTCTTTATGATCTAGCATAAAAAAACATAAGAAACGTATTTTGGGAGTGAAGGACAAATATGTAAAAAAAAAAATATTTAAATGTTTTGGGGTTTGAATGAGTTAATTAAAATCAACTATATTTAAAATCAATACTCAAAACGCTAACTATAATGGAAATTTTAAACTAATATATCACTGACACACACACACACACACATATTACGTTTAGTTTGTAGAGTGTTTCATGTGATGCAAAAAGACACTTGTACTGTTTGGACAATTTGAACAGTAAACATGTTTTTGTTGCGACAAGCCATGAATCATACCTTAACATCCGCATCCTCACAAACACACATACATACAGTCGAGACTACTTTAGTTGGCCATGAATGTTATTGATGGCCACCTGGTCAACAGTTAAGGTTATTGCATCATTTCTCGCTGCTTTACAGGATCCCGGGCTGAGAAGTTTTGCACTCAGACAGCCGCCATCAATCACCCACATCTGCTCGCCGCCTCCATGGTGCCCTGCTTGTGCACCCACAGACTATCTGACACCTGTATGCAGCGGTGTGCACACATACACACAAACACACACCCGTCTGCCTCTTCCGCCCTTTAAACTCCCGTGTTCATCTCATTCATCTCTTACAGTACACAGATTCTCTTACGATAATGTCACTGGCAGTATCCTAAGGGTGACTTTTCAGAGCGGCTAAATGTTAACGTAGTCTCCTTGGAGAACATCCGTGGTGACAGAAGTGTTACTAGAAAAATATTGCACAGCTCATTTCCATGCATGGACGTGAGAAGTGACCCTTTCAAATTTTGAATGCCACAAATTTGCATGTGTAATTAATCGGCTCTCGCATCCCAAACATTTGCATTTGGTAGCCGACTGTCGCGGGTGCGTCTGTGTAGTAGTGTCAGTGTGTGTGTGCGGGTGTCTTCCTTTTCCTTGCCACGGGCTTGACCGCAGGGCCCGCCTTGTACTGGGGTCATCATTAATAACAAATGCCACCTTCTGCTGTAACCTGCAGCACTATTACGCTCACACTCGTGCGCGCACACACACAAAACGTAAAACAAATGCTCACCCCCTCAGGGGAAAATTCTGAGAGAGCAACAATGTGTGATGCTCTGCACACTGGTTGAACACAGACACATGAATGAGCTGCTTATCTACTGTAAGACATGTTAATTGGATGTTGCATGACTTTTGACTCATGCTGCCCGCTCAGGCTTAATTCATGTGACTCCTCAGAATGCTTTGTTGACACAATTGACACTCAGTTGTTGAATATGAAAACACTGTCTTTATTTAGGAAAGAGAGTTGCCTAGAGCGCCGCAGTGAGGAGCAGGGGAGAGGGCGGCCTATTTAAATGTCAGTCAAAGTGGGGCCAAAAATATACGTATGAATAAATTGATGTTGGCACGATACTCCACACCGCTCGACGTGTTACTCCATCTGGCCTGACCCTTCGGGGTGGGCTGAACGGTCAGCAGGAAAGGCAAGAGGGTCATCATTCTGTGTGTTGCCATTACGATGGGGAACGAATGCAGTGATGTGCTTTGTTGTTTTTTTAGATCATGATTATGTTTCACTGATTTTGCTCTGAATTATTTACACATCAGAGATCAAACGATGGCTCTCCGCGAGACAATAGTAAAAGAAATAGGAGGAGGGGATGTTTTGTTGTAACACTCCACAATTATTAAACACATTTCATGTGGCTTGTATTTTTATTTTGTAAATTAGCCCTACTGTTTCATAACAGCCCACGGGTACACGTTTGGAAATAGATGATGATAAATGATTGGTTTTGTTTTATTTCACACTTTCTGGGGGGAAATACAGCCCTGAAACCAAACTACATGCAATTAAAAAGTCAATATATCTATATTGATATACTGACTTTTCATCTAATCAAACAAACAAACAATCATAGTTGTAAAATAACGGTTAAAAAAATACATACATATATATATATATATATATATATATATATATATATATATATATATATATATAGTACATACAGTGTTCATTATTAAAATCATTTTTATCCTCCAATGTAATATAATACATTGTCAAAGTCAATTCAAAGAGATCACATTAATTACCTCAGATCCTATTCATACAAAGGTTATCCTGGAGAATAAAACAAAAATCTCTAAATATGTCCAAAGTTGAAGGTTGACCTATTTTTCATTTTGTGCCATTGCTCTAATTTGTATGGACCTATGTACTTTCATGACTGTCAAGAACACTTGTCTTGGTATATACTACTTTGACAGTGTCTCTGTCTCTCACTTCTTCTCTCTCCTCCTCTCTCTCTCTCTCTCGCTCTCTCTCTCTGTTTCTCTCTCTCTCTCACTCTCTCTCCCACGCACACACGCACACATTGTTCTGTCTACGTCATTTTATCCTTTATTCTTCTTTTTCTCTTCTCCAGATTGTTGAGCAAGGCAAGAATGCAAAGAGTTACCACTACATACTGGCAAACCTGGTAAGCATTGATCTTCTTCTGCTTTCCACAATGAATGTTCTGTAGAAGGGCTGTCAAACGTACAACTCGTGGGCTAAAACCAACCCGTCCGTGGTGTTCAACACATTCACATTCAATAAAATTAACTGTTGCTGCTAATTTAGTGCACTGGAGGGTGCACTGGCAATCACTTGACACTTAAATGACATTGTGAAATAAGGGTGCTCACTGCTCAGTATTCACCAATGTAACATTTTTTTTAATCAGTAAAATTGGCTGTGATGTATAAGATGTGAGTTCATCTAATCAAACTAAATAAATTCATTCCACTTTAAATTATATTGTGATACATATCGAATTGTCTTTTATTGGAGGGATAGATCTTTAAAGGAATTGCTACATTTACAGTTCATTCTACTGACAAGTTCATTCATATTGTAAAATGACAACAAGAAACTCATTGCATCATACTAAGCATACATCTTGAACTAAGCTGTAACATACTAAATTAAATTGAAATCACACTGAATCCAACCAAATCAAAATTGTCCCACCATCCTTGAATCACATCACACGCTATGCACCAAAATACGTATCAAATCATCTTTTATTGGAGAGATTACAGTAGAAATGTAAGACATTGAATGACAACTTGCATGTATTTTTATTTATGCATTTGCAAAGTAACCATCTTTTTTTCCTGAATAATCACCGCTTCAGTTTTTAATTCATTCATACATTTATTTTTACATGGTTAAAAGTTTCAAAAAGTTGATTTTTCATGATACGCATCCTTCAAATTAAATTACTTTTGAGCTCCTCTGCATCCTCAACCTGCTTTCCTGTGCTTGGGTCCACAACTTCCGGCTAAAACCGTGACATTTGCAATTGTAAAAGTTTTATGAAATTTCAAATGGATTTTATGATATGCAACAATATTTTCAATAAGCTAATAATAATCAATAAATATGAATAATTTCCTAATGTATGTGTTATTATTTGCACCAAAACAATAGGGAAGAGATTATTAAGGCACGGATATACTGTTCCGGCCCACTTGAGACCAAATTTATTAGGATGAATGTGGCCGTCAATCTTACAGTAAATTAGTTTAACATCCCAGTTAGAGTCAACTTTCCACCAAGTCCACCAGTTTGGAATATTAAACCTTAATGGGCATGATAATTAAATACTGACACACTATCAGACTACAGTGTGTCTTTAAGTTGTCCAAAAATGACAATATAGATATACAATATAGATCCTTTTGATACCCTTCACAGAATCTGACACTAGAAACAAAACCTTAGCTGAATTAAACTTCTAAAAGGGAATGGAGCTCTGCCTTTAAATGTCTTTCAAATTGTCACTCATATGAGTCAACTCGACGTTCCAAACAATTTAGCGAGACACAGTGAGCGGATCCATAGTCACAAAGGTCAGGCAGTCAATGTGGTGTAAGATTAGATCCATTAACTCAATTTGACTATGGCCATTTTCAACATGCAAATTCTCTGCAGACCACCCTCCAGCATTCTTCACATTCACTCAGTGACGCCGAAGAAGACAATAATTGACATTGTCGTGATAACAGCATTAATATGCTGCAGCTTCAACACTTTCTCACCACTGTGGTTATTAGAGTGACTCAATCTTGCTTGTCTGCCCCAAATGCATGAGTTCATTTCAAATGATAACGCTTGGACTTTTTTTTTTAGTTGAGGGGACAACAGTCCTTTTCAAACATGGAACTTTTGTTTCCATATCCTCGCATTGACAATAATCAGATGGTCCAGTCTCTTGGGCATTGGAGTCTGGAGATTGCGAACTGTGTGTTTTACCTCCATTCGTGCAATGTGTTAAATATGTGTAGAGCATGTAGACTATGTGACAAAGGTGAAAATTAGAGCAGCTGAAATATCTCCCAGATGTCAAAGAGTAGTACGTTTTTAGGACGGATTTGGTTTATTAGTAACTTCATCAGTGTAAGGTTTTATTTTAACAACAACCAAAGTGGTAGGCTCTGCAGCAGGAAAACAACAGTAATCTTATTGAGATCTGGTCTCATGTGCTTTTTAAAAAAAAATTATAATAAATAAATTTGTGTCACAGGTTTGCACAAATCGAGCCCGATTCGCTATCATATTTAACAAGTGAGATAAAATGTTAGCTCTTGAGCAAGATGCAGCAGTTAACATAAACAAAATGGCCTGGTTTCCTTTTCTGGTCACGTTTGTGCAGCCACTTGTTACCCAGAAAGCCTCGGACTCAAAGCTGTCCCACAATCAGCCTGGCATACGCTGAGGAAAATACTAAAATCCATCACTATACAAATTGCAGAAAATTATACATACATTCTTGAAGATTCAGATTCCTTAATTGATCCCTAAAAAGGCAATTCTCCCAGTCACAACACATCCAAGAAACATGAAAACAACATTGAGTCAGGAACAGGAAGCCTGGCGGATCACTTTTCCACATCCTGAGTTTTTTTAGATAAAAAAAAAGGGGGGGTGAGGGGGTTGAGAAAAGCATAAGAAGAGGGAGGGGAAAACAAGGCTCAAGCTCTGCCCTTTTAAGGGGTGCACAGTATGAACCTGGAAAAACCTCTGCACATGTTATCTAGTGGTGCAACGGATCACGGATTTGAGTCATGGATCAGATTGTTTTTTGGATAAGCAAAATAAATAAATAAATAAATAAAAGATAAATAGCACTTTGTCTTCATTTATTTTGTACAACGATTTAGCCCATTAAATAAAATAATAATAATAATAAATCAACTCAAAATGTCCAATTAACCGTTTAGGATTTAGGAACACAACTGTAAATTTGATATAAGGCAGATACATTCTTATTTTATACATGGTCCATGTGTAAAATAACAAGGTCTTAATTGCTTAAGTTTGTGTCCCTAAAATCTAAACATCTATATTTGACATTTTGAGTTGAATGTTTTGGGGAGTTTTTTTAATGGGCAAAAGAGTTTTATAAAATAAATGAGGACAAAGTTCTATTTTTTATATATATATAATGTAAAAGACCTCAAAGTGCAATTTAAGGCACATCCCCTTCCTTTTAACATGGAGAGTGAATTACAAAGTAGCCTTGGTTATATTGAAAAAGAAGCAAAGAAAGCAAGCCATGGAACAGCTGTCAAACTCATTTACTGTTACCAGCCAGGCACACGATGCTAATGCTAACAGCTAGCTGCTAGCCACTAACGTCGGAAATGTGTGCCGTACCATACAATGACGACGTAATTAACTAGCGGTTTCTTAGCATCTTATATTAGCGATTGAATATGTGTTTGAGATAGCTTTGTGTTGATGTTGACATTTCACCCATAGTTGTCAAAAGTCGAACTTACGTGATTTTCAACTTTCTCTGCTGGTATAGTGAATGTGGACTGATCATTTGCTTTCATGTGAATGTGCCGTTTGTTTTTTTCACCAACCAATCCGCGGCTCGTGTGAGATCCGAACCGTGAGGCCTGACCCGTACTGATTAAAACTCGCAGTCACATAATAATAAAAGGCATTACAAAAGAACTCTAAGATTTGCATAAGTAGGCAGGAGGAAATGGGGGTGATGGACACATTTAAATCAGTCCTATCTCTCTCTGTTTTAAATACTTAAATGTCATCAACACACACTTTTGACTTGTGTTCATGGACCAATTTTTCTATTCAGCGATTATTTATTTATTAAAGATCACTGCTGCTTTTAATATGAACTACAAATATAGCCTTGTGTCTAATGCAGGCTTGCCACTTGTTCTTCAGCTGACTATGTTTCCCAAATATTGTCTGTTAAAGTGCAGGAAAAAGAACACCTGGCAAGCATGCTCCTACTTTAGGGAGCAGGTGGTGACATTTGCTTCTACTGAAGCATGAACTGGCTTTCATGTTGCAGTTGTTGCCATGCCAACCTTCACTAGACCCAAAAGTTCATGAAAACAGTAGCACATAAAGCTGCTCAGTCAGCCAGGTCTACTGGCTTTAAGTTAATGATCAATCATGTATTTGGTGTCGGGACTGGGAAGTAGTTCCATTCGGCATGTGGCATGTGACAGAAAGAGAGAGCCAAGGAAGGCTTTACATGAGATTCAAACAAAAATATCAGAGCATGGAGGGAAGATGAAAAGATTTTCCATCTGACAATCCAGAGAAGAACCTTCTCCTCTCTTCAGGCAAAACTCTTCTCTCTTGGACTTCCCACTCAATCACAAGTGTCTGCCTCTTCCTGACAGGCACGCTGTCTTGTCTTTGTCCCTTGTACGAGTACTAAAATAGCCTTCTTCACATAAAGGGAGGAAGTACAAGTTGCGTGTATCATTAGAGTCAAGCCCATTATGGTCGGACTGAATACACTGCTTGCTTTATCTGCACGGTGGCCTGTAAGGTTTGGCTCTTCTTTAAAAGTTGCTAAATCTATCAGCTCCACTTAAGGACTTGTTTTTCCTTCTTTTTTTTCCTCACTACTTTTGTCCCTGAGGAGAAAAGTGAGTCTCTTACATGAGCTTCCATTTCAAGTGCAAAAGAGGTGTATGTCATTTTCAGGATGCTATTCATAATTAAAGATCGCTATGACGCAATAAGGCATTGCAATATTCATCTCCATCTTCCGTAGTTAACTGTTTTAGCTTTATCAGACAAACAACTAGCTTACTTATACTGCATTACAACTGTATTTCTCTTTTTTTAAATATTGATTTTAGTGTAATTTGAGTTATCATTTACACACGTACACACAGTCTTCACAGCATAGTGCCTAGTCTGTGTGTGTATAACCTACAGGATGGCTGTTTAGCAAAACAAGACGAATAAGATAATGCTGGAGAAGACCCGAGATGTTTGCATAGTGTTGACACCTAAAACCTGAAACATACATAAAACCCACATAAAATACTGCTGTTGACCCCTTGAATTGAACATCTGACCATCTTTAGGTGAGAGGAAGATTTAATACGGATTTCTGAATTTACAGAGTTTGTTTCTTCAGTTTCTTATTAACTTCAATGAATGTACAGTATATTACCTGAAGAATACAATGAACATAACAAAATATACCTGATTCCATAACACTTTATGTCCTCTTTGGTCTGCTTAAACTTAATTTTATTGTATTGTATTATAGTCATTTTTGTTGCTATCAAGAAAACTGTAAATACAGCTGGATATCAGAGTCCATTCTCTGAAACAATTATCCTCACTAGGGTTGCAGGAATTATTAGAATTAGGGGGCAAGTTCCCATGAGCTGAGATTTTGTGGTGGGATAGTGCGTTGCCTTACTCAAATGCCCTCGACTAGTCTTGAATAGCATCTCTCCAACTAGTTGTTATCCTTACAGTTTAGATACTACCACCCAATTAACTCGTTCAAGAACAACGAAACAGGAGTCAAGTGCATTCAGCTAAATCTAAAAAGAAACTAGTCAACGTGCATTTTCTACAGAAATTGCATGGGAATGCTGAAAAGCTTAATGCTAAGATTTGAATGCATGTACTTAAATAATTTCAGTGAAATTATAATAAATTTCCTGATATGATAGTGAGTTGGTATCGAACCAACAAATGTACTCAAATGTGGTCCAAGGAGTATTTGAGCCCAGGTGGCAGGCAATTGCTCTAACCACTGAGCTAACTTGAATTGTTTTAAATCATGGCTAATAGTGTATTTATTTTTGAAATGTGTCATCTGATGCTGAAAGATAACATGCATTTAATCATTTAAGTGAAATTATAATGCATTTGCTGATATGATAGTCAGTTGGTATATATGTATATCACTTAGCATAATGGACATCGGAGGTGGGATTAAAACCTGCGACAAGTGGGACAAAAATGTCAATGTCTGTCCCATTGAAAACGAATGGGGAAAAGTTTATATTTAACGTTAAATTGTGCCAATACTGTAAGTAATGTGAAATCAGACGACACATACCCCGAGAGGCGTTCATTTTTTAAGCAACTAGAAATGTGAACAGTGTAAATCGGAAGTATTGTGTGGGAGTTGTTACATGGCAAAGAAGTGTGGAGAATAAAAATCACAACAAGCATTCCCACAATAACAAATTTTCTACTCAAGTTTCACATAGTGGCTGAAGGGAATTACGTCAAATGCCCATCCCAAACGTTAACCAAACATTTGGCACACCTGCAGATTGCATGCAAACCACAAACAAATTACTCAACATACTGTACATGACATACTGTACCTCTACGGTACACACTTAATTAATCACACCCTGACAGAGCTGAATTATTAGTTTTGTGGTGTCAGAACTGTTAGTACAGCGCTTGCATTATTAGATTGTACAGCTGCATCAAATATTGTGGCCAGTGAGCGTACCGCGTCTCTTGCCTGTGGCTCACTCTCTCTACTTGTCTGCCTCCCCTCACAGGGTTTCCTGGACATTGACCTGACAGACCTGCGGAAGGGTGGAGCGAACATTACCGGCTTCCAGCTGGTCAACAACTCAGACCCGAGCGTTGGTAGAGTCGTCCAGCAATGGTTGGAATTTGACAACAAGGACTCCAAAATGCCCAAGAGTGGACTCAAAGTAACTACAATGTTTACCTTTGCTCACCATCAGTAATTCAGTGCGGATGTAATATACTCCATTGATATTAATGAGTGTCCTCAGGCTTAAACTTTTATCAGTATAGTTGTTAGCTTTTGGCTGTCAACGAGAGGTCATGAAACTATACATTTGGGTACAAGTAAACTTTTGCGTGATCCTATCTCATTAGGATAATTAAAATGCTGCCGTTTTGCAATAAAATTTCCGATAACAGATTTAACCATCAAAAGTTATGGATCAGTGTGAAGCAATTAACTCTGAATGCGAATGGAAGAATGGAACTGATAGAGATTATCTAGTTAGGTGCGTAATTCTACAAAGATATTTGAAATTCTGAACACGGTTCACTCTTACATCACAGCCTGTAAAATGATCTGCCTTTTTTCTTCTTCTCTGTGTTTCCAGTATACTGGAGCTTTGACATATGATGGCGTAAAAGTTATGTCAACAGCGTTCCAGAATTTAAGGAGACAAAGGATAGACATCTCGCGCAGGGGCAACGCCGGGGAATGTCTGGCTAACCCACCAGCTCCATGGGGTCAAGGCATCGACATCCAAAGAGCCTTGCAGCAGGTCTGCGTACACGCAGGGAAGCCTTGCATTCAAACACACGAACCTCGAGAGTCATGCAGCCTTTTCCTGAGTGGCACGTGGGCTAACAGCTCTTGAGTTGAGGCTGGCTGAGCAAATTAGGGCTTGTTCTGTTATCGAAAGTTCACATGAAGTCGCAGGAAAGTCCCCAGTATCAAAAGTGACATCAAGGCTGGTAAACAATGTCTGCAGGCAACAACACTCAGCTGTGATCATCATGAAATATGACATCAGCTATTGAGTTTAGAAATGAAATATTTGGCAATAAAAAAAGAAACAGTGGACTTGCAGTGAGACTTCTCGAAGCCGTACGCAAACAAACAAACAAACACACATGCAAAAACATACACATGAGCATGGACTCTTATCAAGAAGCAGAGACAATTCCTGAAATAAACAACACATAACTAAAAATGTAATTTAAAATAAATCCCTTAATTTTCGCTGGAACTCATAATAGACTTGACGCCATGTAGAACATATAATGAAATAGCATGCATGTACGCAGACAGCCCGAGGCTCTGTCTGCGGAACGGCTGTGCAGAGGCCCACTCTGTGTCAATCTAGCCATCTGCCTTCGGATAGACTGTGGAATGAAGCTGTGTTCGCTCAATTAACTCCATCATGCCGCCAAGACAAACACTGCACTGTACATGGACACACACCCCGTCTGTCATTCACCTCCGTAGGGAGGCAGACACCGCGGTCTCGGACGCATGCCACACAGACACTTGTGAACAAATACATTATTGTGAGACGGAGAAAATGGCTTTTATCTATTTTCTGTTGCCACATATTTCAAAGAGTTTCTTACTGTATGCCAATTACTGACTCAGCATCTCCAACTCAGGTCCGTATAGATGGACTGACTGGTCACATTCAATTCAATGAAAAAGGTCGCAGAACCAACTACACTGTTAGCGTGATGGAACTGGCTCCATCAGGACCCAAAAAGGTGAGAATTATGTGTTCGGCTTTAGTGCACTTGTTTGTTTTGGGACACTGTTTTCGATATACTCTAAGAAAGAAATTCACTTTACTTTCCATAGGTCGGCTACTGGAATGAAGATGAGAAGTACGTGACCACTGCAACCTTAATAAGAGGCAGCAATGACACCTATGGACTTCAGAACCGAACTTACATTGTCACAACTATCCTGGTGAGTCTGTGTCAAATAAACCAGCAACACTGCAATTTAAATTTAAATATTTAAAATAATAGGTTACATGTTCAAAGGGGAGTAGGAAGAAGTAAAAAACGAATTAAGTCCCACCCCATTACGAAAGAAAAAACAAACAAACACAAACTTACACACAAAAAGCTGCACTTATACGTGCATAGATATGCCAACAGTACTGTACATTTAGTTGATAAGCAAAACATTTTTACAGATATATAAATCAGCACAGAGGCTTACACATACATTTTTAATTGCACATTTATTATTTGTACTGACTTATACCTGATTTACATATTGTTGTTGTATTTTGTTTTTAAACATCCTTTTAAACACAACCAGTGAATCACACCTTTTCAGTTTAACTCCAAAACGATTCCACAAATTTACACCTATACTTTGTAACACACATTTGCATACTATTTGCTCTTATTTTGAATATTTTATAGACACTTATACCCCTCAAATCATAGTCATTGTCTCTGATTTCAAACAGCTTCTGAATATTGTGGCAAAGTAGGTTGTTGTGTACCTTGAGCAGTTTTAAACTCAACTAGATCATAAAATTTCATTGTGTTTAATTTGATAAATAGGATTAATTGGATTCATAGCATTCATTGCACGTTTGGAAATATGGTCTGAAGTCCGTGCACTACGCAGTACGAGTGTTTGGAGATACAAAGTGCCCTCCGCTCCCATTAATTTCCGAACGCACCTGTGTGTTGGAGCAAGACTAACGTCAACATTAGCTAGCCAACAGCCACCACCGTGAGAAAAGCCAGAACACGTGTCAAAGAAATGTTTATAACTTGCCAACTTGAGAATTATCCACGGTACACAAATGGTGAATGAGTCTTTTAAATGCCCCATCAAGCTACAAACCTCACATGCTATTAACGGTCCGTTGTCTTCTCTTACTGTCCAATTAGAAACAAACTTCTTATGGTTTACTAAACTTAATTACTAAAGAGTTTAGCGACATGTTGTCTAATGTGTCTCCTGTCTTCATCCATTCTCTGGCTGCCGAGGGCGTGGCACTCTTGGTGCCACAGAGAAGACGGTGTGCTACCACTTGCGTTATTTCTTGATCACAGTAGTACTCACCTAGTCTTGACCGGTCTTGATCAAAAATTCTGAGTCTGCCCAGTCCGAGGCCGAGGCAAGAAAAAAATGCCTTTGATTCCGAAACAAGACCGATACACTTAAAAAGTGGTCTTGAGACTAAGATTGATCTTGAACTACCACACTAATCAGTACCAAAAAGATTTCTGCTAGTTCTAGAATGCAGCAATACATAGTAAAGTCAGTGATTGTAAAAACTGTCTAATGGTGCTATTGACATGCATGCTCAAAGTTTGGATTACTATCCACTAGTTAAATGCAACTTGGTAGTTTTCATTGACCTTGTCTATGTAAGAGAAAAAGCTGCAGCTGTGTCTTTATAGTAGTTTTGATTTCCAAATAAAGCAGCAGTGTTATCTCTGACATCCTCTTGAAATTTAAGAGCATTGCTCAGAACACCTGGTTTATATATACGCACGCATATACACACATATATAACAATGGCGACGTAATTTTATCTTGGCAGGCACAGGATGTTCTCAGGTTCTGCTTTGTGCGAAAAATTTGATATCAGAGAAAAAAAATGCCGTCTAAAGATGCCAGAATCCCATTTCCAGTTCTCAGTTTACTGACTCTGCGTCTGCTATATTTCAAGTATGGTGTTTCGGGTTTTGTGTGGGTTTTTTTGTGCTTTTTATCTCTGGGCATCAGTGCATGTATTATCGCTGGACTTGGAATGGATCTAGCTGAGTTTAGATATTCTGCAAGACTTTCGCGGTCGAGCGAGGAAGCTTCTGTGCAGCTAATCTCTGCTGTGAAGGTTGAAGGGTTGAACGATTCCAACAAAGAGTTTCCCTGAAGAGAAATTTGACAGAATGAAGTCATGATGTACGGAAGGTGTGGGGAGATCTGAGGCAGTGTGAATTAACTGGAAAAATAGAAGTGCATTCCAACAATGCTGTGTTGTTTCAGGCAGCAGTTGAATACATTTATTTAAACACATTTATTTAACACTTGGAGGGGAAACAATTTTGTGTCAGAATTATACACAACACAACAATAGTTCAACGTATTTAGCTAAATTAAAGGGAATTTACATACAAATTGTTTGTTGGCGTCTAATGAAAAGTCAATAGAAAACCTCCTTTTAGCCTGCAGGTTGCAGTCACTCAAGTACAGAGCCAAAATAACTCTCTGACATATTCTTCATTGTCCCAGTTTCTGGGAAGACAAATTTGTTCTCTGCCTCAAAAGCAAAGAGAAGAGATTAGGTGTTAACATTTATTAGGCTGAGGGGGGTTGCAGCACAGAGCTTTTACACCTTTTAACTTTTTTTGCTGGCTGAACTGTTGCTTGAGGCAACGTGCCATTCCAACCAACATGCACGTGCAACTTTGTGCCTGACTACAATGGGGCCGGTTGCAGCCAGTGCAAACAGGCTGTGAGCAGGAGATCTGGAGGAGGGAAGCAGGCTGGCTTTAGTGCAACACTAGCGCTCAGCATCTTTATGAGTTTGCTTCCACTCCGAAATTGCACATTATTTTGTTCAAGAGTTGATTTTTAATAATAAACAGCAGCAGGCACGCATGGATTTGCTGGTTGGTTTGGGACAAAAGTTTACATGTGTTGCTAGATGCTTAAAAATAGTCGCATGAGGGTTTGGAAAAGTCACTAAATACTATTGCTAATTTGGCCGCTACAGGGAGTAGTCCTCGAGTTACGGCCGAGTTACGTTCCTACGCTGTTGATGTAACCCGATTTTCGTCTTAAGTCGGATTTCACCGTTAAAGTCTATATTTACTTAAAAATACTTTGTGCAATAATTAAAAAATATATATATTTGTGCGACCTGAAATAACCAGAACCAATATTTCGTGTTTCTGCACGGACATTCATTGCGGACGGCAGAGCGGAGCTAATTAAAACTTAAACACGGAAGTGTCCGTTGCTGGAGGTATCAACGACACAACTTTAAAAAGACTTGTTATCCCCGCCGGAGGCAGCTCCGACACGAAAGCGAGTGGCCCGTACTTTCTACTTCCTTTCCTCCGTACATGACTACAGGAAATGCGCAAAAAGTGTTTCCATTATACTTTTGCAGAATACGTCTATTTCGACACGTCTCAAAAACCACCTCATTAGAGCGTAAAAACTTTTTTGCAATATTTTAGAGTTTTTTCAAAAATCACGTGTTTCCATTACCAGTTTGCTTTTGCGCAAACCTGAGGGTAATGGAAACGCACTTTGTGACTATTGCGTGCAGTGCTTACATTAAGAAGAGTTGGATGTGAAGCTTGGGTAAACCGTCGCACGTTTGTTTGACTCGGTGACGGGCAGAAGAAAGCCGTTGTGCGCATGAGCCAACCTTGCAAAGCATTATGGGTTATGTAGTTGATTACGTTCAATAGCGATTATTGTGCATCAGCTTTGTTGTAATTAAAAAATAGATGTTATTTGAAATCAAATGAAAAAACATAGAGCATACATTTCAACAATAAATAAAATGTATACAGTGCATGTATTTGTATAATGATACATGTAATATTAGCATTATATCTTTGTGATATTATTTGTATTTGTTTTGCTCCAGGTTTATGACCTGTGGTCTTATGTTCAATAAACAAACACAGACAAACACGAGCCATAACAATGTGTCTCCTGCTGAGCCTTTTCAGAGGGCTAAAATAAAAATATCCGAACACTTTGGCTTAACGTGTCTGCTTGCACTGTTGTTCGAGCTCAAAAAGTTTTTTTATTTTTTTATTGTTTATGATTTGAAGATGCCAGCATTTCCACACAATTTTAGTTTTTTGCCTGTCTGATTACGTTGTTTTTAAAAATAAATCAGACTTCATGTTCAGGCAGTTCTTCAGTACTTGAGTATTCATTTCAGCTAATACTTTTTTACTTGTACTTGAATGATTTTTTTTATGACTATTTTTTACTTTTACTTGAGTAATATTATTTTTGTAACGCTACTCTTACTTGAATAAAATGTTTGGCTACTCTACCCACCTCTGCTAATAAGTGATTATTTGCGACAGTGATAGTTGCCAAATTAGCTACTATATCATAGTAGCCAAATTAGTGATTTTATTTAGCGACGTCTCCAAACCTCCCAAGTGACTTTTTTTAAGCATCTACCAAAACATCCAAACTTTTGTCTCCAACCAACCATCAAATCTACGTGTGCCTGCTGCTTTTTGTTATTAAAAATCATATGATTGTAGCCAAATTAACTTATTTGGCTACTAACATACTGATTAGGGTTACCACCTTGGATTTAGCAGTAATACATTTAATAATCATGCATATATTTGTGGAGACTGGGGTCAAGTTGTATTTTACAATTTTAAAAATGTGCAGAATTTCACAAGTTACTTCATGTTAAAGATTAGATAACTCTTAGTATGAAAATAAAAATGCAGTTGACTTACAAATTGTTGACGGAGTCCAACCCAAGACACGCTTGGGACATCCCCCACATTTGAATAACATTTCATGAGCCTCTGCAGCGTGAAATGAATAAATATTAGAGCAGAGCTTTTTTAGTTATTGATTTATATTTAAATCTATATTTATTTTGTATTTATTTCCACATTTATTTTTTATATTTTCTGAGTCGTTTTTATTTTTGTATTTTTACTTTTATTTATTTATTTATTTATGTCTATATTTTTGTTGTTTTTATTTCCATTTATATTTATTTTATGTATTTGAATTTTGAATTATATTTTATATCCGTTTTTTTATTTTCACTTTATTTATTTATTTATTTATTATTTTGGCTATTTTGGTCCTCCAAAGCTGCATGCCTCAGCCGTTAATGCAATGTTTGTCCCTCATCACAAAACAAACTGAATTTAGTGTTATATTCAGCTAGTTACACACACTGTAAAGTACAAACAAGGCATACACTCTAAAGATACAAAAATAGCATTGCATAACTATTCTAGAAAAACGTCACCAACAATACAGATTAGATTTCAAACAATTCGGTACGTACTATAAAGTCACAGACTTGGTGTACGGTTCAAAAAAAAAAGCCACTATATAATACAAGTGTCGATACAGGCTACATACCATCTTGTTAATATTTTTTGTTCAAATTGATGTAGAAATGTGACGTCTCAAAATCCCGCGCTGTTTCTCTCTGCACTTGAGACTTTCCTGGCTTCCATGAGAGGCAGGACTGAAATTACCGTAATAACAGTACTTTTTCTGTAAAGAGCAAGGTCTCAGCTTTCAGACACCATTGGAATTTTTGAGAACGGTGCCAGAATTATGGTAATCCAAAATGCACCTCGAGAGAGAGTGCCAGCGGCAAGCACTCCACAGTAATACAGGGGACATTTTTAGACTACAGCATGAAGGAAATAAAATTAGCTTTTGGCATAGTTTGTCCCGGGAAAGATTTGTATTTTTCCAGGGACACATCTGGGAACACAAATTGGCAAATTAGAACGTTTAGATGTGTTGCTAGCCACTAAAAAAATAGTCACTTGAAGTTTTGGACAAGCCGCTAAATATAGTGGCTAATTTCACTATGATAGTAACTAATGTAATTAGCTAATTTGGCTACTATCATAGCGATAGCAGCCAAATAAACAATTGTATTTAGCGACTTTTCCAAACCCTCAAATTACTATATTTTTAAGCATCTAGCAACACCTCTACATTTTGTAATTGCTCATTTGTTATGTGTTTGTATGGGTGCATTAGCAAGTGGGTCATGCGGCAGGTCCTGCTTTATTCTCTGTCTCAGAAGGTGATATATTACTAGTAGGCTAAGAATTTTCACCTCAGCCATAAAGAGCAGGAGAACTTCGACAACATACAAAAGAATAATGCCTTCTTCCTTCTTTATATGAAATATGAAGTGCTGTTTGTTCACCTCAACACAATAAAATACATAACTTCTGGGTATTGCGGTCATTCTATTCGTAATGGACAATTCTTCTCATACTTTCCAATCTATGTGAAATGTATTTTTGGAGAAAGGCAAAACGAGGCCCCAGGTGTAAAGGCAGCAGTAATACCTCGTGGCACCCAATCAGTGCGAGGTGCACAAATGTGGCTGTGTAATTAAATTGCTGTTACAGACAGATGTAGGAATAGAGGACAGCCAGGTTATACACATTCACGCGCGCGCGCACACACACACATACACACAAAGTCTAATCATCTATATTGTCTTCCTCACTGTCCCCTCTGGCCCATGTGTCATCGTTGTCATACCAATTGTTTGCATCTGAATTACGCAGCAGACCGTCAAAGGATACAGCCCAATTAACATTATGTAATCTCATTCAATTAATGTTGCCTCCAAATCTTGCAGAGCGACAAATGCAGTTTCATCTCAATAATATGTTTTCCAAACAACAAGATTTCAGATGGATTACTGTGCCGCATTGACTGCACCCAGCTTTGATATGAAGCATAGCTTTAATTAACTTGAAAAATGTCTCACTATACCGAGCTAAACTACGCTCACAGTAGCTTGTGCCATAGCCAAATATACAAAGTATTTTGTTTTGGGTAGGTTTTTAATTATTTTCATACACATTTCAGTCATTACATCATTTCATTTCTTTCTATGCTCTGTATTTATCAGGAATCACCATATGTGATGCTGAAGAAGAAACATGAGCACCTTGTTGGGAATGATAAGTATGAGGGCTACATCGTGGAGCTGGCTGCAGAGATAGCCAAACATGTTGGCTACCAGTACAAACTGAAGGTTGTTTCGGATGGCAAGTATGGAGCCCGAGACCCTGAGACCAAAATGTGGAACGGCATGGTTGGAGAACTTGTGTATGGGGTGAGTGTACTGCTTTATTGGTTTCGATTGACAATAGTAAGTCGTCAGAATAGCCAAGCTGTGTCCTGTCTGCACATGCACTTTCTTGACATTAATGTGCAGTGACATCTTCATTTACGCACGTGAAAATATGGAAGCTTCAAACCATAGCTGATCTGCAACGGGAGAGTTGGTTTTCAATGCAGCTCAATGCAGGAAATTGAATTTCAAATCGCTACTGCCACAAGTGGCCGAAAAATGAAACTGCACACTCCAGTCACACGTCCACAATGGACGCATGACGTCACAGAGGGCGGGAAATTCGAACCCGAATCTAGTCTGAAAACTATTGGCCAGAGACTTGCAGGAGTACCATTGTGAACTGCTAATTAGATGATGTTTGAGTGATAAATGACAACGTCTTAATTATTCATACCCTTTTAGCTTTTCACCTTTTGCGACCTTTCAATCAAAACCTTGTGTGTATTGTGTTGAGCAGTTATGTAAGACAATTGCCTTCAGAAGTCACCTAATTAGTATATTAGAGTCTACTTGTGTAATTTATTCTCATTATAAATATACTTGTTCTGTGAGGGCCTCGGCAGTTTATTAGAAAACAAAATCATGAATACCAAGGAACTCACCAGACAGGTCACGGACAAAGTCGTAGACAGATTAAATAATAATAATAATAATAATAATAAACACATATGCCAAGATTTGAATGTTTCAAGGAGCACCGTTCAATCCAACATCCGAAATTGAAAAAGTATGGCATGACTGCAAACCTACAATGTTGCTTTAATAAAAGTTTAAGGACAATTGCAACTACTGTGCTAAATTGTCATCTTGGTAAGTCACATGGAATTTTAATTGATATGCACGTCACACATCTGTAAAACAGCTGTTCCGATGAAAAGACTGAAATACTTTAATAAACAAGTGACCGGAGAACTTCAATCAGAATGATTTCAGCCAGAATGACTAAAAAGTCTGCATGAAAACACCGCTTGTGGTGCATTTTGACAAGTCTCAGTGCTCATGGGCACATGCGCACCACTTAGGTGCATACCTTCTTATGCCTGTGTATATTCTCATTCATCCGGGTCATTTCACCCTAAGGGCAGTGAACCCATCGCAACTGGGTTGTTCTGCTTATGCATTTGTAAACGTGGAATTAATGTGATCCGCCAAAACGTTCCAGTTTTGTCTCATCGGTCCAAACAACCCTTGTCAGTACGCATGGTGGCAAATCTTGTCAGTTTCAAATTGTTTCAGTGATCACTTTTTTCAACATGTCAACCAACAATTTTTGTGGGTATGAAATATAGTTGGTGTGGATTGTGCAATTTGTTATTTAGCAGTTATGCTGTAAATTAGGGTGGGAATCTTTGACTGTCTCACGATTCGATTCAATTCTGATTTATGCGTCTGCGATTTGATTCTGAATTGATTTTGAATTCAAAATGATTTGATTGACAATGATTGCTGCTTCAATTTAGAGATGTGCAAATAATCGGCATGATCTATTCCAGTCCGACTCACTAATGCTAATGCTAATTAGCGTGCTACTCTCGGCACTTTTATCACTCAAAAGGACGGCTATTCATACAAAGTGCTTCAGGAATGTATACAGAGAAGCATGTTAACATTACCCACTGGCATATTCTCTTCCTACGCTGCAAAAAAACCTACTTTTATTGTCATAACTTGATCGTGACTTTTTCCTTACACTCTCTAATGTGGCTACAACTTAACAGTGTATCAGAGCGCGCGGAACCACACTGCCCCTAAGTGGACAAATCGTGTACAACAATAAAGGTACACACAAACAAGGGCAAGACAGTATAAAATCATTGAAATAAAATCGATTTTGGGACATTTAAAATCAATTCTGAATCGTACTAAATGAAAATTGTGATTCTTAAGAGAATCAAATGTTTGGCACACCCCTACTGTAAATACAGAACAATATATCCCATGTCATAAACCATGAATATGCATTGCGTCTTTTCACTTCCTTCAGAAAGCAGACGTGGCTGTTGCCCCTTTGACCATCACTCTCGTCCGAGAGGAAGTCATCGACTTCTCCAAGCCCTTCATGTCACTGGGTATCTCCATCATGATCAAGAAACCCACCAAATCCAAACCTGGAGTCTTCTCCTTCCTGGACCCCTTGGCTTACGAAATCTGGATGTGCATCGTGTTTGCCTACATTGGCGTCAGCGTGGTGCTGTTCCTCGTCAGTCGCTTCAGCCCGTACGAGTGGCACGCAGACGACTACGAGGAAGGAGGAGAGCCGCAGAGCCCTACTCAGGCGGCGGCCTCCAACGGGTTGCAGCAGGGCCAAACGACGAGCCAATCCAACGCCAACCAGCAAAGTCTGGAGCAGACCAATGAGTTTGGCATCTTCAACTCCCTTTGGTTCTCACTTGGGGCCTTCATGCAGCAAGGCTGTGATATTTCACCACGGTAAGACCTCTTATTTAGATCACCGCATGCGTCAATGTTGACCCATTTCTGTCGTTCACTCAAACCAATCAACCGGTCATTTGAGCTTTTGATTTACAGTAACTCTTTGAAAGATCCTGATGGGAGTATTGAATGTTCTGTCGGCTCCCATTAGTGCTCTCATATGTAGTGGCAAGAAACCATTCTCCAAAGGTCACCAATTAAAAATCTCATTAAGTGTCTGAAATTAAAGACACTGAGGTCGACATTCTGAGCTTTCCAGAGAGACCGGCAGGAGAAAATGAAAGGATCATGTTAGTATTATCGCTGCTCGTGCGAGTCTGACCTAGCAGATACAAGATAGGTCAGGAGCTTCTTGTCTCTTTAAACATTAACACAGATATGCATAATTTATCAATACAAAATTGGATATATGTATGTCTAATTTATCTGCAGTGCAGACCTGCTGTGATCAAAGGACCATGGTAAGGTTTAGATGGGATGTAAAACGCTGATGTCCTAGACTTTTCTTTTAACTTGCAGCTTAGCAATAAAGAGATGAGTGTGATTTAAAGGTAGGTTTTAAAACCGTAGATGACTTCAGGTGACATATTCCGTGCTTCTTTGAAACTTCAAAATGCAAATTGTCAAACTAACCATGTATTTGATCTGCGATCTTAACTCATAACAAAAACAAATCCTGTTTGCACACCTGAAATAACATCTCAGTCAATCTGACAGCACGAATCAACTCAGCTGTAAATAGTGACTGGTGGTTTTCATCTAAAACCGTCCAGCTATATATAGAATTTGTTTTGTAACTTGTTTCTGAAAAACATAAATAAATGATTGCAATTATAGTATAACACTGTGATAGCTTTCATCCTGTTCCTGGTTTACACCCACTGTACACAAATAGCTTTGGGAGGGTGAGGTAGAGAATCTGTGTACCAGTACAATTGTCTGGAGATTGCGGTTCTTCACGCTCAATGTAGTTTATTGTCCGAGTGCTGCCAGTGAATGCATCAGATTTGTCTGCCAAGTGTCTTGTAGGGGCAGTTTCACTCTCTCTCATTTTTTGGTAACATGTATAAAAGCATGTTTCTGAATACAAATATGTACAAATATACAGTGTGTGTTTGATTAAGTAATGTTTAGCAACAAGTACGGCATTAAATGGCATCCATTATAACACACTGGGATTGAGCAGATGTAATAGTGTCCAATAGGGTGGCTAAAGCTGTGTGTACTGAAATATCAACTCAGTGAATGTTTGACCCCGCTCAGTATTGCCCTGAGGGAATCACCCTCCCCTTAAACATTTGGGTGACCCAGTTACTTTAGTTAGCACAGCTTTTATTCACACACTGAGGTGGGTGTAGATGGAGTCCCGAAAGTCAAAGTGTTGTTTTGGTTTTGTCTGTATTTGTATAAACTCACATCATTTCTCAAAGCTTTTCCTCAACACAAGCCACAAGTGTATATGTTAATAGGGAAGTGCTATTATTTGTTATATATGTTATTTTCACGGCAGTATTTTCAGTAAGGCTACATTCACACCCAGTGTGATGCCCAATTCGGATTTTTTGTTAAATCCGATCTTTTTATGTACCGTTCACATTACATAAACAAATGCAACATCTAATGTATTGTGAATGTGAACGCACTACAACGACGTCACGTTGCAGTGTTCACGGAAGTTCCTATTGTCCCGACTAGCAAGGTCTTACGCCAGCCAAGCCACTGAGGCAAGCGACGTTTATTAGTGTCATATGCAAATTTAGCTGTGCCAACGCACGCTAGCGAATGGTAGTCTGGTGGACTCGTTACGCGGACGTGTTAGGAGTTCAATTCGTATGTCTTGTCTGCATAAATTATACAAATATAGCTGTGCGAACGCCCGCGCTCCTGGTTGGTGGACTGTTTTCACGCTCGCTCCTGGTTGGCTTC
This sequence comes from Leptonotus elevatus, assembly GCF_054856555.1. Lineage (NCBI taxonomy): Eukaryota > Metazoa > Chordata > Actinopteri > Syngnathiformes > Syngnathidae > Leptonotus > Leptonotus elevatus. Next base: position 5,817,825 of record NC_141247.1, read on the forward strand.
TGTCCTAGCTTCCTTGTGTGTCAGTTTTTAAAGTGCTGTTTACAAACAGCAACAGAAATCTGTCGGCCTTTTTTTAATCTCATGTCGCCAGTTTAGCAAGGTTGGAAGAGGTCATTTGTGGGAAATGAGGGGACACTCTTCGACCTCCTCATTTCATTGAGAAGTCTACCGAAGATGATGTCGCGTCATCGCCATACCTGATGAACCGTCTGCGGGGCTGAATTTCTACTATCGCCACACATATCAACTTTATGCTTCATGTTTCAAGTGTGATTAAATTAAAGACAAATACAAAATAAAAAGTTACTCAAAACGGCTTTGTATATATTCACAGACGTGTCATTAGTCTCCCTTCCAAGCACTCTCTCCCGCCCGCGCAGAGCGCATATCAGGCTTTTGATGACGTTTGAATGCATGTGTACAGATGAGTGTTCACAGTGCAGACGCATCGCATACATATTCGATTTATATCCACGTACGAAAGAGGCCCAGGTCGGGTGTGAAAAAATTCGAATTGAGCTGCAGTGTGAACACAGCCTAAGATCTCTAAAAATGCTGCATGCCTTTGTCTTCTTACATTTCAGCTCTTCGCTATAATTAGACTAACATTTCATGAGTTTCTCTTTATTTTATTTTTTCCTGAAGTGTTTTGTTTGTGGTAGCTTGGGTTCAGGTTTAAAGGCGAGGTCAACCCCCCCCCCCCCCCCACACACACAAATTATTTAAAATAACATGCTCTATGCACACTCACTAGTCTACGCACGGTATTATGATTAATATTGCTTTCATGGAAAATCCACCCATTTTTATCCATCTCAGTGGCGGCCATTTTGCTAAAATGGATGGATTTTGCTGCTTAATTCATATTCTACAAACACAATATTATAAAGAATGATCTATCGATTAGTGGGGGCACATAAAACATGTTAATGTAAAGAAAAAAATTGGTTTGACGTCATTTTAGAATAATACAAATATTGTAACCTTTCTACTGGGTAAACCTTTAAAATATTTGTTTAGTCATGATTGTAAAATGATTAAAGTTTTCTGTCCTGTGTTCTGCAAAGTACTTTGTTATAGCTGCAGCAGTTGTGAAAGCACCATATAAATGAAGATGAGTTGAGTTGAGTAAAAAGCAAAAACATAACAATAAGCCCTGCAAATTATTGTGGTCCGTTATATTATTTAATTAATTGTACTGAATATTTATGTATTATATAATGTGCAGTTTGTCACTTCCTAGTTTAATTAATAATAAATAATGATGTACAAAATATATCTCCCGCTAGTTTTATTTCTGCATGGATATACATATGTAAAATAGACAAATGTGAAAAGCAGCACAAATCTCAGTTGCAGCTTATTTACTCATTATTTGCAGTCGGCTTGTTTAAATGATAATACACTTTAAACTTATCTAATGTACAGAGAAAAAAAATATTCTACACACCGCAGGTCAAATGCTACGTTTTTGTGATATGAAAAAATGTGACCAAAATAAATAATTTCAAAGTTTTTTCCACCATTAATTAGACTTGTAAAAAGTCAATTGTTTAAAAAGCAATTTAAGTGCCTCCCAGAAGTTATATTGATAGGCTTTTCCTGACTTTTTTAAAAATAATTTTTTAACACTGACTGCTATTTGAACTATCCATAAGTTCTTCCACCTTGTCTATATAGCCGTATATCCAGCTCACTTAGTTATGTTTGTTAGATTTTGTTGGTGAAAAAAAAGTTGAATTATTTAGCTTGGTCTCATTTTTGTCATAAAAACTTGGCATTTGAGCAGGGGTGTGTATACTTTGTATATCTCTTGTAGTGTATACCTGCAGTAGTGTCATCAACCTAATAATGGCACTAATATTTCCCTCAGAAATCTGGTAAAGGATAATAAGAGGTTTCAATACCTCAAAATCTTAGATAGTCATGATGTTTGAGCCAGTCCTTTCCATCACTAATTGTTTTAATGTAATGTTATTTCTTGCGGAGCATAGGAAATTAACACATTTAACACCCGAAGCAGTTCTGTGCGTGTAGGTGCTCGCAAACCACTGATTATTTGTCTCTAATCAGCAAGGAAATAATGTTCTGGAGGTGCATTGAGCTCAGAGGAAGCTTTTTCACTGTTTCATTTAACCAGAGACAAACGCCAATCAACACTTTTGGGCATCTTTTCTGTTTTAGATGACTGTATTCAGAGAGAGTGTTGTTTAATTCTCTTGACTGCACATGTGTTTGTGTGTGTGTGTGTGTTCCTTCGTATACTGTAGGATGGGTGCGTGTGTACACATGCTTGTAGGCATTCGGTGTTACATAGTCATACACTAAGATGGTACATGAATGTGTACTGTGTAGACACTCTGCTGCTCCTGCTATTTATTCTCAGTCTACTGTGCTCTTTCTAAATGTCAGCACTGTCAGTCAGGCCTCCCACAGGCCGTAATCTACGTTGGTGGCTTCTCCTTCTGTTTATCTCTGCACATGGCTAAATGCCCTCCACAAACACATACCTCCTTCAATCCGTCCATCAACCTGTCTTTCAAAATCAGTCCTTAGATCCAATTTTATGTCGTGTCTCTTCCACCACTTGTGCTTGTTTTTTAAATAGTCAAGCAAGCTTTTCCTTTCTTTTCGGTGCCATTTTAAGGAAGAGTTAAATTGCATGACTATCTGACTCCCGCCCACTCTCTCTCTATAAACCAGTCCTTCAATCCAACCCCAGGAGTTCGGTGAGTCAGTCTCAGGAGTTCAGCAGAGGTCAAGACATACACCCAACTCATTTGATTCGTGATGATATGCCCATCATTGCCTGCAGGCGATCACGGTACATCGCTTGATCTGTCTTTGCTGCAAGAAATTTGGTACTGTGATGGTACGGCGTGTGATTTCTTTCTTATTCATACTATGTTGAGAAAGCGGTCGGACGAGTATGTGTAATATGAATTCACATGTATAATGGAACGTATGGAGTTCCACAGGGTTCAATTCTGGGGCCTCTGCTGTTTACATAGTATCTGCTGCCTCTGGGTTCCATTTTAAGAAAACAGTCGAGTGATGGGAGTCAGCGTCCTAACGTCAGGATTTGCAATTTCAAGTTGAGCAATTCTAGTCCAGCAAAACTAGCTATGTAGCAAAACTACAGGACGACGCTTCTGAATTCAAGGTGAAGAGAGCCAGATTTAATGAAAAGGCTGCCCTCTGTAAACCCTATATCTATGTCTTAATTTGAGAAAAAAATAATGTTCTATTTTTCAATAAAGAAGGGTTCGGTGAATGCGTGTAGGAAACTGGTGGGGTTCAGTACCTCCAACAAGTTTGAGAACCATTGCTTTAGAACATTTGACAACACATTTCATGTTTGATACCGATGTTCCTTTCCGGAGGATCATTACTCATTACAACTGTTCTCAGTTCCATTTACCATATTCTCCCAGTATAACTGTGGGTGCATGTTTGCGTGCTGGAGCATGCATATGTGGCCTGAAAACCACCTCCCCCCTCCCCGATTAAGCTTTTTCCTCTTACATTGTCTGCATTGCTCCACTCTTATGACTCCAGACTAATGAAACTAATGAGCTCTGTCACTCACACTCTTGCCTGGCGGTAAAGGATGTATCACATGTAACCTGGGAGGATGGTGTATGTGATCTGTGAGCTATTTTGATGTTTTCTCTTTGAACCTACCTAATACCGGAAAAAGTGATGGGGGGAAAAAAACACCTCCCACCACCTCAGTTTCTATATTCATGTTCTTGTGTTAAAATGTAACTTGAACCCAGTTTGTCAAATTTCACCTTTTTTTTTTTTCTTAATAATGAGGAGCACTTTGCCTTCAAGAATGAGCTGCGATAAGGTCAGCTGAGTTAATTAACATGGGTGACACCGGCCATAGTCAAGTCAAAATTTTAAAGCGTGTAAATTCAAACTATTGCTCTATCAATTCAACAATAGCAGTCTAAATCTCAATCCAGCATTATCATAATTTTAAAGGATGTGTCCAGTGAGTTCATGTAAGTTATCTGTCTTTTGCATAATGTAGAAACAAACCATAAAATAAAATAAATCTTTGTGTTTAACAGGTTATTTCTTTTTTTAAATAATTATTTTTGCCAATAACATCAATAATATTGGAAACCGTCTTTCTCTCCCTATTAATGATGCCTCATTTGTAAGCAACACATTTGTGGGATTTATCACTACAACAGAAAATGTGTGTTTTACCAAATCTACACTGGCTATGCCAAAAATCTTATTCTGCTGTTGCTGTTGACTCCCGTATAGTGTTTTTTGGTGGACTGGATGACTAGTAAGATCAGTAACAAGGAATAAACAAAAAATATCAGCAGTTGTATTCTTTTATCAAACCATCAGTGGTCTCAGTAATATGTGGAAGAAGCAGTAAGAGCCCCCAAAAAATCCAGGCACCTCCTCCTCATACCTCTCGCCAGCCTGACAACACTCATGACAGGAGTTGTTGTAAAGCCGGGTGCACGTTAGGATTTTGGACAACAGATGTTGCAAATATGAAAGAACCGACAAATGACAAGGACGATATCACCATGTGTGCTAACTGCTCCTATAGTTTGTGGTGATGTCGAGAAGACAGTAGACCGCACAAGTAAAATTATATCCACTGAAAATTGTGAGTCTGATCCCTCAATCCAGATGACCATCGTACTACCAAGACTGTCCATAGATGTCTTATAACACAAGATGGAGCCTGCACTTAAGTCATTTGCTCCCAAAATTGCCTAAATACGTTCTATTTTTAATGTTTTAAGTGTATGTTTTTATGTTTTTTTTATGCTAGAGCGTACAGAAGGCTTTGATTCAGCCTCTGAATTGCAGAGAACGGGTGAAGCAATGGTAGTAATTACAAAAACGGTCAGCAGGTGGCAGCAGAGTAAAAGAGACCAACCAGGGCCATGTTGAAAAAAGCTCATTTACCTACGGTTCTAAACGGATTTGTGAATAATGATGAAACTCTATTCTAATGCTGATTGCTGCAAAACAGAAACAGATAGGAATATACCTTTTTCATGAAGAAAGAAGAGACTCTAATCTTTCTTTTGGTTAAATTTTTTCATAGCAATCAAACAGAGTGGCCGCCATCTTGAAACAGGAGTCTCACTATTGTACCGCCCTCCACTTAATTTATTACTTTTGAAACTTTGGGCATGAGCACACTTTAAAAAAAAAATCACAATTCCCTGAATTTTTAAATTGTGTTTTTTTTATGTTGAATACATCCCGACGTGGCTACAATACAAAAAAAGTGTTATTGTCAATTGAAAATGTTTCTTCACTCAAATTTTTTTATTTTAGATTAAATATCAAGTTGATAAAAATACACCATGAGATCCACATGTATCCAATATTAATATTAAATTTACATTAACATGATTGTACATTATTACAGTATACATCACTTTAACATTAATATTAATTATAATCGCATTACAAATCTCATACTACATTTACGATTAAAAGAAACCCCGACTCTAATGACAAATTTGCTCCATATGATTTACTTGGTTGTTACTAACATAACTATGAGATTCATTTTTCAAAAATAATTTCCAGTTTAGTACATTTTGTAGAAACTTTATTTGTACGTACGCCGCCATTGTTGTTTACGTAGCAATGCATTCTGCGTAGTGACGTTTCATGGCTGCTCGCTGCCTGCCCAGCAAGCAAACCAATTGCGATCTATACTAGCACCAGCGAAAAAGGAGACAAAATGCCCCACAGCACGGCACAGGTGAGCACTGAGCGCTGCCATCTTGTAGGGTTGAGTTTGGTCCCACAGTCCAGACATATGGGATTGCCACTGTTTGCAGACTATCCTTTCCATACCACTCTGCAATGAGGTTGCCTTTAATGATGACAAGCCTTGTTTTTCGAGTGATGTAGATGCGGCTCCACAACATCACACTGCAATCGGATGCTTGAATTGTCAACACCTGGGGGGGTACCGGCGAGCTGAAAACAAGAGTCAATAACAGTAGAACAGTCAACAGCAGAAGAAGCCGTGTGAAGGTTTGGCCCATTTTGCGTGGGTGTAATGTGTGCTCAGTTGTGCTTTGCAACTGTAGGACATTTTTTGTTGTTGTTGTTTTCAGAAGAAGAAGAAACATTGTTACAATAAACAAATGTGTATACCAAACACACATTTCCAAAATGTAACGTTTTTAACGAATGCGGTGTTTAACATTCATTTATTCAGGTAAAGCATAAATCACTAGACAACTTTACAACTTTAAATTATGTTTTTGCATATTTTATCTGTTGCAGTTTTATTTCAAAATATTAACCACCAAATTTTGACAGTTACATCAAAAAGCAGTATTAGTTATGCTTACTATCTGACAGTAAATGGAGAAACACAAATTGTATTTTCAATCAAGAGAATTGCTCGTCTCAGTATACACAAATGTTTTTGTTTTTTAGCATCATTATAATTAAGAACATGTTAGCTCGAATTACATTTCACCGAGTTACATAATTGCGGCATTTGTGAGACGCTGTCACAGTGATTGGGGAAGAATGATTTATTCATACAGGGAGTTCATTTTGGTTCGCAGCATCGCTTGTGTTTTATTTATCTGAAGGGAAAAAAAGGGGGAAAAAACTCATGCAGGCAACTTGTGATCATACATGCATGCACGCTCACAACCCGAAACCAGTGCGGCACACAAACGAGTTGCACGAACCCCAACGGGAGCTCAATGGGGTTTTCACACATTCTACATAGACCAAGATGGCGTTCCCTTCGAGATGTATACTATGTCTAATCTGCATTTAAAAGACAGTCGCACTCTTGTTTAAGGCACCAGGGGGGTTTGCTGCAATCAACTGTGATGGCATGTTAATGGCTTATCAGTCAATCGTGCATCTGTTAGCCACTGATTTAAGAGGAGACCTAATGAGAATTTCCCCATCGTCGTGGTAATTCCGTCGCACATTGGGAATGGCTGCTCTTATTGGACTTGCAGAGAGCCAGGCACAGAAATTAGATCACTAAAGACTCTCTCAGCTCAGCTGTAAAGTTTGGAGTGCAGAGTGTGCTACCATGACAACGGTAAGGAGATGTTCTCCGAAGAGCACTGCAAGCTTTTGTGCCAATGGATACAATTACAATGGTACAACTACATATTTAATTTTGTGATTATTTGATGTACATAAATGAGTAAAGTACTTAATTTCTGTTCTGTAATGTTTTGCATATGAGTGTTGGCACTCTCACTGTTTGTCAGCACGAAGATATGTGCATGTGGCAAAGACGGCATCCATGATAGAAAAGTTGAACAGCATCAGCTCATCTCTGTCGTCAGAACACGCACACAAATAAATGATGAATGATGAAATTACATCTTTCAATGCAGCTGTGGCATGCTGGCAGCTACATTTTCATACTCTGTTTTTCATGCAGCAGCATGCTAATATTGACCTTTAGATGGCAAGAGGAGGGAATGTTTATGAAATCATTATTTCTCTTACCAGTTCAAGTTTGCAGATTAGTGTGGTGTTGGAGATAAAAGCTCTAGGATATCATAATAATCCTAAAGAGACGAGTAGTCAAGCAAAAATCCTCCTCTTGCTATATTGTCCATTACGCACTTCTTATTTCACTGTGTCTCCAATAATTTGTGTGGTTTGCCTTTGCTACTTGTTTTATGACCTAAGAGGAACAAAAAGAGAAAAAGTTCATTAACTTCAACTTCAGTTTCACTTCATTAAGCACTAAAAGCATTTTGTTGCACAAACCACTATGCCGTACAATTTCAGAGTCGGATGATTTTTCAAACCACAGCAGAAGAACAAAATTGCCTTAAAGTCACACTATGATTAGATACTGTTTAATTCTCGTTTAAAATTCTGTGATTCCTAATCTGTTTGTAAAGTGGCTGATTTCTGTACACTTCCCAAAGTTATTAGTCACTGCTTATTAGCATATCTGATGGAAGACACTGGCCATGGCAATTGCTAATTCTCTTTCTGCTGTAGTTAAATACAAATGCCGAGCACACACATAAGAGTTCTGTCAGGAATCCAATTCCAAAATACAATTTATTAATTGATAATTAATCAAAATACTTTTTCTTCAAAGTAATCCCCCTGGAGCCTAATATACTTTCCCAGCCTTCTCTGCCACACCTTCATACACTCATGAAAGGATTTTTTTTCTGGGATCTTCTGCAACGCCGTCATCTTGGCCATCTTGATGTCTTCTTCAAAATGGGCCCTCTTGATGACGTTCCATCAGAATGAGAAAGAAAACAAAACAAACACTTTGGACTCTATTTTTGTAGACAGGTGCACATGCGCTCGGCATTAAGATGGGCATATCTCGATTTTCATGCCAGGGCAAGTCTAGTTGTCGGCCGTGTTGCGCCTCTCTGGGCGTCCCAACGGACACAGCTGCGGCACATCTGGCAATTTGGGAGCAGAAAGTGGACTGCGCTCGGCCTAAAAACAGGCATATCTTAATTTTCGTGTTGGGGTAAATCTAATTTCGTGTTTGTGAATTTGGTAGACTTTTCGGCGCATCAAACTGCCGCAAGGCACATTTGGTAATCTGGTGTGAAAAATTCCACTGAATTTTTGACTTGATAAAAACAGGTCTAAATGATAGTGTATGTGGTGTAACACGATTTTGGTCCATTTGATGGAGGCACAGGCAGACAGATCGGCGCACCGCTGACATGTGTGCTGGACGTCAACATAAATATAAACGCAACACTTTTATTTTTGCTCCCATTTTTTATGAGATCTCAAAAATCTAAAACTTCTTCCACATACAGAATATCAACATTTCTCTCAAATATTGGATTCTAAATATGTGATAGTTAGCACTTCTCCTTTGCTGAGAAAATCCATGAGTCTGATTTTCGGTACTGCAGACCCCCCCCCCCCCCCCCCATAAATAAATAGAATCAAATTAAACAAAACTGCACTTTTCAGAGTGGCCACATATTGTGGGCAGTCTAAGGCATACCTGTGCACTAATCATGATGTCTAATCAGCATCTTGATATGGCACACGTGTGAGGTGGGATGGATTCTCTCGGCAAAGGAGAGGTGCTCTCTATCACAGATTTACACTGGTTTGTGAACAATATTTGAGAGAAATGGTGATATTGTGTATGTGGGAGAAGTTTTCGATCTTTGAGTTCATCTCGTAAAAAATGGGAGCAAAAAGAAAAGTCTTGCGTTTATATTTTTGATCAGTATATATCATTCAGAAATATGACAACAGCGTGCACACAAGGATTCGGGTGCAAAATAACCTTATTATATGTTTTACTGGATATTGTGCATAGGAGGAATTTCATTGGCATGTGATGAGCATGAAACATTTAAATTACAGGTAATTTGGGTTATTGAAAGAATGACCAAATTCACTTGGCTACATGGCTGATGATCACGTTCTCCCCCTTATTTGCATAATTATATAGGCACCATGGCCTTGTAGTATCCACTCAGAGGGAAAGTATCAAGCAACATACTGTATACGTGGGTGATAATAATTGATGCCTTTTGGTCCTTTATAGTGACCCTCTAGAGAGCGACAGCATTATTACAACACAAGGCTTATTGGCAGTTGGACGCCAGAATGCTCCCATCATACACCAAGAAGCTGTTGTTTTTTTTATTCCCCTGTTAACATTCCCAAATCACAACTCTTGAATATATGGAATACCTTCCAAATGACTTATCAATTAATCATTACAGCCTTTATCATCCACAACCGCGTTTGCGTAAACAGCACCCGAGCTGTTCTTTCATTACCATTTCTTCTTGTCATTAAATGAAATGAAAAAAAGGAGGAGGCGGAATGAATAATTGATTAATCATAGCTGTTACAAGGCTAAGAAATTACAGTCCTACTTGGAGGTGTTCCCTTACAGTAATGAGACAGCTTAGTTTTACCAAGGCTCTTAGGTAGGCTGCTGCTGCTGCTGCTGCACTAATGTTTGATGAGTGCAAGAGAGGCTCTACGGATGAGCTTGGAGAGGAAACAAAAAGGAACAAACAGGTCTGGGTGTGCCAGGTGCTCTTTTCTTTGAGTGTGGAGGACTGCAGTCACACACACACACACACACACATGATGGAAATGGTGACCTGGTTGTTCTTTTGCAGTTGTTCTTACTTGCATGCACACTCCAACTGGGAGAGAGTGCGTGCACACTTGAATGCCTCCGTGTCTGTGCCAAGGTGTGGACCACAACAAAGCTCTGTCAGCCCCCCCAGCACATGAGCAGACAGGGAGAGGCGGGCACAGCGGAAATTGTGGGTGGATGGAGGGAAGAGCATAAGAAAGAACAAGATAGAACGAGGGCAATTGAAGGAAAGGATTAGACAGATGTTTAGTGGCATCTCCCGAGCCCGGGCAGCAGCAGGAGTTAACTTTTAATCTCTGTCATTTCTCCCTCAGTCAGTCTATCTCTCAAGCAAGCCACCCTCTCGTTAGGTCTTTCTTCCCTAACTTGTTTTCGCATACCCCAAAAATGTTAATCACTTCCTGTGCCTTAATCAGAAGAATTTTAGCAGTTCTTCAGTCTCCCCTGGTTCCCTTTTTTAAATCATATGATGATTTTTATTTTGACGAGATGTTGTCTTCATCTAACGTATATTCACTGGCAACAACACTGCGCAATCGAATGTGGTTATTGTTCTGGGATCAAAAATTTTGCATGTCATTGCCAAAGTATAATATTTCATATTTCTCCGTTTTGATGCTCAGTGTAGGTTTTGATTTAACAGTATTAATTAAAGTTGCACTTTCTGCTATGTCTTATGATACTTGAAGCATCCCATTGGTGCATACAATTGTACAAATGTTATGTTAAAAACTTAACATTAAAGGCTCTATTTTTGTCACCAGAGCAAGTCTGGCACAAGGTGCGGTCTAAATCTGCACAGGGGCAAGTTGGACTTTGATTTGGTATTGTCATAGATGCACACAGATTGAGGCAGTTTAATGCAGCAGGTCAAAGTGTGCAAAGTACGTTCAGAAAGGAATTACAAGCAGGCTTGCATGGGTGACTGATGTACAGTTTGCCGTGGAGATATCAGATCTTTGAAGTGGGCCAGTAGAATGATTTAAAAAAATATATTAATAATGCATTCAGTGAATTTATTTCTGCAATGATTCAGAGGTCTATTGTTATACTTGTGAATGAAATACAATCACCACAAATGTCCACGAAGCTCAGAATTTGTCTCAATCAAATTCACTTTATCATATTTAAACATGACTGCATTTTCTGCAAACGTGTGGGATGGAAGAAGGTGTTGAATTTAGGAACTAAAACCCTTGAAGGAATGTCAGAATTTGAAAAAGGTGATGGAGTAAGGATCTATCAAGTAGCTGAGGAGAAATGGGATGAGGAACTATTGAGTAGAATAAGGGGCTTTGACTTATTGGCATGTGAAGCGCAATTCCACACTTCCTGTCGTATTTAATACTTGCAGAGACCAACAACATGGAGAAGCAATGACCAGGAAATGCCTCAAATTTGGAATTAATGATGATTTTGTCTCAATTTACTTACAAATTAGCTTACTCGTGAAATATGAGATTGTTTAGATGAACACAAAGCTGAGATAATTGTAGAGATTTTAAGCAATAATTTCCGGACCATTTAAGTGAAAATGGATCATTCACACCTGATGAATCATTTATTTAAATGTTATTATAATGTTTTATTTTGCCTTTTTGCATCTTCATTTTTATAATAGTTTGTTTTACATTCACATGCAAATTGGAAGCAAAGAGGTGGAGAGGGCTTTAAATAAAGTGGCATTGGGTGCATTTTTTTTTTCACCCGTTGTCAAAGTCTAAAAAGCTAAGATGGACATCGCGCATACAATCAGCAGTCGGCTGTGCATTCTACACACTGCAAGTTTCAAAGCCTTGCCATACACTTAATGTCTCCACTGGCTCTTTCATCATGTAGTCGTCATCTGAAAAACATCTCAAATGATTACATTTTAGCCTCTCACTCTTTTCCTACTTAATCTTTGCTTTATGTTCATACTAGGTTTAGCCTGACACAAAGGTACAATCATGAACGCGGCCTTTTGTTTCAGATTTGTGTCATGTTCATTGCACCAGCCCTGCTGCTCTGACAGAGACCAAAGTGGAACGTAACAGAATTTCAAGCGTTGCTGTTGATGATGCCAGCTTATGGATGGAAATGCAGGGATTTGACTCAAGAGGTTCTTTTCAGATCATGGAATCTCAGTTTTAGATTTGTGTTGGGGGGGTTTTCCTGTGAAAACTACGTTTATATTTTAGATCTACACTTGTATTAGGCACATGAAAAACAGAGAGCTTGTTTATGAATTAAAAACAAGCGAATGTAAAGCTAAGAGAGGATGGAAAATTAATTGGACCTTTTGAGCAAACATTGGCTATGGCCAGTGAGCAGACATTTTGAATGCCCTGAAGAAGTAATAACGCCTGGTGTATTAATTAACACATGTCAAAATGGGTAGATGAAATTAAATTATTTTGCAGAAGCATTTTCAAAGCGAAAAATACAACTGTTAATGACATCAACAACGACCAAAGGACAGGAGGAGTGAGGATAGCAAACACAAACAAAAGCACATACACTCAAAGATGCAAACCATGCATTACCAAGAACAATAGAAAGGCCAGGCTGAAATTTGTCAAAAACTCGACGGTACTCATGAAAACAGGGGATGTTTTGTCATGGCTGGGACTTGCATGGCTTTTTCTAAAGCAGGCTCATTAATCTTCATTGGTGAACAAAATGATGGCAGCAGCAAAATGAACACAATTTTCTACAGAAAAATGTTGTCTTTGCAATATAAAGAAAAATGCAACCAAACTAATTGGGAGATTTTTCATCACCCAGCCAAGATACTGATTCAAAACATACTGCTAGGACAACAAAGGAAAGAAGTGGAAGAGTTTACACTGGCCAAGTCAATCTCCACACTAAAGCCCTATATAGCATGTATTTTTTTAAAGTCTGTTTTATATGTATCATCAAAAAAATATCATGCAGACAGTTGGTGATGTAAATGGTTCCCGGGCTTGATGCAGTTTTTTGCAAAAGATCTTCAATGAAATATTAAGTTTGAATCTTTATTCTATTTTGTCGCCTACAAATTCTGTGATTTATTACTAATTTTATTTTCTATCTTTATTTCCAATCCAGGTGTAAATACATGGAATTAAAAGATGAACTATTGCTCTTTTGTTGTCTCATATTCAAGTAAAACTCAAATGTGTTCAATCTACAGAAAAAAACAAAATCATCTCTAAATCTGCATGACGAAAATACAAATGCTTCATACTTAACACTTGTATGCCATTTAATGATGACCTTTGACCACCCAATGATGTCATCCCTCTGGTTTTAGCTCTCTGTCCGGCCGCATTGTTGGAGGTGTCTGGTGGTTCTTCACCCTCATCATTATCTCATCCTATACTGCCAACTTGGCTGCATTCCTGACAGTGGAGAGGATGGTGTCCCCGATAGAGAGTGCTGAAGATTTGGCCAAGCAAACAGAGATTGCCTATGGAACACTGGATGCTGGCTCAACAAAAGAGTTTTTCAGGGTGAGAACTTTAATAGTGAAGAGATCTTATTCACTACAAAGTGTACATTTGCACAAAAATGACAATGTTTTTTTTTTCTTTGTCGCTGTAATATGCACAAAAAGCCACAAGCTGGCACAAATTTTTGATCCTGACATTTTTGTCTTCTGTTTCCACAGGGCACTGTTTTGAGCTGTTTTAACTATTTAGCTTTTATTTTTAAAGTTTTTTGTTTGTATGTTTGGATGTTACGATAAAAGGGAGCTCACCCCAAGATTTCAAAACGTAGTTTTATTTTGAATGAGCAAATCTTTATCTGCTGCTGTTTACTTAAATCTTTACCGTATTTATTCTAAAAAAAAATACATTTAAATTGTGCTGTACTCGCATAAGGGGGCTGCCATTTTTGTTTATTTTTAACTCTTGTTATCAAACACCGAATCGTTCGAGTTGATATTTATATTGCACCAACATCAAAACAACCCCACCTGAAAATCGTGTTTGATTTATACTTGAATATGCAAAAAAAAAAAGAAGCAAATTTACTACGTTTTTTTTGCCTGACCATACAAAAAGCCTTTAATACTTCAACTGTGCTTAACTCTTTTTTAGGTCTTAGAGGCCACGAGTGATGCAATAAATAAAATGATGATCTGACTAAGCAGTTTAATAGTAGGAACTAAATCTGCACCAACTAACCTTTGCGGCTGACACTCTTCAGTGCACCGAAGCATTACAGCAAACCATTTTTAACAAAAATATGGGTGAATGATGCAAAACAGCTGTATTCATTCACTCAAGTTGAAAGAACCTGCCAACTGTTTACAACAATCTTGTTAGATGAAAGAAAGCCACAACATGAAATGGGGTGGCTGATCGGTTCTCTACATGTTCACACTGTGTTTTGGAAGGCCTTGATTTCTAAAAAAAAAAAAAAAAAAAAAAAACATAAAACGTGAATCAGATTTAGACTATTTCTCCCTTTACGTCTGAGGGAAAACAAAAGATACTTAAGTATTGAGCTAAATTACAAATACTGTATATTGATGAATGAGATTTTCTCTGGGTACTACGGTTGCATTCCAAATACATGCATGTTAGATTCATTGAAGACTGTAAATTGCCCATAAAGTAGGTGTGAATGTGGATGGTTGTTGGTCTAAGTTAAGATATAAATGCTGAAAACAAAATAAATAGTATTTTCCAACTATGCTGCATGCAAATGAGCTTTCAATTTTGAGTGTTCATTGATGAATGCCATATGCCTGGTCTGAACTTTTCTCACTTTCCTTGCATCTTTCCCCTGATTAACACTCGTTTCATCCTCTCCAATCAGAGATCTAAAATTGCTGTGTTTGAGAAGATGTGGTCGTACATGAAAGCAGCCGACCCATCTGTGTTCGTCAAGACGACAGACGAGGGCGTCATAAGAGTTCGTAAATCCAAGGGAAAGTATGCCTACTTGCTGGAATCCACCATGAATGAGTACATAGAGCAGAGAAAACCCTGTGACACGATGAAAGTAGGAGGAAATCTGGACTCAAAAGGTTATGGCATTGCTACTCCCAAGGGATCCCCTCTCAGGTAAAACCCCCAAAACTTCAGCAAAACCGCATAAAAGCTCAGAGAAGCTTTTATGGAAGTTTGTGCATGAGCTGAATCATGTATTTTTATTTTTCCATAATGTGTTTTGTTAAAGTTTTTTAAATTGCATTATTAGAACATGATTATTTATGCATGTTTTGCATCTAAAAATTCATAGAAACTGTTTTGCATAGCAGTGAAGTCACATTCATTGTTAAAGTTTGTTCAAGTCGGTCATTTCTTTAAACACAGTGTTGTGTCCTAATGAAGTAATACACTCAAGCTTGTGAGCGCCTGCTTAAGTGTAGTTGAACAAACGTATTCATCGAACTACACGTAACTTTTCCTTATGAGTAGTTCTGGTGGCTGGTGGTTTTGAGAATGAATTTTCCTCTTAGTTAAAACCATCATACCGTATGTACAATCCCCAATTGTAAAATCCTTTATTTTTGTTGTATACTGAAGACATTTGGGCTTCGGATCTAAAAGATAAACATCAGGCAACAGTTGAGAATTCAGGTTTTTATTTTGTGGCATTTGGTGCACATCTAGATGTGTTAAAAAACTCAGGACAGAAAACCTTTGCGTGTGTGAAGCTTCTCCCAATTAGTTCAGCAAAAAGAATCAGAAGACCAGACTGGATTTTGCAAAGAAGTGCAGAGATGAGCCACAAAAGTTTTGAAACAAAGTTTGGTGGACTGATAAGAAGACCAAGATTAGTCTCTACCAAAGTGATTGAAATGCCAAAGTATAGAGAAAGAAAAGATCTGCGTATAATTCAAAACACACAAGCTCATCTGTGAAGCATAGTGCAGGTAACGTCGCGGCTTGTGCTTCCATGGCTGCTTCTGGAATTGACTCACTAGACTTTTAAATGGTAAATGGACTGCTTTCTTTTTTTAAATAGCACTTTATCTACACCATATGATGCCCAAAACGCTTTACGAAGCCTCCCATTCACACACATATTCATATATCAGTGGTCGGCTGCTGCCATGCAGGGCGCGGCCAGATCTACTGGGAGCAAATTAGGGTTCAGTGACTTTCTCAAGGACACTTCAACATGGTCAGCAGGGGTGAGGATTGAACCCAGAACCTTCCAGTTGGGACAAGACCTCTCCACTACTGAGCCATGACACCCTTTATTGATGATTTAACTGTAATTCTGAAGTCTCTAAAATGACTTTTTTTCTGGCAATTTATAGAAAAATGCTTCCAAACTAATCGGGAGAAGCTTCATCATGAAGCAGGACAATGACCCAAAACGCACTGCCAACACAGGAAAGGACTTCATAAGGGAATAAGTGGAAGGTCTTATACTGTCAATCACCAGAGCTTAACCCAAAAGAGCATGCACTTTATCTTTTAGTGAATATTGAAGGGAGAGACCCCCACCAAGAGCTTATAGAGGCTGCAGTTAAAAGCCTGGAAATTAATTTCAAATGGAAATCAATGGGTCGCAAGTTTGATGCAATTATTACAAGAGTTATGTCACTACATACTATCCGTTCCCAATACTTTTGTTCACTTGAAAAGGCTTTAAACAAAAGGTGCTCCTGAGTTATTGACCAAATCTATACATGTAAATTCCATGAATTAAAAGATGGGATTCTGAACTTTTGATCTGAAACCCCAATGTCTTTAGTATACAACAAACAAAGGAATTCAACTTGCCATTCCAATAGTTTAGTAGGGGACTGTATCTTATGGCATGCAAGCACACTCAATGTGTCCATCACAAGGCAATAAGTGGGAGGACAGTAAAGAGGAGCGCATCCCACACAGCCACCTGCCCACTTAAGTCAGGGCTCACACTAGTGAGTGTTGAGTCAACCAAATTGAATATGTGCCCTATTAAGTGTGCTAATTGGTGTAACTAATGATAACGTATACTGAACGCTCTTCTACCATCGATGTCCAAGTGCAGCAGCTGCCATTTTGCATTAGATCAACAACCATTCATGCTTCTGCTGCTGCAGAGTGGGAGAGCTGAAGCCGGTGGTATCTGAAGCCTATAATCCAGAACTAATAAGGCTCATTCATTTTAATGAAAGGAGCCATATGGTGAGATTTCATTCAAAATTTCAAAGGGTTCATTTGGGCTTTTACCTTGATCCGCAGCCAAAGGTCAGATAACTGACAAGAAATGCTTCCAGTGGTTCAATCACAGCATCTTTTAAATTAGACTCAAATTAGATTCAATAGTGTAGTCAAATGTTGAATTATTTTTCAAAGTCATAAAGTCATCTAGATCTGGAGGTACATTGTAGACTAGTAAAAATCTGCTGAGGACCTCCAGAAGCTCTCTCTCTTTGTGGTGTTTAATCATTTTGCATTCAAGGTGCCACGAACAGATTTTTGATATCACACATATGCAACATACATTATTTGAATGTATGATGTTTAGTTGACAATGAAAAACAAATGCGTTTAAAAAAAAAAACTATGTTGTCAATGTATTGTCATTTGATATGCATGTATTATTTTCCATTTGTCTGAAAAACAACACGACTGAGCTCTTTTTTTCAGATAAAGAGGAAAGAATGAGTTGCATGAATATTTTGTAAAGTAGGGATGGGCATAATAATTGCTGATTTATCAAGTCTTGAATCAAAATGCAATGTGCTACTTCGCTTCAACTTGTCTCAACTAGTGTGCGGTCTAAAAGCTTTTATACACCAATCTGACGTCCCAAGTGTCGTGATGCGCCATCTGAATGGTGTAGAACGCTCATGTCATAATGTTGGAGCGTCTGGGGAGTGTATTTGAATCGGCGTCAGGCAGTCGTGACATTTGATCACTCTTAGTGGCTGTTTGCACGGGACAAGAACACGAAGTGACAAATGCAGATAAATAGTTATAAAGCCTTCACAATTTCGCTCATTTTGGAAAATTCACTCTTTGCTTTTGGATATACAATGTCTGTCTGGACATTGCGCATTACTCTGCAAAGAGCCTGAGGGTGTGCATTATGACTGAAAATTATTTTATTTACTTATTATTTTTTTCTTATTCTTTATTTATTTATTATTTTATTTTACTGTATAGAGTTACACTACTCAAAAAGTTAGGGATATTTGGCTTTCAGGTGAAACTTCAGGACGAGCCTAAAATGCATTCTAATGTTTACAGGTTAATTTAATGTGACCTCCTCTAAGCTTTTGAATGCACATGTCCAACTGTTAAATGTTTCAGTACTTTTTGCACAAGTTGCTGTTCTCGAACGAGGAGCTTAACGGCAAAATTCACAAACGACAATGCTCCAGCTCATGAAGGTGGTATCATCAAGGAACGGCTGTTGGAGACTGGGGTACCTTAAATGGAATGGCCTGCACTTATCCTATTGAAAACCCATAGGATCAGCTGAGTAGAGGTTCAAAACTCTGCACCCAAGAACCTCAATGACCTGAGGCCTGCCCTTCAATTTTTTGTTGTAGTGTACCCAACATTGTTGTTAGATTTTGTTTCAATCAATTGTTTGAGATGAGGAAATCACCAGTGCAACCATCTACTTAAATGTCCTACTTTCATGATATATCACTGCCGTGTGAACTTTTGACACACCTGAAAGCCAAATATCCCAAACGTTTTTGTGAGTAGTTTATATCCCGCCCCCGTAAAGAACTTTCTAGTTACAGCTGCCGATGGTTTGGTGTGGTATTACTTCTCACGCATGCACAGACGGTATGTAATAGTCGGCGTCGTGTTCAGTTTGTTGCGGTGTGTATTTCTGTCATTTTTCTAGCACGGCGTGTTGATGGTTGATCTGTCACATAGGCCAACGTCGGATTGGTGCATAGAGGCTTTGCCTATGGCAACTTCATGAGGCACAAAAACAAGTTCCATACGCTAAAAGAGACATTTTCACATCAAGTAATATTGAAAAAAACAAATAATGCCCATCCCTGTTGGAAAGCTGTGTTAATATGATCATATTGTTGCCCAGATGACATACATCTTGTTTTCACAGAAGGCGCTTTTTTCTTTTGCTGACGATATATATTTTATTATTTGTCTTTTGATGTCCCGTCATACATTTTTAACATGTATGATCTCCTGCCACCAACATGCCTGCCAGCCTGTTAATCCCAACCCCACCTCCCTGTATCGACATCCGCTGGTCTTGAACCAAGTGACCAAACTAACTAACTTCCTGACCATCCATGTCCATGCACTTTGACTTCTTTCTTTCTGTCTGAGAGCAAGGCTGAGAAAGAATTCAAAGGTTTTACCAGCTCAGAGGATATTATTGTACCTGTGTTCCCTACAGCTGTTTTGTACACTCACGGTTGTGAATAAAGACTTTCCTGCATCCACTTAGAAAAGAAGAATGATACAAAAAAATGTAGCTGCTTTGGAAATAAGGCTAATCTTCACATCACATTCAAACTCTGATTGCAAATTCTTCTTTTCTTGGATTTGTGAATGGGGAATGTCTTTGTCCGCAGCTGTCAGCTATAGGAAATACACACACTCACTCACCAGAGGGAGGTTGCAGCCACAAAGGAGATGATTTGAATGAGGATGACGATGACGTGTCATAATCTTCAGCGTTTTTTTGTTTGTA
Organism: Leptonotus elevatus; assembly: GCF_054856555.1. Taxonomy (NCBI): domain Eukaryota; kingdom Metazoa; phylum Chordata; class Actinopteri; order Syngnathiformes; family Syngnathidae; genus Leptonotus; species Leptonotus elevatus. Next base: position 5,837,554 of record NC_141247.1, read on the forward strand.
GAAGTAAAAACCAAAATCTTGAGAAATGAATCGTTGTGAGCTTTAATTCACTAGGAGGTCGTTTTGAGTTTCATATTGATATGTCAGTTACCATAGCGATCTGTACGCTGTCGTCTCCAAAAGGAAATTGCCATCTGTAGACAGACTTCCGCATCCAAGACATCTCCATTTATAGTGTCTGCTGTGTCTCCCTCTGAGGCCGCTGCTTGGTAAAACCTGACTTGATTGTTTTATGGGCATCCAGCATTTCAGCCCACTGCGGATGTACAACTAACACGTGCATCGTAAAACCAGGGCTCCTGCTTCATATCAGTAGCTATATGCAGGAGTTTCAACGAGCACATTAGTCAGTGTTGTCATAATCACCACCACCATGATTCTGACCTCGTTATATCTGTGGCATAGAATGTCTCCTAATGGCTATCATTTTATATTATTTTCAAGAAACCCTGTAAACCTGGCAGTGTTAAAACTGAACGAGCAGGGCCTCTTGGACAAATTGAAAAACAAGTGGTGGTACGACAAGGGAGAGTGCGGCAGCGGGGGCGGGGACTCCAAGGTCAGAGCCAGTTTGATAAACCCTGCGGGTAACCTACCACCACCGCTGGGTGCGTGGTGGGTGTATGGGGAGGGGGGGTAACCGGCAGACCCTCACTGCAATACCGGCCCGGCTTAAAAAACAAACAAACAGCAAATGACAATGTGATATATCATCATTTGTATTTTTTCAATTCTTGTTTAAAAAGCTCAACTGCAGCAAAGGAGGGTGTGCAGTGTGCCGGTTACCCAAAGTGATATAGTAATACACATCTACTGCCTTAGGGAGCCAGCACAACAAGCTAGATGGAGTATTAATGCATATCACTTTGATTCCTAATGATTCCAATGATGTTTATGCAACCTGTATTTGCGTGTGGGTGTGCGTGCGTGGGTGTGCATGTGCGTGATGTGTTGCTTTCTCCTTTCTTTAACCAGCTCAAATATTCATGTGTGAATGTATTTTGCTATGTTTTTGAATCAATAACATAAAATAACATGGTATAATATGTTATTTATGTTATTTCTTTGTGGTTGGAAGAATCCCAGTAAACCTAGCGGTGTTGAAACTCAATGAACAAGCCGTCTTAGACAAACTGAAAAACAAATGGTGGTACGATAAAGGGGAGTGTGGCAACAAGGACTCCGGAAGAAAGGTTAGTCCCCATCCTGATTCTGTCTCCTCACAGCATCTCTCAGCACAACCCTGCCCTGATCCTAGACCAGCCCCAGATCCAGGCCGAGAGGCCTCTGATACTTTGAGTACTCTTGCAGTAGCAAAAACAGTACAGGCCTGGACAAAAGTAGTATTCATCAGTTATTCATAATTTTAAAAAAAAATCCAAAAGTAACTAAACTTTCTGTGATAATATTTTAAGTGAAATGTATGAAAAATCAAAATGTTGGTTTAAAAAACCAAGTTATTTTCCCCTATTTTTGATTAAGGTCTTTCAAAGTATTTTTAAAAGCATGTTTTTGTACTGTGCACTCTTTTGTAATTTTAATAAGATATTGGTAAATGTCTAAACAATGTGAATTTTTTCATTTTTTATTAAGCCTCCTGTGTAATACCCCCCTAGAATTGATATCTTTTTTTTTTGTATTTAAAATAATAATAACGTTATTCACAGGATTTTACAGTTGATCAATAATTGGTTACTACTTAACTACTTTACGCATTTGCTATAAATGATTCATCAATAAGACAGTATTTTACTATGATTCTTAAATAAATAAATACATTTTCATCCACCTGCGTTAAAGTGTAATTTTCACAACAACATCTTTTAATAATTGCCTTATATACTTACTGTATATACATGTACTTTGTGGGCAATCTGGTGTCTGGTTTTAGTTTTTTCAAGTCTGTTTGTATGATTTTGAAATTTTTGTCGAGATTACTATTCTCCAAGCATATCAACACAAATGCCTGAGTTTAGCTTTCTAGAATCACTCAAACAGATTAACGTCCTTGACTTTTGAACTAAATCATGCATAGACTTTCATCTGGTAACTCAAAGCTGAGTCATATCGAGTTTACTTGCATGTGTTTGCACTTGAGTTTCATTCGCCTAATTTCATCGCATTTCCAATGAAAAGGCCTCCGACATGACTTGCATCTCAGTACACTACCACTATATACACACTTATTTTTGTTGCTTGGAAACAAATGTACCAGTCGTGTTTATCCCAAGCATACAACCAGGCAACCAGCATAGTTTTGAGGAATAAACATCATTCTTCAAACACAGTCAGATCATTTATTTTTAAGACGCTTCAGAGTATTCGGCCTCAGGGGCAGACCTTGAGAGGGTTGTAAATGCCCATGAAGATGATTTGATGAGCGTAAATTATTCCTGACAGGAGGAATTTGACTCTGAAATTGTCATGTTGCTTCAGTTTAGACTGATAACCTGCAGCCGGTCATGCCTTCAGAACACATTATTTGACACCGATCTTGCAATATTAATCTTATCTACATTATACCGTATAATACTTCCATATATAGTTCAACATTACTCAGCCGTAAAAATGAACATTTATAGTAATAAAGACAAATCTATTTAGGCGCTTAAATCTAGTATTTATTTATTTTTAATTCTGATTTAATTAACAATTCCCACTACAACTTTTATAGATCCTGTTTTTGCATTGATTGAATTTATATTAAATACAGGTACTATGATGAGACGTCAAAACTGTTACTAGAGGTAAATACCAAACCTGTAAATGTGTCATTTCCCTCACAATGTATGTCAATATAGATAAGTTGGAAATGCAGAGTAATTAGTCATTTAGAAAAATATATTAGCAAGATGTGTGCGTCATTTAAATATGTGTGGCCTGTGTCATGAAACCAGTGAAACAATACCTCATTTACATTCATATCTCTGGATAACTGATCTCACAAAACTGATAATTGACATTTAACCCGTGCAGTGACTGCATGTGTGACAAAAATGGCTCATGTGGCTCTGATACGTCTTTATGAAATCAAAATCAGCAGCCAATACCTTGGGTACTGTAGACGTATTATGTAATACTTTAGTACAATTACAACTTGTTGCACTATTACATGCATCTTGTACAGATGGGCCTGTGGTTCTGAGAGAAACTATTGTCATTGAGTAGATCTGTGCGTTTCATACTGAAAGAAATAGAATTGAAGCTATCTTAAAATTATTGATTTCATCCAGTTGAATTGTATAACTGTGCTTTGTGAGACAGGCCTGGAATATGTTACTGTTTTGTAATATTGTTTGTTTATGTTTTTTGTGCTTGTGTGTCTATATGCGTGCGTGCGTGCGTGTGTGTGTCTGAGTGAACTCCATTTACATCTTGATTTGACAACCTCATCTACATTATGTGCGTATTTCTGTATGTATACATGTACTGTAAAACTGGTCAAAACATTAGGTACTAGTGCTAGTACTATGTTTTATATTAGGGTGTCAACCGCTAAAAAAAAAATTTTCGGAATTAATCGCATGACTTCAATAGTTAACACACGATTACCGGTAATCACAAATTTTATATCTGTTGTAAATGTACAATAAAATATATGCATCTTTTAGTCATTGATACAGTAATTTCATAATAATTCATAAAATTGAGTTACAATTAAAAATATGTCCTGTACTGTTAAAAAAACGAGTGTGATATGGATTTCTGTTGAGGTAATTTTTCTGACACTAGATGGCAGAATTTCATTTGTAAGACGGTGGTGACAGCTCAGTGCATTTTTCTTTTGATATTAAAAGCTATCTAATATTTATTATGAAGTAACTTGAGAAATTCTGCACAATTTTAAAGTTGTAAAATATGACTTGACCCCACTCTCCACAAATATATGCATTATTATTAATTTTATTACTGCTCATTTTTTACGTGGACATGTCTGCTGCGTTGGGACTGGAATTCCCCCAGGTCACTCGTTAAAAAAAATTGTGGCGTTAAAGGAACTATAAAATAACACAAAATTAACGTAAAATTGTTGACACCTCCTATATATATATATATAATATTTTCCAGTGATCAACTAGTTTGGTAAATGCAGAATTTTTGTATAGCTTTGTCTTGGATCTGTATTGTCTTCAGAGCTGGGCAAAACTGTCGTTACATCGGCCCATCATTGACAGATCCTATTGAATTTTTGGCAAGTGCTTTATGACGCAAAGCCTAAAAAAAATACACGGACTGAGCACCGACTAAAGCAGGTTTACATCCGTTGATCCGGTCTTACTCCATGCAGTTTTCTTTGCACCATAAAGACCTCGCCGAAAATGCGTAAGCACTCACTGAAAGGTGGGCATCCGTCAATGGCGGGCCGATGTAACGACGGTTTTGCCCAACTTTGATTGTGCCCCTGATGACGTTTTCTTAACGAGAGTGTCCCTAATGTTGTGGCCGGTGATTACATAAGAATGTAGAATTATGTATAGGACTGTGTGTCATGTGGTAAAGGCATTTTTGCACTTTACTGTATACAGTATGTGTGAATGGAAACATCCTCAGTCAATCATGAGTGCGTAAATGTGAATGTTGTCTGTTGCTACGCTCCAAAATCTCCCCTCACCGATTGGCTCCCCCATCCTGTCGCTTCCCCCAGGACAAGACGAGCGCTCTGAGCCTCAGCAACGTGGCCGGAGTTTTCTACATCCTGATCGGCGGCTTGGGCCTGGCCATGCTTGTGGCGCTGGTGGAGTTCTGCTACAAATCCAGGACCGAGTCACGCCGAATGAAGGTGTCAACCGCACGAGCCGCTGCTGCCTCAGCTGCTCAGGCCTTTCACTGCTCAGCCTTAGACAGTGGTGCTAGCGCCCCCTACACAGAGCTGCAGAGCTACGGCCTGTACGCCAACAACACTGTTAAGATATAAGGGCAGAGCACAGCCACGGGGTAGGAAATGCTGTGATTAAGCCATGATGATGATGATGATGATGATGATGATGATGATGATGACATCCGCCTCCTCATCCCTCGCCCATCTAACCGTGGCCACAGTAGGGCCTTTCACGGCTTCCACCGCAGCTCTATCGCTCTCCTGTACCTCTCTTTCCTTCTGTCGCTCCCTCGCTAAGTTTTCGTGTTACTGATGGCCTGCAGATGTCCTCAATCACTTATTTCAAAATTGCCCTTATACCTGCTTCATTTTTAGTACTTGCAAATACAACATGGTTTGAGTCCTCCATCCTCACTATCTCGTCTCCCTGTAGCCTCACTCTTCGTCCTCCAGCTCTCGTTCACGCACATACAGTATATTCTGCCTTCTGCAAATCTTCATTCCTCTCCTTTCCAGTGCACCTGCTTTCACTGCAGATCACAATGTCATCTGCAAACATCATGGTCCATGGGAATTCCAGTCTAACCTCGTCTGTCAGCCTATCCACTTTTGCAAAGAGAAAGGGGCTTGGAGCTAATTCCTGATGCAGGCCCACCTCCATCATAAACTCGTCTGTCACACCTCACCACTGTTCTGCTACCCTCATACATGTCCTGTACTACTCTAACATACTTCTCTGCCACTCCGAACTTCCCCATGCAGTACTACTGTTCTTCATCAGATATCCTGTCATAGGCTTTCTCTAAATTAACAAAGACACAATGCAGCTCCTGACCTTCTCTGTACTTCTTCATCATCACCCTCAAGGCAAATTATGCATCTTTAGTACTCTTCTTCGGCATGAAACTATACTGTTCCTCACAAATACTCACTTCTGTCCTGAAGTCTATCTTCCACTACTCTCATTCATATCTTCATTGTGTTGTTCACCAACTTGATTCCTCAATAGTTCCCACAACTCTACACATTGCCCTTGTTCTTGAAATTGGTCACCAGCACATTAGTCCTCCATTCCTTAGACTTTGCTTACCTTCTAGAATCCTATTACCCAACCTGGTCAAAAACTCCACAGCCACCTCTTTAGATGCTTCTATAAATCCACAGGAATATCATCAAGACCAGATGCCTTTCAATTTTTCCACCCTTTTTAGTGCTTTTCTAACTTCCTCCTCACCAATCATTGTTACTTCCTGGTCCACCACAATTGCCTCTTATACTATTCATTCTCTCTCATTTCCCTCATTCAACCATCTATTCATCACACTATAACCACCAGTTAACACATTTCCATCTCTATCCTTAATCACCCTAACATGCTGCACATCCTTTCCATCGCTATCTCTTTGTTGGCCAACCTGTAAAGATCTTTCTCACATTCTGTACTGTCATTTGCATCTTTATTGACCTTTGCCACAACTGCCGTTGCTCTACGTCACATCACCTTGTATTCTTGTCTCCTTTCTTGAGTTCTGACTATTTCTCACTATTTCTATTCTTAGCTAGCCTCTTTCCGTATATGCTTTTCTGCACTTTATGGTAAAATATAAAAATATACATGTGGAATAGAAACCTCTCTATGGTGTTCATCAAAACTGAGCATGAGTCTTTTTTTGGAAGAAGATGGTTTTGACACATCTCTTATATTAGTTGTTATTCACAATAATGTACGTGAAAGTACTGACACACACATACTATATGCACACACCCCTACACACATACCGTAGACAGAAGCTCATGTTGGAGGACAAGTATAAAGGCAATTTGAATTACAGTGATGCATCTATCTACCTCTGTTACTCTGAATAAATCTGTCCCCTGCTCCTTCTGCTCTTTTTGCTGACTGTCTTGCAAAGCAGGGCCCATTGTGGTGAGCATCCTTTATATGTATACCATAAGGCAGGCCTGTGTTCCATCACTGCTTTAACGTAGAACCTTCTTATTGCATTTCAGAATTTTCAAAGTATGGATTTATTGCGATACAAATAAAAAGTTTCCCTTCATGTAGTTTACAATATTAGCCATTTAATTCCGTAATCAATCGACAACCCGATTCAACAACAGTCACCTGCTTGGGCTTACTTTCACTTGGGTTTTTTTAAACAGAAAAGGCACAACAGGGCCAACAAGGATGTTTATTCTTCATTTTTAATCAGAATAGAAACGGGCATTCGATCAGTATGCTGATGAAATTGCTGAGGAGCTACAGTGCCTTTGTACTGTTTGGCTTGAAAAACAACAATGCTGTTCCCATTAGCGCAGTGCTTCTCAAATAGGGGGCGCAGTGTGATGCTGGGAGGGGCGGGCCCTTGTGACCTCGGGGTACATGTTTTTTTCTGGCCATACTAGAATTAAGTGTAATTGCACATCCACTACAGTAGGTGGCAGTGACTCTCATTGTCAGGGAGTGCGCAACGAGTATTAGCTCCTCTACAGAGACATACTCCCACAATTTTATAGACAAATAATGTATACAATAATTTGAATTTGCGGTCTGATTGTAATGTGTTACTGTCCAACAGCAATCCATTAACGACGCCATGCGCTGCTCCACCCTGACCAGGATGAGCGGTAACGGGAGCGGAGGAGAGAATGGACGACTCCTCAGCCACGACTTCCCCAAGACCATTCAGACACTGCCATGCATGAGCCACACTGCCAGCATGGGGCTGGGTGCCTCAGGAATGTGATCACATGACTTAGGCAGGGTGGAACAGGACGAGCAGAAGACTCTGATGACGCCCCAAAAAAATCGTGGCTGTGTGGTTTGACCCATTAATTCTCCTGGCGTTGCCCGACTGGATCAAGATTTAACTTACTGCCAAAATGTACTCTTCAAACGTTCCTTACAAGCGACAGAGACTCAAGACGTTTTTAATATGTGGATATTTGGAAAAAAACAAAATAAAAAAATACATAGAGAGAGAAAGAAGACAGGAAGTGTGCTGCAATAAAGAATCTGGGTGTGTTTTTACTTCTTTTTTTACCGTGTTCTTTTCTGTGCGGCAAAAAAAAACAAACTTAAATGTGCCACCTGCGTTGTGCCATTGCAATGAAGTTTTTGACTTAAGTCTGCGTGCAATATTTTCATCTCGACTGCTGACCCTGTACTACCAACATGCTTTTTGGTGGTTGAGGGTGTCTTCGCACTGATGAAGACAAACACTTGTGACTGCTACAATAATTTCAATTTGGTTCTTGGCGCCATGCCTGCACTCTCTCACATGTCCATGTATTTGTTAGGAGGACCAAGTGCTCTGTGTAGCATAGTTTTAAGTAGATGGTTTGCACTGATGTACGGTAGAGTGTGGTTGAGTTGATTCAATCACGATTAAAGGCTGATGCTGTTTGACAGGCTACAAAAACATGCATTGCTGCTACACCTCATGTACGTAACACATCACTCCTTGTCTTTGTGCCATAGCATCATTATTTGTATGCAGAAAGTTTTTCTGTGCTTTTCTTAGACTGACCTCGTGAGATAGAAAAGGCACACTGGTGCAATATTGTGACTAAGAGTGACCTTCCACTGTATTCTGCTGCTGTGAGATTCCCAGTGTGTCACTGCTATATTCGGAAATCTATTAGCAGCATATGTTGAAGAGTAAAGAAATATACTGGCAAAAGTGCTCCTGAAATACAAGATGGATTCATCTCTGTGATGCATGTGATGTGGTTTTCAATGTGTTCAGTTTTAAGGAATTGGACAGTGATGCTACAGTGCCTTGAAAAAGTATGCAGACTCCTTGAACTTGTTCAGATTATGTGAGCCTACAATCACAAACTTAAATGTATTTAGACCAACACAAAGTAGCATGTCTCCATCTCATCTGGCTGAGCTTCAGGTTTGTTTGTTTTTGTTTTTTAAAGAAGAATGGGCAAAAAAGCTCATAAAGAAATGCCCCAAAAGACATGCAGCTATAATGCAGAGAAAGGTGGCTCTATATATGTGACATCAGATTTTTCAGGTTTTATTTTGTAAACTTGATATAATTTCTGTTCTCTTCACAAGTATGTGTATCTTTGTGTTGGCCAGTCATATAAAATCTCAATCAATAAAAAAAAATATGAATCAAGTTTGTGTTTGTAAGGTGAAAACGTGAAAAAGTTCAAGGCGTATGAATACTTTTTTATGCCACTATATTCAGTCATAAATTTCCTGAATAACTCCCTAGCAAATACCCCCTTTTCAAACAATTTAATAAAATGTACAAAAATGTCATGAAAGGGGAGGTCAACCTAAACATTTTCTTTACAAACACATTTTCTAGTCTAAACACAATATTCTGATTAATATTGTGATTGTGGAATATGAGCAAAATCATGAGAATCTACCCATTCATATCCATCTCAGGTGGCGGCCATTTTGCCACTTGCTGTCAACTGAAAATAACATCACAGTTGCTCAGGTCACAGCCATACCATTACATATACTATTATTATTGCCATACCAATCGTGGCTCACCTGTTTTCTGAAGCTGAGCCGTGATTGGCTGTTTCCTGAACCCATCTGTGATGTCATTTTCAGTCGCCTGAAGTGGCAACATGGCCGCCCCAATTCATGGATAAAAACGGTTGGATTTTGCTGCTTAACTCATATTCCACAAACACAATATTAATCAGAATGCACATTGAGGGCACATCTAGCTTATTATTGTAAATAAATAAAATTGGGTTGACTTCCCCTTGAAGGACTTACATGATTTTTTTTGTACATATTCCAAACTTGTTCAGGTTTATTTTAAAACTGTTTAAAAACAAAATAATTTAGAATTAAGTATTGCAATCATATTCTTCTATTTTTCTATAGCCTACTTTTCCATTTATCAGATTCATCCACTGCGATTAGCAATTTGCCATATCATGGACGTTTTCAGCACTATACCAAGTTCAAGATCCTTAAAACAACAGAATGTCTTATTTTGTGACCCAAAAAAACTTTTTTTTTTAACTGTTCCATACTTTAGAATCATCATTTTTTACGTGTTGTAAATGTGTTCATAATGATACAAACCAACAGTATTGTTATGTTGTGAAATTGCCATGCAGGTGTAATGTATTTAAGCCAGACGCTATTTTGTTTTTGAGCAGAATGAACATTTGAATATTTTCCACTCCCCTTATCACATGTCATCTTGCAGTGAAATTTGGTTTCAGACAAAGTAGATGAAAGTAAAGGCGGGTACATGAAAACACGAAATTACAGTCATTTATCACCCTTCTTGCAAATTGTTCATACCTAAAGCTGTAATTTTACCTGAGGGTGATTCGAAGGTTGTGGCTTATGTCTTACTGGATGTCTCCTGTCCCATCATTTACAGTCCCACCTACATTACACTATCGCTTCTTCCTCTAGTCTAAGATGTCTATTGCTTTGTTCTTCCTTTTCTGCTTTATGAACTATGGTACCAAATTGAATACTTCATATCCTAAATTACTTACTGTTAATGATAAATAGGCAGAGTTCACCAAAATCATACATATCAGCACCTATGATGTATATAAAAACGATTTCCTCTCTCAAATGTTTGTTTTTGCAGAGACGCCTCTGTGTACCTGAACTGCGTGCATACTTTACTTCCGTCTTTTTGTGCTGTTGCATTGATTAGGGCACAGCACAGCACTCCTCAAACAAGGCTTCACATTCAGAGAGGTTTTATATGCCATAACAGATTTATAAGAAAAAATATATATATCAAAAAAATACACTTGATATTTGTATTATAGAGGAGAGTTTGGTTGCCAGTGTTTTACACTTTGAATAGTGTAAAAATAAAAAAAATAAAAAAAAATAAAAAGAGAGAGAGAGAAAGCCAGTGTAGAAAAATCTATTGAAATGTTAAATCGACTTATTTTTCATTTTATTGCTGAGGTTTAAAAATTATTTCCTGTTTGTACTTTTAAGTGTGAGTAATTTAACACAATTTGAATATTTCCATGTTGTTTTCCTTTTTCACAGTATTTTATTCTTAGAATCTGATTATGGGTTACAAAGATGTTTTTTGTTATGTTTTATTTAACTACAGAAGGGATGTCTAAGAATCTTAAAAAAAAAAAAAAAGATTAACATGTTTAAAGGAGGGGGGAAATTTGATAAATATTTTTTTCTAGCCAAAGTGTCCTGGAAGGAAGTCATTGTGCTTTTGTAACAGAATAAAAGAATAAACTATGTATATTTGTTCATGGACATTTGTGTTATTTAAATGATCCTCACACATGACATGACTCCATCAAATAAGTGACTATGTTAACATGCAGTCAATATTCGGGTTAAGGTCAGAATTGTGGTTTGTGAAACAATCGAGGTAACACATTTAAATGCGTGGCAGAAAGAGTTACTCTGGTTTACATGGGCTGTGTCCGAATGTCCACCCTTGACCCCTAAGCCCTCATTCACTACACAGCCCCGCACTATAGGCTGTTTGGCGATTTGGACAGCCAGCTCACTACTTTCTCCTCGTCGCATAACCCATGACCACCGTACCTGTTTCGGCAGTTTAGAAATCTCTGACTATTTATTGTGAATGAAAATGTTATAAAACTGTACTTTATTTACTTTATTGTACATATTTTCAACTAAAACAAATTCATAATTTCAGTGTGATATTTATTATTTATTATTATATTTAATGCATAGCTTTGATTGTCGTGCTTGCGCTGTTGCTCGTGCTGTTGCTCGTGCTGTGTTGTTGTTGTTTTTTCATCCATTGCAATGCATTGTGGTCTATATCAACCCGGTTGAGTGAGCATGCTCTACATTTTCGATCCCTGGACATTCGGACACCCCTACAAAATGGCGTGAGCCATCAGTGGGTCACCATTTAGGGAGTAGGGTGCACATTCGGACACAGCCACGGTCATTTGTGTTTGATTAGAATATCGAACCGTGATGCACGGACAACGTAATTACATAAATAACGTAATTTACGCTTTTAACTTACTACGTTCCATAAAAGACATTATATTTATGTCACTCACCACGCTAAATAAAGTAGTCGGTTTCCTCCTCGCTCCAGAAGTGTGTTTCTTTGCTGCGAACGTCATGTTTGTTTACACCGGCTTGAGTATTTCTGGTGGGTTACACGCCAGAAGCACGGACTTATCTACTTACTACGTCTAATTGGCACAAACGGTGGTGTTTTCGCCATAGAGACACAAAATAATGTGAAAATGCCGTGGAGAAATCAATGTATTCAAGCGAGGCTCCTTTACCGAGTGAGTGAATGAGTGAGTGAGTGAGTGAGTGAGTGAGTGAGTGAGTGAGTGAGTGAGTGAGTGAGTGAGTGAGTGAGTGAGTGAGTGAGTGAGTGAGTGAGTGAGTGAGTGAGTGAGTGAGTGAGTGAGTGAGTGAGTTATACAAGTCGTCACGACATAGGCCAAAATTCCTTGCAAATTCAAATAAGCGAAGACGAGGAAAAGATGACGAATAAGAAAATAGAGAGCATGCACACAGCGAACAACAATGCGCCGTTCAATCGAGGTATTCCGAATGCGAGCAAGAATTTGGGTTATGAAAGGGGTAGCTCAGGGCTCTTATTCGGGTTATTAAAAACCCGAAAAAGAGCATATTCGGGTTATTACGCATATTTACACGGCCTTACAAAACCCAAATATTGCCAATATTTGAGTTTTAAAAGGGTTATTGCCTGCATGTAAACGTAGTCGGTGTTAGATATGTGATATGTTATATAATAGCTGCTGAGATGGATAATGTGTCTCGCTTTGAAAGGACGCACTGATCCCAAAAATAATCTGTGACATTCTGTCTGACATGAAAGGAGAAAAAAAAAAGTCTGGACCAGCAAAGCAGCTCTGAAGAGAGAGTTGTATTTAATGGTCCTCATCACAGTGATAAAGATGACTAAGTACAGCCCACATTTCATTTCAATGCACCTTTATATAAATTTACTATTGTAACATTTGCATATATAAAAACACTAATGGAGATAGGTATCACCGCCACTCATCATAATATAGTTCATCTTAACTGAGCACTCACAGCATATCACACATTCCAGATCTCAATGAATGAAAAATACTAGTTCGTATTGTCCCTGATTGACGGGTTACCCGTCCAGAGTGAAGTGCACCTTACAGCCAAAATCCGATGGGCTTAACGACAGCTCCCTGTGACCCGAATAAGCAGTATGGAACATGGATTGATGAAAAATGCTTCATTTATACAGCACTTTTCTACCTTACAAAGCCTTCAAAGCGTTTTACATTCGACCTACTGATGACGCAGCATCAGGAGCAACTGGGTTTCAGTATCTTGCTTCAACGTGGGCAATGGGATTGAACTCACACCCTCTGGGTTGAAAGACGACCACTCTACCACTGAGCAACGCCGCCCCAAAATATAATAATAATACATATGCCAATAGCATCGGATAATCCCTCTGAACTGCACATATCAAAATACCAAATAAAAGAAAACTCCACCCATGTGTACAGTTAGACTGCACTTTGTGTAGACTTGCGTTGGGCACGAAAATAGGGCCAAAATGTTAGAGTCCCACAATGAAATCCACTATACTCCAAGACTGACAGGAAACATCAGACTTCTTGCACAGCTCCATCCACTTCCGCCTACAGAAGTTCTCTGATGACTCTGTTATCATCTTCCTCATTCAGGAAGATAATGTAAAGGAGTAAAGGGAACTTTTTGGACAACACTGGCGAACATCCAGGGAAAGTTTTTTTTCCCCCCACGGCCTATTTGATTCATGTTTTTCTAAGATAAGAGTATTCTTACTTAAGTTAAATTTTTGCAATTGTATTCAAGACACCATCAAAGCATTCGCACCTTCATCCCAAATGTGTGATTGTGTGTGGTGAATGTGTGTGATATACCATATGTGGTATTGCTGATCCATTTAGTATAAAGTCATAGTCACTGATGCTGCCAATCCAATGCAACTTTTGTTCACGTTTGTATATGTTTATAAATTATTCATTTATGTTTAATTGTCATTCCACTGACAACAGCCAGTGTTTGTTTCATCTCACAACAGCCTTAGACTATTTCTTGGTTCATGTTTTTACACTGCAGACTATTGGGCTGCTGTTCCATTAACTTTTCCTATATGTTGTTAGCTATCAGCATCTGCATCATAGTATTTATTATTCATGTATAGTTGCCACAAAGAATGCTGCAGTGATGTTAATATGTAAATAGATCTTGTGTGTGTGTGTGTGTGTGTGTGTGTGTGTGTGTGTGTGTGTGTGTGTGTGTGTGTGTGTGTGTGTGTGTGTGTGTGTGTGTGTGTGTGCGCGTGTGTGTGCGCGTGTGTGCGTGGGTGTATATATCTATGTATCTCTCTCTCTCTCTCTCTCTCTCTCTCTCTCTCTCTCTCTCTCTATATATATATATATATATATATATATATAAAGAGAGAGAGAGAGAGATACATATATATACCTGGATAGGCTGGCAACCAGTTCAGGTGCCCGAAGCCAGCTGGGATGGGCTCCAGCGCCCCCCGCGAACCTTGTGGGGACTAAGCGGTTAAGAAAATGAATGGATTTATATATATATATATATATACATTCTACTGTCCACTATTCACATTTCACCGCGATGAAGGCTTACCATATTAAATAGAGTAAGCTTGAATAGAGGAAACCTTCCAAGAAGAGGAAAAATGACTCATCGGCGGACACGGATGATCTAGCTGCTACGGACGTCTCGGTCAGTATGCTGGACTCCATAAACAAAAAACTATATGTTCTCTTCCTCATCTGCGAGTAAGTGACCTCCAACGAGAAAATGCAGAGTTACATTCTTCACTTGCCACTGTTTCAGCCGAGTTGGAGACGATTAAAAAGGAGAATAAAACGCTAAAAGAAACAGTTTTGGATGTCCAATCCCATAGCATGCGGGAGAATTTAATATTTTCAGGTATATCCGAGAACACCTCTGGATTCAGAGCCCGAGATTTAGAAAAATGATGACGACATCGTTAAAAATTCCTCAGGAGACGGTAAATAATCTCTTTTCATCGTGTACATTGGCTTGGAGCTCGTAGAGGCAACAAACCCTGTCCTATTATCGCTAAGTTTGAGCATTTTAAACTGAAAAAATGTGTTAAAAGTAAAGGACGAGAGCTTAAAGGGACCTCTTTCTGGATGAATGACCAATTCCCGAGAGAGATTAATAAGTGGCGAAAGGTACTGTTTCCTATAATGAGACAGAATAGGCAGGAGGGTAAACGGACTACGATAGTCATTGATAAGCTATACATTGATGACCAACTATTACTCCACTTCCTGGCTGTTCTAATTGCCATTGGTGGAACTGAACTATGTTTGATTATTAGATGTATACACATATATTTGGTTATAAAACCTTAAAATTATTCATACTTATTATGTATAGGCTATATTATGGTTACCATTTACTGGTGCATTGTTATGTTTAACCCCCCACCAATTTCATTTACATTCACCTCCCTCCCCATTTTTTCACTGTCATATTTACTTACACGTCACCTCTCCATTCACACAAATCACCTATAACATGCCAATATTAACAAGCAGCTTACACAGATATACACACAGGACTGAGTTTATATTGTCTGTATGCATGAATTAGCTCTGGTTTCCTGAAATGTGTGTGGTGCTCGCTCACAGGCAAAAATAATTTAAAAAATTAGTCTCCTACAAGAAACCCACCGACAAAAAATAAAAATTATTTATTTCAGGAATTTCAAGTATACTCTGCCCCTTATAAAAGTAGACAAAGAGGAGTCCTTCGGTTCCTTCTCCCTCGTCACCCTTCCTTTTCCTCCCCCCTCTTCCTGCTGCCCTGCCGCCGCCCCTTCCCCTTCTTGTCGGCTCCTCCCCCCGTCCTGTCCCCCTCCCCTGTAAGCCTTCCTCCGCCTCCCCTGGTCCGGGGGCTCCACCGCTGGCCCAGGTGTCGGGGCTCCGGGAGCCGGGCGGGTAGGTGGGGGTTTTGTGCGGCCTGCCCCGCTCCAGAGCCTCCTGGCACCTTGGGCGGTCCCCGGTAACCGGGGGTACTTCCTATTGCCCCGCCATGCTGTCTCCATCTGCCCGCCGGGGTCTAGTTGGGGCGGGGGCAGGTGCGCCTCCTGTCCCCGCCGGTTTGAGAGAGGCCCCGCTGGTCGCTCCCCTCAACTCACTCCACTAGTTTTGTACAATTCACTTTGTAAATAGACACATAGGGCACATGGGGAAATGGAACTGGTGGCTGGGTGGGGGGGCATGGACTGGGCTGTGGTGGGTGGCGGGTGGGGCTGGGGGCCGGTAGGGTGCCTGGTGGGTTTGCCGTGCCCCTTTCTGCTGCATTGGGCTGGGGGCGTGGGCCGTGTTTGGGTGGGGGTGGTGGGCGCTCCGGGCTCCTGGGTTTGCTCTCCGGCCTGTAGCCCCCGCGGGGGCCGGGCGTTGTGCCATGGCGCTGCAGAGGCTTGGGGGACCCTGGGGGGTTGTGCTTGCCCTGTCCTGGTTTGGGTCGACGGCTCCCCTCTTTGGTGAAGGTTTTTCATGCATGCCAGATCCACCACACCAGCATCTACCGAAATTCAAACACAAGCTGCTTCTTCCTCTGATTGCTGAATCGGTGGAGGCTGATGTCTGTTGATCTCACCCTGCTTCATCTATCCTTCCTTCTTTTCTTTAGTCTTTCCTTTGGTCTCTTGAGGTATCTCAAATTTGTTGAAATGAATATGCTTCTGGGGTTGGTGAAATATTCTGGTTTGTAACCCTGTGTGTAGTAGGTGGTGTCTGGTCGGTGCTGGATTTCACTTTTCTCTCTTTTCTTTGATCACTCCTCGGGTCTTCTGACAACTTCATGACTCTATCGGAATTCTGAAGTATTCGGTTTAGGTTAAGGGTATGTGATTTTTTATAGGTTTCAGGTGAATTCATGAGCACAAACTCACACGCACGCACATATGCACACACACACACACACATGCGCGCACGCACGCACACGCACTATGAGAACAATGATGATGACATGTAGAATTGGTAAGATTACCGAATGAACAATACTGAGCTCTCTCAGAAAAAAAAGAGTTTGAATAGTGTATTCTATTCTATTGAATTCTTTGCATAACCCATTGTCGTCTTGAGGTCCACACAACAGAGAATGGACAAAAAGAGAGGGCAAAGCACAATAGAAAATAGATTAAAATAATAATTCAACTAATGGGAAGGTTGTTATTTGCACTTTATTATATATATATATATATATATATATATATATATATATTACAATTTAGTAACTATTCTGTATTTTGCCAAAACTAAATATACATTAGCATTTAGCTCCAGGTTACTGATGTGCTGTGATGAGGGAGACATTGTTAAAAGCAAAGGTTTTCAAAGCTTTACAAATAAATAAACTTGAAAATAAATATTGGTTGTGAGTGTGTGTCTTATCTATGATTATACCAGTATGGTCTGCCTGAAAAAAAAAAACATGTTTGCATGTTGTTGCGCAGCAACAATGCTCGCTAGCTGAGCCTTTTGCTTTGAAAGCTCTTCCAGGCAATTTGGTTATGCAGGTAACATTTTATAGACAACTTTAGCTTGCCCTCTATTTATATATTTATTTTTTTGTATACTAGTGTGTTGCAAAATTATGCATACATATATATATATATATATATATATATATATATATATATATATATATATATATATATATATATATATATATATATAATTGTAGGTTTCAATTACTATGAATTAAATATTTTTTCTTTCATCACTCTTGGTTTTATTGAATTGTTAAAAAGTTCCCATTTTTTATGTCACCCTAAGACGATGTATGTGTATAGTATGAGTACGCACACACTTGCACACACAATGCAAAAATTCTGCAAGCGTGGGACCTCATTCAGTAGCATCTTACATCTCATGTCTCTCAGCATCCACCCCTCAGGCTGTTTCCCGAAGGGGCCTGAGGGAAAGGCAGAGGCTAGATGAGTGGATAACAGCAATCACATTTCACTGAGGTGAAAGCTGCTCATGTTGAAATACCCACAGCTACATTTTAAAGTAAATGGAATCTCTGTTAGAACATCTCTGTGTGGAATTTGAACGTTCCCTCTGTGCCTGTGTGGTTGTTCTCTGAGTACTCCTGGTTCCTCTCACATCCCTAAAACATGCACAGTGGGTTAATTGAAGACTCCATAGGTGGTAATGCAATTTGATACTTGCCCTGCAAATAACTGGTGACCAGGGGTGTACTCTGCCTCTCGCCTTAAGTCTGGTGGCAATGGCAAACCTTTGTTCTCAAATATACATAGGTATTTAAAAAAACATTTTTAAATTAATTTTTTAAAAAAAGTTTAAAATGTAAATTTGTTAAAATAGTTTTAAAAAAAATACTATTTATAATTATTATTGCATTGTTTATGAGAATTAATTATTAAATTATTTTATAAGCTAAATAAAATTAAAAACAATTAATCCATTTTTATAAACCAATAAATTAATATAATTTAATTTAATTAATATATCAAATACTACAGAACGCATAATCATGCTCGGTGAGTTGGATTAAAGAACATAGCAGACGACCAAATGTGGTCCACATGCCATAGACTCTGAGTTGACTACTGATGACCATGTGAATCTTTAGCGCTGGTAGACCCCTAATGGTGCCCTTTGGAAAGTTTTTTTTTTTTTAATTTTTTTATTTATTTTTATTAAATAAACACTTTACTGAGGACAGGTCAATGTTGACACAATCTTTTATAAAAGCTGCATGTTTAATCACGTGTGGAAAAAACAAAACAATATGTGTACCCTGCGCGAGCACCCGACCTAGCTCTCTTGCTTGCTTGCTCGCTCGCTCGCTCGCTCGCTTCCTTTGTCACGTGAACGCTAATTACCCACGGTTGTGGTGGGGGACAGACACACACGCGCATCTCCTTCCCCTGCTGCTCCACCCCAGCCGGTAACTGTGTTATGGATCCAGTGAAATTGTATTGTTTGTTTGCACTCTATTCCCTACCTATAAACATTTTGTTGTGAAGTAGCATGTCTAATACAGCACAAACAACTGAGCATAAATTAGCCGATAATAGCCACCTACTTTAAAATGCTATATGCTAATTAATAATAGATAACATGATAACCACCACATAGTAAGACAAATGACGGTGAAAAGAAGCTCCCTGTGATCCGTGCATTGAAAAGCATTGGACTTTGAATCATTGTAATTTGATTTGTGTGGATTATTTTGACTTCAAAATGTGATGAACTGTTGCTTGTGTCTGGTTTGTATTATGCTAGTAGTCACGGGCAAAAACAATCCAATACGTCATTGGTGATCGAAGAAATGCCCGGATGTTTGGAATTGTCAATTGTCTGTGAGAAATACCCTTTTGCCTTCTTGTTATGACAACAGTCAGTCTGTTTGGTTACAATTGGTCTATTTATTTAGTAATTGTAGCACAATGCCTAGAAAGGGGGAAAAGAAAAGGAGCTACAGCAAGCAGTCAAGGGAAGCATCTCTCTGCTCTCTTGGATGAAATCAAAGACGCATGAAGATGAAAGGTCAGACTCAGAGTCAAGGCCAGAGAGAGTCCCGTTAACTAGAGTTTAGCACCTTTTAAAGAGGTTCCAGCAAATTTGACATGTTGAATCGGCGTCGGGGCATTTGATTACTGTGATTGACTGACAGCTAGCAAATTAGCGCACGGGGCAAGAAGAGGAAGTGACGAATGCGGATAAACAGTACTGATGGAAAGCCTGAAATAGTTTCCAGCTCAGATATGAGGGGGAAACAGTTATTTTTAAGTAACAAAACATTGAAAGTCAACCATTGTAAAACAAAATCTATTTTGGAGAAATGTCTTAAATTAGAAAAATAATTAGATTTATTGGTCAAGTGTGTAAAAACACAAGGAATTTGTCTTCACAGTCACAACCTTTCTGAGAAACATGAAAAATAACAATGACCAAAAGAGTGAGACAGAACAGGAAGCCTGGTGGTTCGCTACTTAGCGCCCCCTAGTTTTTTCAATGGAAAAAAGGAAAAACATAAGAAAGGGGGGAGTGAAAAAAAAGGCACAATTTGCTCCTTTAAAAGAGGCGCACACTATGAACCTGGAATAACAGGTGTGTAAAGCTAAATAGAGAATAGATCAGGCGTTTAAGGGCCACTTTTTGGGAACACCTGCACAATTTTATGAGCTTTCATATGAAATACATTTAAGGAGGTTTTTTTTGGGGGGGGGGGCTGAATTGAAAGAAAAACTTGTAGAGTAAGAACAGCTGAAATGTAAATGATGTGTTATTGTGGTGTTAGGTTCTGATTCATTCTCTCCTTTATAGTATTTGACATTCATGTTGAAAACCATGTTGTTGACTGCAAAATATATGAACCGGAATAAAATTAAGCATTGTCACTGTTTTTAAGTAATGTTAAAAATCTACTTTTTGGAGCTTTTAGCCATATTAAAATGCTAATTCCTCACCAAAAACATCACCAAAGTGGTGTTTCCCTCCATTCGCCCCTCAATGAGAAATTCTAAATCATTGTACTCTCCAAGCACCAGCCCCTACCAACCTGAGAAAACGAGCTGTTGGAACTTTTTGACGTCATTCGGAGGGGATCCACCCCCGCACCGCCTCTGCGGACTAAACACACGCCGACTTTCTCTGAGTCCTCCCTCCATGGGATAATGACAAAAGTAGCCTTTATCAATGAACATTCTGTCCTAATGAATTCAAAGCAATCAATCATCCTTCCCATTTGCAATGCCAAAGTGCAATGACAATTGGCCGTCTTAAAATCCCAGAAAGGGTTCTGGCTGACACTTGCGTAAACTACAAGTACAACTTTTTGCGCAATTGAACCTAATTAAACAAATGGTTAGTTTTGTTCTTCTTTCTTTCTTTCTTTCTTTCTTTCTTTCTTTCTTTCTTGCTTTTTTTTCCTTCCCTCTTCTCCCCTCCTCCTCCACTACGATTTCCTGTGACAAGGAGCCGTTTTGTTTCAAATGTTTATTGAAGAATTGGACAAATATCCAATTTCTACTTGTAAAGAAGACGCGGTTGTACTTCAACGGCTGGCCGGTCTTGCGTGGCCACACAGCATTAGAAAAATAGCCAGCAAAATACCTAATATTTCATTTTTTTTAAATTACATTGCCATGGTGTCAAAGGTAAGATGTAATCATTATATGCCTACAGTTAACTGTGGAAGGGCTTAAAATTCCGTGATGTAATCCCTTTAAGTGCAATTTCTCTTTTGGGTATATCCATTATCTTTTCATGTTTGATTTCAGGCGTTTACTTGCCTGTTTCCAGACCTTTTTTTCTGCATTTCCTGTCTGGGCAGTGACAGGCCGCACACGGGGGGGGAAAAAAAAGACTCTTTCAGTCCACATATTGGAATGTCCTTGAGCAAGACGCTAGTCAGATACTAAATGGCTATAAATCGCCACCCACACAGTGCGGTCGACATTTGTTACTGAAGCTGGGGGCAGCACAGCCTGAAATACTGCTGTGGTCAATACACACATCGAGGTCCACAGTTCCAGTCTTCACTTGCCCTATTAACAGTTGATATATTACGAGTAATCCAGTTATATTGCTCTGTAAATGAAAATGTATTAGGTTTTAATGGATAATTAATTATGCAATTGGAACTTTATAGGCCCCTCCACTGTTTTTGAGGACGACCCTTTTTATAGATGGGTTGTCCCCAAATTTTATTGGTCCTTTCTTTCCCAATTCTTCAATAGAAAAGCTGTTTTGCTGCTTTTCTCCCTCCCATTCCCATCTGTCCATCTTGCTGGTTGGTGGCAGGCAATGCCATGAGGGGAAGATGGATGGAGGTTGTAAACACGGGCTGGAGACAGAAAGAAGGAGGAGCGGGAGTGGAGGAGAGATGTATGGCAGCCCACATCACCTCAGACAGAATGATAGATGAGGGGATTATAGAGCAGGGCCACTTTCAACAGTGATCAAAGTTTAGAGAGCTTCCCTGCACATAGCAGCCGGACTGGTGGACGGGCCAAAAAAAATGGAGCAGGATATACCCTCTGCTTTGAGGAATTACATTTTTGCTGTGCATAATACATGCACAGTTCTGCATATGGCCAGTGTTGTGAGTACCATGTTACAAAGTAGCGCACTTTTTCCATGTAGGTAATCTGACTACAGTTACTTTTCAAATGGCCATGAATGTTATTTTGTAGAATGTACATGTGCAGGTTAATGCAGCATTTCAGCAAGAGTAGCATTTCATACCGGTTGGACTGCCTGCAGTTGACAAGACTAAATAAACAGCACACACTTATCAGCACCAGAGCCTCTCTCACAAATACCTATACATTATAGAATGACACTTAAGAAAGGGAAACTCTGATATCGAACATAGTGATATGCATTGTGAGAGTATTCAAATTAACATTTACGTTTGAGGGAGTGACATCATCATTTTGTGTACAAAATCAGCAAGAGAAAAGAAGAGAGCTTTGTGTTTTCGAGATGCAAGTACAGACACTATTTTGCATTTGGGTCAGCTAAAAAAAAATCTTAAAGTTTGTTCCACACTCTGTTTAGTCGACAGTGTTGTCTACGTAGCTTCACTAACATTATGTATATTAAAAAAAACACGATCACAGGTCAGTATGCATTCACAGTCATACCAGATCGTGTGACTGCAGGAGGACCCAAATTTAACTACCATATTTATATACAATGTACATTCTAATATTAGAACATCAATAGTTTAATAAAATAAGACTGCCTTTATTTCATTTTTTTTGCTAAGTCTAGAAAGACTTGAAAAAAATAATTTAAAACAAGTTTATTAATAAAAATGTAATTGTTAAAGGGGAATTCAACCTTAAACATTTTTTGACAACAATACCTATTACCATATGTGACCTCAGTAGTCTAAACATGACATTCTGATTAATTTTACATTTGTGGAATATGAGTTATGAAGCAAAATCCAGCCATTTTTATCCCATCTCAGGGGGCGGCCATTTTGCCACTTGCTGTCGACTGATCACATCACAGTTGCTCAGGGCTCAGGCAACGACCAATCACAGCTCACATGTTTTCTGAAGCTGAGCTATGATTGGTTGTTACCTGAGATCTGAGCAACTGTGATGTCATTTTCACTCGACAGCAAGTGACAAAATGGCCGCTTTCTCATATTGATTAAAAAACTGCTGGATTTTGCCGCTATTGCAATATTAACCAGAATACTATATTTAGAACATATTATTGTCAAGAAAAAAAATTCAGGTTGATTTCCCTTTTAAGTACAATCCTGAAAAGATGCTTTTTTTTTTCAATTGAAACAATTATAAGTTAAAATGGTTGATGTATTTTATTTTTATTAAAAGCAAACTTTGTTCTTGAACATCACTGTTAAAAACGAACATCCAATTAAGTGGCAAACCCGCATGTCACCTGTTGAATGTAACTATTAAAGTAACTTATAATCTAACTTAGTTACGTTTGAATGCAACTAAGCAATAAAGTAACTAAATTACATGTTCAAGGTAACCATGGCAACACTGTATATGTAGGTTGCGATTGGGGACTGTGGGTGGGCAATATTCTACTTCTTTGTTTGCTCCAGTCATCGGTCACTTAAAATACAATCACATCACAATAGAAACATTTAACCACCATTGCTTCGCCTTTTCCTGGAAGCTCAATATGCATATTTAGTAGGCACACAAATCAAACCTGCCAAGGCAGGCGTATTACCCCAAAATGTTTTCACTGAAGCAATGACACATCTCTCTAATACATTTATCTGAGCGTGTCTTCAACATGAGGGCATCCAGACTTGCATAATACAAATGTATGCATACCTGAGCACAACCCAGGTGTATGCATTAGTGTGGAAAGCATGCGGCGTGACTGTGATTTCGGCAAACATGCGTGCGCAAAAGTAAAAGCTGAATAATGGATTCCGCCATAGTAAGAGTAATCAGTGAACCCTGAGCTCAGCCTATTGAAGTTTAATAACATTCTGAATGTCAGAACACATGACAGCAGAGGAACATAATCCCTTCTCCCTGAAAAGAGAGGCCACAAGCTAGTTCTCTCTCTCTCTCTCTCTCTCTCTCTCTCTCTCTCTCTCTCTCTCTCTCTCTCTCCCCATCTTTCATTTATCTCCCTCCATTAAATAAACACAACATGCACACTAACACCAGCAAAGCCTTTCAGATTAGCTGCGCTGATTTTAACCGCATTTAAAGAGCTGTAAATAAGGGAGTGTCAATGAGCCTTGCGGGCTTTTGTCACAAGCAGGTTTCCTCGTGTTAAGGACTGTATCTTGTGCCTTGGTCTGCGTAATTGTGCCTGTTTGTGTGACTTGTTTGCCACCAGTGTCAATATTAATCACCTCGCTTGGCTTGCCCAAAGACAGCACCTTGAAATACATCACTGTCTTCTATTTGGCTCTCTGTTGCACATGCTGAGTTAACAGGGAAGAATGTTATTGAAAACAAATCACAATTCAAGCTGTGCGTGCACAGAAAGATTAGATGGAGAATAGAACGCTTAAGCATGCGTGCAAGGTGGGAGATTGGAATGGCTCTCCTTCACTTGAGGAGATCCACCCACAATCATTTTTCTCCATGCTGCAATTTACCTGTATACCTATATACCTGTGGTATATGTACTTGGTATCGGTATCAGTGACTACTCAAAAGTTGCATACTCGTACCGGTGTTGGTCTGAAAAAAAGTGTCATAGAGCATCCCTAGTATCAAGTACAGCAAAAGTAGACAAATCAGAATAAACTTGTCAAATTTTCATTTCAATATGTGTAATATTTTACAGTATGTGGATGTGAATTTATCCATTCATACAGAGAATATGCAATTTAGTGTTGCACCCCTTATTAAAAAAAAAGAAAAGAGTATACACAGAGTGTTAATGTCACATTAACATTTGACATATACAGTGCACCTCAACTTGAAGCTGTAATTTGCTGATTTTCCAAATGCAACTCAGTTGTCACATTGCGAACATAAAGATAATCATTGAAATGGCTGTATGACAATGTCTCATTATCATGACTTTGCATGAATTTATTTACTCGATGCCTCATCATGCATCTCTCGCTCCCTATTTATTTCTGTCTCCTGTGACCTCACACTGTCACATCTTTAACACTTCGGCTCCACACTCAACCCATCTTCGCGTTTCCTCGCTGTCCTTCTCTCATCTGTAAAACGGCACGTTTGGCTCGCAACAAAATGAAGGGAGGAAATGTCATATTTCTCTGCAAGCAACGGACCATCAAAATGGAATGTCAATTAACTTGGATGGAGGGATGGAAGGGAGGATCACAGGAGCAGCCGAGGCCTATTGTGTGTGTGTTTTTTTTTTGTAAGACATGGCATTTTTTGATGATTATTCTAATCCCACCAAGGACTTCTCAGGCCAAAGTGGGTGCCTTATCTTCCCGCCACAGTCATTCTCTCATTAAAACACAATCACAGGCCACCAACTCCAATAAACCTTCAACTTGCTCTTTGAAAAGGGACAGCGGTATTGAAAATGCAGATTACAGCAGGCCCGCCTGCCCATGACAGTAAGCAGGAATGCTGTCACTAATCATTTCTAGAAAGGACTGCATTTGATGACTTATATAAATGGGTTACTATCAAATAAAAAGATGTGGAAATTAAATAAGCCCTTGTGGAAATTACAATGTCAACAGCACTTGATTGTTTTTGGTGGCATCAACAAATAAAGGCCTTGTATTAATTATTACGTTAAACACAATGGAGCACATCCATTTTTCATTATCAATACGAGGCAAATAGGGTCCCTCAAAAAGCTTATACGAAAAAAGCTTGTGTAATAGTGGACATGATGTGTTTATGGATGTAAATTATATATTAGATTATATAAACACTGGAAAAATCATAGGATTTTATCAATTCTAAAATAACAATGGAAAAAAACTGAATAACTTAAAAAACAAAAGGGTTTAATGTAGGTTTGACAGGGAACTCCAACATAATGGGGGAAAAAACTGTCAGTTTTTTTTCTCATGAGGATTGAGGACCCAAGGTATGCTTAAAAAACAAAAACAAACTTAACTTAACTAGACAAAAAGGCAAACCAGGTACATACTAGTTATCAAAAAACACAACATTGACAAAGTCTAGAAAAATATTCTAAGTTCCAAAAAAATTATGGGAAATGACTAGACTTAACTCAAGACGTCGAACAAAGGGCGTCCAGTCATGACGAGAACATGAAATCTACAATGAGCCAACAAGGGCAGACAGGAAGCAGTGAATTAGGCCTTGTCCAGACGGAAGCAAAGCCGGCTTCATTCCTCAAACAAATCTCGTACACACAGAAGCATTTCAAGACTTGCATGTGTCCAAAAGAAGACGCTGAGGACGGCTGTAATGTATATGCCAAGTCTGGAATCATGCCGGTAGCACAGCCACAGGGAATTAACGGAAAACGTAGAAAAAGAATCAGCGAAGAACACGAATCCTTTTTTTTCTAACTTTATTGCAATCTACAGAACAAACATGGCTTTGCATGTATCAAAACAACATGAAAAAGACGAACACAGGAAAGGTGACGACAAGTACAACACCACTTGTTGAACGTGGGAATAAAGAAGCAAAATATTTTGCTGCAAAAGCGTAAGCAAGCTAAGGCGGCTGCGCAAAACGACTACGACACGGCTATCCGCCATTGTTGTTGACAGACTGACGGTTCACGTGCAGTCACGTGAGAATTGGAGTATGCATCATCAATCATGCGACAATCCGTCATCATCGAGCTGCGGCCATTACGTCATCACTGGAGGAGTATCCTGCATATGGTGTCCAAACGGACGCGTACGGGCGCGTTTTGAAATCTTTCCACTCTGGAGCCCGGTTTCAAAAGTGCTCAGTTTCAAAAGTGCTCGGTTTCAAGCTCCGAAACCGCACCGTCATGTGGACGAACGGCCTAAACGGTGAGAAACTTGTGAGGATACATTGAAACTGGCTTTCGTGTGGATGGGGCCTTAAATACAAACAAATTAACGAGACGAGACACACCTGGATGAGGCAGATGATTGGATGATACAAGGGACCGGATGACAAGCACAGGTTGACATGATAAAGCTTGATGAGTCATTTACACAAGGAAAACATCACAACTAAAATCTAACTAAAATCAAATCAACAAAACACAGATTGTGACAAAAACATCAGTTTTCAAAAAGATGGTGAAGGCCTAGTTATACCTTTCTGTGTTCATAGCGCCCACAAGAAGGAATACATGAGGTGTAAAATGACTGATAAATATCAGGTTTGACAGTAAAGAATTCCAACTTAATTGCTATATTTAATTTGTTAAAAATATTTCTAATATATAAATGATTTACATTTATGTTTGCAGAACACATTCATACATGCAAACAGTTGAGTCGATGTGTTGAATCTGCTGTTCTCATTCACTTGCATTTGCCTAAATTCTGCTAGCTCCTGATTGGTTACTTTTAGTCAGGTGATATGTTGTCTCAGGAAGTGTTGTTGGAGCTCCCTTGTGAAGCGTAAAAGCAATGTTAAAGAAGAAATCCTTCAACATCCTGCTCTCTCAACGAACAAACCCTCACATTACAGTGTTGGGGGGGCTAAAAGCAGCACACAGCTGTTATTGAGCGTAATTCAGAGGTCAAAGAGGCCTTTCATTTTATTCCCAAATTACTCATTGACAGCTGCTACTGTGCGGAGATGTTGATGTTCACTTACCATAATGCTCCACTTTTTAACAATTACATTCTTATTTAAGATGCAGCATCTCACATTCCATTCTTAATATATTCATCTTCATAATGGTTACAATTAAAGTCTTTGGTTTTAGTGCAGTCATCTGTTACAGAAGGACTGATGTAATTTATTAAAGACTTCTTTTAATCAGAAGTCTCATTATTATAGTCCATCACACAAATTCCAATTTGGGGTGCCTGAAAGAAACTATGGCGTTGTTATTACTTAGGCAGTTCAAACAGCTTCCACTGTAGTGTTTTTTTTTAATAATATAATTGCTACAATGGATTTGAAATAAAACAATAAAGATGTCAAAGATATGCTATTTAGGAATTACAAACATATTATGCAGCGTCGTTGGATTTTCATTGGCTCAAAAGCATTTGGACAAATGGCATAATTTGTCAAATACAATTATCAAAGATTTGTAGTAAATGACGTCCTGAAGTCTGGAGGCAAATGAGCATGATCCAATTTCTTCACTGGAGATGCTTTGCCAGGTCTTTATGCATCCGCTTTCACTCTTGGTCCCTGTGAGTGATTCTTACTGTCTGACCGGAACGCTTCCTAATTGGAATTAAGATCAGCCAACTAAGTTGGCTATCTAAGAAAATACTGGTTAATTGTGTTTATTAATGATGTAACTCCTGGCAGAAATAAAAAGATTAATTCTGAGGTGTATTTGGATATGCACTGTTGACATTCTGACATATTGAAATCAATAATGTACATCAACATACAGGGGAAGCAACTTCGACTTCAGAAGGCAAACAACTGGAATATTCAAAGAATGAAAGTTAGTCACCTCATCTCAACCCTACAGAGGATGTTTTTTAATTGAAAAAGTATGGTTACATTTCCAATTACCTATATTCATTTACTATTTACAATAATATTATTGAGCTCTCGGCTGAGCTGATCTTAATGGCTGTAGTTCTTCAATTGCATCTTGATTTTTAAAAAATCATAAAATGAGCTACTTGGTGACTGTTGTGAACCTGCAAAGAGAGCCTGCTTCACAATCTCTCGTCTACTTCACAACTAAGTCCTTCCCCAAAGTTGGATCTTTTTTATTCATTTTTTATTTATTTTTTTCCAAAGTTGGATCTATATGATTGTCCAATGTGTCTTTCAACGATGACTAATCTAAGTAAGCCGTCTAGCCCAACTTGGTTGATTACTTAATTGATTAGGAGTTGTGTCCATAAAGTGTAAGTGCAAATTATGAGTCTGATCATGTCAGCATTCGACAGCATGCAAAAGGTCAAGTTTACAAACCATTAGATAAACTTTTTCTGGGGAAAATGTCAAAATGTATTGGTATTTTTTATTTATTTTTTTATTTTTTTTTTTAAAGGAGAAAACCCGTACAACAGATTTAAATTAGAAAAATGACGGTGTTCATCTAATGATGGTTTTAGTCAAATATAATAATTTACTTAGAATAAAGCAAGATGCATAATTATTGTTTTGTTTTTGTTTTGTTTTTTCAAATGTGGCTATATCTACAATTAGCCACCTCTGCCTCTTTGCCCTTCAGATCCTGCACATTATTTTTTTGCAACTCACAAACACACCATTTTAAATATACAAGTGTGATTTCCAAATGAAAGAAGCCCAACAGCCAGGTGTGTCACCACAGGCGGCAACGCTATGAACTAGTGAGCCGCTTGCACTACATCATGTCTCCAGCAGCGTCCCCACTGCTTCCTGTTTCCCCTTCATTCCATCTCTCAGCAGGCAATGTTGATATGCCACTTTTTTTTTTGTTGTGTGTGTTTTTTTTAACAGGATAAATACGGACTTGTTTTGTTTTTTTAATCCTTTTAGCCCACATACCCTGAGTCAATGCAGTGGTTTATTTTAGAAAATCAAAACGGCAAATAGTTTCCCTCACTGCAACATAAAGCATATGTAGCTATTGCATTACCCAGTTAATCATGCTGTATTCATTTATGTGCTTCGACAAATCATGTTTGTGTGTCTTTGTATGAGAATAGAACAACTTTCAACAGAATAAAAGCAATAAAGTTATATTTTTTCACAGGGTGTTAGCAGTAATCTCCTGAAGCGGTGCCATTGGAACTTAACCCACCAAAATAATGTTGCTCAAAAATTTTAGCGTTGAACCTGATGCATTATGTCACAAGATCAAATTTTATGAGACTTTGCCCACTAGACAGCTCACAAGGTGGGTTTGTTTTTTTGAAAGAACACTTTCACATTGAATATAGAGCTTGCAAAAAGTAACATTAAATTGTGAAATGTATATATATATATATATATATATTTAGAGAGAGAGAGAGAGAGAGAGAGAGAGAGAGAGAGAGAGAGAGAGAGAGAGAGAGAAAATGCATAATTTCCCCCAAAAATTTGTTTCAATGGGTGTCACTATTCGTGGACCAGCCCGATCACTATTTCTCACAAATAGCGGATATCAACTGCAAATATATTGTTAAAAAAACAAAAACAATAACTTTTCAGTACACATAACTGTTACCAACATTAAGAACTCGTACTTTTTTTTTTCCACAAAAATCAACTCACTCAAAATGTTGCTATTATTGAGGGTCTATGTCCTGCATATCATTTCAAATCCACCCCAAAAAATATTATGCCTATTCCTGTTGTATTAGGGCAGTATAAGACAAATTAAAATTATACAGCTGACTCCTGCAAATTCTGCAGTTCTGCACCCACAGATTCGCATTTTCATCAATTTTTTTCCCATATTTTTTTTTTCTCGTTCTTTTAAGGGATTTTTATCCCCATTCCCCCCTGTTTACCGTGGAAAATATATTTAATATTTGTCAGCGTTGTTTGAAGAATATTTTGGGTTTGTGAGAGATTTTTATTTGTTTATTTTCTATCAATTTGGACCATTATTTTGGCTGATGTTTGATGGGCCTTAATCAGTATGGCCCTGTTTTCACTGTAAACGTGTCCTCCCACCCCCGAACATATACATTTTCAGTTTTCAAATATTTTACACATATCTAAGCAATTACTGGTAAACCAATTCAGCATTTTTTTTATTTTACAAACAAAAAGCAAGCATCAGCCAAGATGAGCTTCTTCTTCTTCTTCCACCCTTCATAATACTGTATACCTCTGGCATCTTGAATAATTAAAGTCCCGGATGTCGCCTTCTTTGCTGTAGAAAGGTAAAATAATTCACACTTCAAATACAAAGTTTGTCAGTTGTTTAATTATAAACCCACGCTTGACATTCAGTATTTGAGGGCTACGATGTGTTCCTATGACAACAGTGTTACTTTTTTTTTTCCTGGTGCTGTGTTGCTCTCTTGCTCTTACACAGAAAGCAGGCTCATCTATTTCCGTAGACAGACCGCAGTGAGTTGTGCCATAATTATGTAGAATTATCATTCAATATTATTTTGCTTTTCAGGAGCACTATTGGAAACAATCTCCTGTCTTTCTCAATCTGACATTTACCTAACACAAATCTGCCACCCACAAATTCCATCCCCATCCAAAATATAGCCTACCCTCAGATTTCTTCATTCCTGTCTCTGCAGCAATGCAACACACAGAGCCCAAAACACATGCATGCACACTGTCGCAGTCAGTTCCCCCTTTGCAATAACTCCTACAAAACGCCTGTCATCCTGAGTCATACAGGGAGTCAGCACAAGTAGATAGATCAATTTAGTGGAGAAAAGCTGTGGCTTTCTTTGAATGTAATGGCCTTTGATGTCAAAGCTGAGCTGCTTTACGGAACCCCATTGAAGCCAGTGCTCACGTATTTGTCATTTGGCTGCTTCCTATGCAGAGGATGTTGGCTGGAAACACTTGCGCTGTACTGCTTAGCTCCTTGTTCATTGACAAGTGTGGATCATGCACACCTACTCACACACTCTCCTGTCACTCTTCCTTTCATGTTGAAAAAGACTTCTATTCTTGCTTTGTGTAATTGATAGGCTCTTCCTGTTGGCAAAGAGAAAACAATCAATGACACATGGTCATTTCAGCTCGGAAAAGCCATACATATTAGGTAGTTTGTAATGTAGGATTGATGTGAATTTATGGCGTATTGCGTTTCTTTTACAGCTGCATAGTGCCCCCTGGTGGAAGAATGGCTTGAGTATATTTGTGTGGCCTTTTTCCAAGCAAATAGGATTAGCAAATGACTATGGATTCCACTGAAATGTGAAAATGAAGAAAGTCAGGTAGTACAATAATAACCTGATTTACAATAAACATCACAGGAAGGAGAACATTTGGGAGAATAATTATCTTAAAACACCACATTTGTCTTTGGCAAAAAGGGTTTAAACAATCATTCTACAGTTCAAATCAGTCGTTGTTCGATGATAGCTATTTTAATTAAAGTAATTTTAATTTCCAGCCACAAGAAATGATAACATTCTCAATCTTTTACTGTTCTACAGCAGCAGTACTTCACCGTTCTCTCAATAATTAAGTGTTTCCATGGTGATCCATGAGAGGCCTTTTACACTGCCATCAGTCCTCGGCTCAACCAAACGAAGCTATGCAATGTACTGCAAAAGAGCGCAGCGCTTTCATTTGGATTGTCATAGAAAATACGCCCCACCCCACCCAAAACCCGCAGAAAAATAAATGCCACTTTGAGGGAGGGATAGATACAAATCCGGCAGAAATGGATGTACAAACCCGGCGAGCAGTTTCATTTGACTGCTACTGAGGTGGTGCATCACAATCAATCAGTGGGCCGCCGTCTTTTGAGGCCGAAGCTTCAGTAATTTGATAAGAATCTTTCTTGAGAATATAATGTTTGATTTGCAGTCAGTGTCAATAATATTAATTATTTTCAAAAACAAAGGGCGCTTTACCCGCTTGAAAATGGGTACATTTTCCCAGCCCAGCAGAAAAAAGTCAGTTACCCAGTAGCGTCATCTCATCTATCCATTGTATTGGTTTATTTAGTGGGGTATGCTGTATTAGTACAACAAAAGGCGCGTTAGCCTTCTAAAGACAAAAAAACCTAACAAACTTGCAGAGCTATTGCGATGTAAAAAGTGAGACTGCAAATATGATTCACTATACAAAAGACAACATTTTAAGTCATTTTAATTTAAACTTTAATGTTACAAAACACACAGAAACTCAAGAGCATTTCTATAAATCACACAATGTATGGCACATTTGAGGTTGAACCACCCCCCAGAGTATTGTTATACTCAGTTAAGCCTTTCACAAATTGACATTGTATAACATGCAGCTTTGGCAACTCATGGAATGCAGCACTTAATCCATATAAAATGATAGCAGAAAGAAACTGTATGTTGTCATTATGTGTTGTATAACCTGTAAGACTCGCAGAATTTGCAATCAAAGGCACTCGAAGCGATATGATTGATGGTAGAGGGGCCACCGCAAAAGTGCTGGGACACTGTTTGGGCCAAATAGGTGTTATTGTAGAGGACCACAGTGGGGAATTATCCCTGACCACGGCCATTTCATTAAGCAGTTTTCCCTCAGTGCATGACGCTGAGCAGCCTAGATAGATGGAGCTGACATGATGACCTTATCATCATAATAAAACAAAACTGTTTACAGGCACTGAAAACATACAAACATGAATCCTTTGTACAGACACAGACACATGACACTTGTGCTTGACTTTCCACTGGCAATGCATGCACAAAAATGAAGGTTGTCAAATCCAGATGCTGAAACAATTTCATAATTATCCACCACAAATCAAGTTAGCAACCTGGTCTGTTGGCTTTCATTAAAAACAACATTGCCTTCAAGTAGGTGCAAGTTTACACAGAACACACAAATTCTTATTGCGACATTCACTAATACGAAACAGGGTAAAAAAAAAATTATATTCAAAAGTATAAAAACGAGCCATAGCAAATGGCTGCCATGGATAAGAGAATACAAGAAAGAGGTCAACAAGAGCATGGGGAAAATAGTCTACAAAGCCAATAAATGAATTAGAGGTGCAACAATTAATCTGCAACTAATCAATTATCAAATGAATTGACAACTTTTGATAATCTATTAATCATTTAAATAATTTTTAAATGTAAAATTTTCCAAATGCTCATAAAAGCATAATCGAGAAAAAACAATTGCTTTTGGAAAACAATGATCCACATTTTTTGCTGATTGATGTTACAGACCAAACAAGTACCAGTAAGTGAATTTTCTGTACTGTTAATTTGAAATAATGTTCCGTTTTAGAATTAAGAGATGGAAATTAAAACATACTTTTTTAATCTGATTATTAAAATAAGTTAATTATAGTCCTAAAAATGAATATTTGTTTATTTTATAAATCAGAAATTACTCATCATGTATGTGACATTATTACAATATTATAAATTTCAGTCATTTCAATTGTGATTTGAAACTGTAGTTCATGACTTTCAAACTTTATTTACCAGCTTTTGTGTGAAAACTGGAGAGTAACCAGCAACATATTTTGTTTTAACATTCTGCATGGTTAATTGCACTAGTGTCTACTGTACATATGTGCAGTGCAAACCACAAATTATTCATACCACGGGTATATTTTGAGTTAACATTTCATTTGCTGAATGGCTGTTTTACCTGGGAGTGAGACAAGAATGTGGCAAAAGTGTGTGTTGTGACACTCGTGATTTTTATCATATTTATTAAAAAAAAGATATAGAGAATTAGCTAGGTACAAAACCCAGCTAACTCCTTTAAAGTTTTGTTATAAATTAGTATTCATAGTTTTGACCATGATTTGATTTGGAGGTGTGACATGAAAAACAGTCCCTTTGTATTTCAGAGTAGATGAGCCCAAAAATTGTGATGCAAAGAACTCTGTGAGCTAAGCTTCACTCAAGTGTTATGTATGTACATACAAAAAATTTGACCCTCAGCCTTTTATCTCAGAAATTCCACCACAATGCTGCGTTTAGCTCTGAGAGAAGTACTCAAGGATGAGGCGTAGGTGACCTAGCCGGTCTTTAAGTAAAGAGAGGGAGAGGACTGTGGTTTGATAAGCAGGATCCAGCTGGAGGACAGACAGCAGCCACCAGCACCAAGCTGGACCGTTGGATGAGGCCTGGAAAACATAATAAATACATTAGCTGACATTTAAGAAAATTGCACATAGTGTATATAACCTGGGGTGAAAAGATACAGCCGTCAAATACTAATGACTATTCATGAGCCATACCAAAAGATCTAAACAATTACAATTATGCCGAGTGACTCATACAGACATGTAGTACAGTAATACTCAAAAAAGGGAATATATTCATAACTTTCTTCCTTGTAATATTTTTATTTTCACGTAAGGGTGTAACCATGCATGAATAGCACAACATTGCTCCCAAGAGGCTAAGGCAAGAACAGCAGGAACAGCCCGTATTTCAATGTATTTGCTTATGTATTTGTATTGTATTTGCAACCCAAAAATATTTTTTACAATACAATATGCTCTATGCAGCCCAACTAATCTAAACACGGAATTCTGATTAATTTTGCATTTGTGGAATTCGAGTAAAGGAGCAAAATCTACCCATTTTTAATCATCTCAGGGGCGACCATTTTGCC
This sequence comes from Leptonotus elevatus, assembly GCF_054856555.1. Lineage (NCBI taxonomy): Eukaryota > Metazoa > Chordata > Actinopteri > Syngnathiformes > Syngnathidae > Leptonotus > Leptonotus elevatus. The sequence goes on from NC_141247.1 coordinate 5,872,720, forward strand.
ACCTGATGTCGACTGAAAATGACATCGCAGCTCAGACTCAGTTTGCAAACGTCACATGACCAAACTCAGATGAGCCTTGATTAGTCGTTACCTGAGCAACTGTGATGTCGTTTCGAGTCAACAGCAAGTGGCAAAATGGCCACTCCCTAAGATGGATAAAAACTTGTGGATTTTGCTGCTTAATTAGTATTCCACAAAGGCAATCATTAATCAGAATGCTGTGTTTAGACTAGTGAGGGAAGCGCATACAAAATAAGAAATGTTTTTGTTTGACTTCCAATTGAATACTTAGAAAACACTATCTTACAAAAGACAAACTTTTTTGTCTACACAGTAATTCAATATGGATTGGTACAATGAATGTAAATTGACATTTATGTTAAAAGCCCCTACCTGAATGTTCTCTTCAATACCGGGCATGATGCCATACTGCTTGTTGATCTGTTCTCTCATACGGCTGCCAAGGCGCTGGTACCAGTCCTGAGCCTGTTGATAGACACTGTCATGGAGACGCTGCAGGAGTTCCAATTCACTCCCTTCTACCTGTAGAAAGGTGGAAGCCATTTAGTTGATCCAATTACTCTCAACAGAAAACAGGAACTCTTTGAGCAAATCATACCTTGATATCCTCCAGATATTCAATATCAGCAGTGTGGTAGCCATCCCTTAGGCCTCGTTTTAAGACTCTGAACCTGTTGTAACCCACACTGTCTACATAGGAACGTCCATCAGGCAGTAGCTCCAGGCTAAGGATCTCCAGCATGCAGCCATAGTCTGCAAACCTTGGGAAACACAAATTCACCAATTGTGTCAACTTTCCTGTGACAAAATGTGGAGCCCGGCAAAAAAGGTTTTGCGAACCACTTTTTAAACTTCTCAAAACAAAACATTCATTGTGTATGTGGTGAGGGGCAGGGACCACAGAATAGAGTGTTGCTGGGCAGCACGGAGCAACACAGTCATCTTGATGCAACGGCAAGACGCCTCAAATTGGAAAATTTTCTATTAAGAGTGGCGGAGTTGTGACGTCACTGCTGCTATGTTGCAGCAACGAAAGCTAGATCTAGTCAAAATCTCAGTTTTTATGTCCTGGTGGGCTTTACGTCAACGCTTCCAAATATGGGCACGCTGGCAACCAGTTAGGGCTGTTCGATATTTTAGCAATAATTGAAATCACAACTATTCAAACGATTATTTATTTTTTGGTACAAGACAAGAAAACATTTAAGCATTTAAAAATATTAAGCCCAATTTAAAAAAAACACACATTATAATTATGTAAAATTTATTTTGGACCAAACAAAATTTATAATAATATTTATTTATTTATTGTTTATCTATTTATGTTGGCAAAAACTTGAAGTTGGAGTGCAGCATGTGCTCTGTGCAGTAGAACGATCATTTATTTTTTTGGTACGAAACAAGAAAATGTTTAAACGTAAAAAACATCACTTTGCCTGACCTCTGATCCAGACATTATATTAGTAAGATAGCGCTGGGTTATGCAAGTGTGAAACCAAATGAACATTTAGGGTTGCACAACTTGAACCAAACACAACAATGGGATGATTGAAAAACAGCTGTTAAAACAGATCAGTTTGAAAGGAGTATATTGTGTGTTTGCACAGACTCCTAATGCTTGTGTCATGTTCCTCCCACAGTCTAAAAATAAACAAGTGGATTCTTAATTGCCTGTAGGTGTGAATATCTGTTTGTGTATACTGTGTGTGCCCAGGGAAATACTGGCAACCAGTCTAAAGGGTGTATTCCGCCTTTTACACAACATCAGTGAACATGAGCAGGTAAAAGTTTGATTTGCCATTACTAGGTGGAAGAAATAAGAAACATGAAATATTCTCAAGAATCTACCTATTGAAATTGAAATTATGCTGTGGCCATTTTTAGATCAGTCATTGCATTTGACATGACGTAAAGTAAGTACATTTTTATCACATGGATCATGTTAGTGCAATGCAGTGAATGTATGATACTGATATTAGGTCACTAAAGACCAAATGAGTCTTGCCTTTCAAAATGTAATGATTAAGAGTGCATTACAATTCTCTTGTTGAGCGACTGAACCTCCATGCAGTATTATAGCCACAATATAAGATACAGCTAGAAAAAAATATATAAAAAATGTAAAATTGTCACTTGTTTATGTTTCAGATTACAATTCCATTTTCATTCTTGCAAGCAAAGTAAAACTCGGGGAAATATTGGTGGGAAATGCGAAAGCATGGCAGATCTCTCAGCAGACTGGTTAGCCTGCTGTTATTTTTCACCCCCTCTGAGTCACATATGACTGGTTTGATGTGTTTGTGCTGTCTGCTTGCATATCATTGCCAGGCATCAATTGTTGTGCTTTAGTGCGAGGAAAAAGTCAAATAAAAATGCGGTTCAATGTTATGGTTCAAATATTAAATTTGTGTGTTTGGCGTACCCTTTCCCATGTTCGTAACTGCACATGCCAAACTTCTTAGTTCCCGTTTCCATACAGCGACGCATCATCAGTCGGTATCGAGGCTCAAAGATGTGCAAGGGGCATGGCACACCAGGGTAGGCCACGGTGCAAACAAATATAGGGATGTCCTTTGTGAGGCTGTAGAAGAGAAGACAGATAAAGAGACAGGCAACAATAACATGATAACATCACAAGTGAATTGGAATCCGGAATCAATCCACAATGTAGATTACAATAAATGATTTTACGAGTTTTCCTTCCATGGCACCTACTTTGACAGTTCTGCCATCTCTGCCTCGTGTATTTGTTTCCTTTCAGCCAACTGTGAGGGGAAAAGGCCGTCCATGATATCCAGAACCACAACTGTGACGTTGTACTTCCTATTTTTCAAGTACTGCAAATAAACAAAGGAGGAGAAGGAGATTTATAGCCATGTTTAGATCTCAATGCTGTCAAAAAATGAACGTAAAATAAAACGGTGAGAATTTCACTTGTGTGCTCCGAACAAAATGTTTGGGTAGCCATTTTAAAGATTTCTGGGAAATGAAGTGCTGTGCAAACAATTGCAAAGTTTTTACAATTTGAATGATCTGTGTTATCCGAGTAGGTTTTTAACGTTAATAAAAAGCAATTCACTTATAATTAAGTATTGTGTACATAAAGTTCTGACAACAATACAAAGTATTTGTATGAATATATTCTGTAAATTGTTATGAAAAATAATTATTTAGCACGCATTAACATAAGTTTACACTGTATTGAGGACACCTGTATTTTCTTTAACAATGGGCTTTTCACTTCTTGTACATGAAGCAACATCGAAGTGACCTTGACTGATAAGCCTGCTCGGAACAGACTGCTTGCTTTCCTTTCTAGCTGACCGTCCCTTTTTCCTCCCAAAAAACCCTAACCAGGCAGCATAAAGAATCTTCCCATGATTCTTACTGCGCATTCTCTCACAGATCACTCACTATCTTGTAGACTGCTCTGTTAGACTGGCGTAAATTTGAAGCTTCAAATATAAAGAAACCCAAAAGACAAGTTGTTTTCCAGACTGTTTTATACATCTCACCTAACTACTGAAAATTCCACAACAAAATCTTCATTGTTAAAGATGCATTGCGGAGATTAAAGATTTTTGTACATCATGCATGTTCCAACAATGCCCAGCTGAGTACAGAGAGCCCTGACTTTTTAACTGTGACTAGCTTGTATCTTCCCTTCGAACACCCCACAGTTTCTGAAGGGTGGGGAGGTGGAGGGTGACAATCATGATCGACCCCGCGGACATTCAGTGTTGTGCGAGCTAGCACTTATGACACAATAGGGATGGAAACTGAAAAAAAACAAGAGGCTGGCTTTGAGAACTACCCAAACTCCAGCTCACACTCACACAAAAAAAAAACGTTTAAAAAAAAAACCAATAATATAACTAATATTCAAGCTCACACACTCACATGTGCACCATGCACAGGCTTGACAAGAGGCTGCAGTTACGCTTTAGGCCAGAGGTGGCAGTTGCAAAAAAAAAAAAAAAAGTGATAAATTCCGCTATACACATTAAAATCAATTTAATTGAATTCAAATTTCCCATAATTTCTTTGAATTCCAATTCTACTTCCTGCAATTGTGCTTCCCGTTTGCCACCTCAATTCAAACTCAAATTCAACAATTGAATTGGAATTTAGGGAATATTCTCTCAATTCAATTCTGAATTTTGTCCAGTCCTGGTAAACAATGGCTACTACCTCTTGTAGTGGCTGCTTGCAGAGTGGACAGCGGAGGTTGTGGTCCAGACTCCTCTCTATGCAGTTTTTACAGAAAGTGTGACCACATGGCGTGGTAACTGGCTCATGAAACAACCTTAAAAATGTATAAATATATGAAATCATCAAAACACAATGTCGTTAGGGTTATTATCTACTTGACAGACAACCATGGAGGGTACTCTAGTAATGTTGTTGTGAGAGAACAGGACACTGACCTGATGCAAAGAGGGCACTCAAAGTCTGACACAGTGAGTACGCTCAGAGTTTTATCTCTGAAGTGTAAACTGGCACCTTAGATGAAAGCAATTTTATGCATGAAGAAACATGAAATATTTGATCAAAAATATACAATAGACTGAATGTGTTGGAACAGAAAACAATGACTTGTGATTATAAAGATGATTATTGAGAACATCAGTGTTTATTGTAGTTTGTCACCGTACCTCTGCCATTCACATCCTCCTTTCTTGTCATCATCTCCTCATCGTCTTCACTGGCTGGCAGGAAGGAGACAGCTTGGCAGAGGCTGAGGCAGCACTCAGTGCTGGTGTCGTGATTCACTTTAGAGCTCTAAAGAAACACAGTTTTACAACTTGAAGATTTCCAGCAAACACCTCCCACCATGCAAGCATTCTTCTCCTCACCCCGTCTGGAGTACGCACCTGGTACGCGTCTCTCCTCTCTTTGCCCACTGCATCGCCATGTGGATGTTTGAGGGCCTCAGGGTGTGTTACCTGGGTGCCACTGAGGCTTGTAATAGGGTAGGAAGCCTTCAAGTAATCAGCCAACACCTGGATAATGCAGGAGACTTCCTCTGGCACTGAGATGCCCTCCGCCTCAAGGATCTGCAATTTTAACCCATATATTATCACAATTTTTTGTGATAGGACAACACAGAAAAAGTGTACGATAAAATACACCACCTTGGGTTGCGCCCAAATCGGTGGCAACTTGAACTGAGTAGCGGATTGGTCGTTGAAAAGGTACGCTGAATCAGAATTTTGTGTCATAGCACATTGTCCTCTATAGTGCAAATGCGTGAAAGCTACATACACACTACAATCAAGCAAATGCCCAGAAGTAGTTATGTGACCATTTTTTTGGGGACGGCTCATGCCTCAATCTGGTTCCTAGCCCCCGGCTACGACTAACACCGTCATAGCAATGGGAATATTTGACCGGCTAACTCCTCGCGGATGGCCTGCTGCCGCTATGCTAGCAACAAACAAAAGGGAGTTATCAAACTTGGATGCCGGACCTGAGAGATGAAATAGGTCAGCACTAGCTAGGATGAGGTTAGTAGCATCGTAGAGGGAAAAAAACATCCTTTCTTCTGTCGTTGGCCAGGAAAAGTAAGTTACTTTAAACTAAAAAGGTTAACCTTTCCGTGTGTTGATAAGCTGTGTCAAAGTGCCAGCCGGCATATGCTACACTCCGATATGTTTGTAGTACGTTTGAATAAGATAAGTGAATATGGCTTTATAAACATATGATCAAGATTAAGCGCTATATAAGTGCACTACTTCTTCTTTTGTTAAATTATGAAGTGTTGTTTGGCAAAAGTACATTGACTAAACCATTGAGGTCGATTCGGTCATTTGGTGGCTAATGTCAATAAGTATAGCGAAGGTGTAATATTGGTGCAAGTCTGAGCGCTAATATATTAGGTCCACAAAATTACACACAAATGCAAATAACTATCTAAATCTTGGCTACAAGGCAGGGAGTAAAAGGATGTTGGTTCAATACTGACTATTGACTGATCTGCTATCAACTAAACTGAAGATACTCCTCAAACAGGCCCATTTAGTAGTTTAAACATGAAGTGTTCAGCATTATGCAACTTATGAATTGCCATTTAACAAGGCAAATGTTCTTAAATGTGTTCTACTTTACAGCACACAGTCGGGGTGGTGTGAACAACCTTCTTGATCTGATTCTTAGCAGGAACAAAGTCAGCTTGCAGTTTGAGGCAATGATGAAACTGGATGAGGGATTCTGTCTGCTGAGCCATTTCCAACAGTATGTTCCCTTTACGAAAGAAGCCCTGTGTGTAGATAAAGGAGCATGGTCAGCGCACTACTACTCAAATAAGTCGATTATGTATGACAGGTTCTCACTGTAAGGAAATTACATGATTCAACAGTTAAAAAAAAAAAAGATGGATTACACAAAACATTTATCCCCACTACAAACATGGTGATTATGTGAGGTTGTGGTAGAAGTAGGTGTTTGCGTGGTATTAGCCAGTGGCATAAGAAAATAACAGTATCATAAGAATGTAGTTGAGCAACTAGAGTTCAATAAACAAGACAATGTCTTCTTTTTGAGAGAACAAAGATGCAGTAATAACAAAATTTGGAACATATCTGCAAAATCTAGTGAGATCCATAACACGAGCTACAGTATATTAACCTGGATGCATTTACAAAGATAATTACACAAAGTTTTAATTTAAATATAGGGGTGATTTGAGATAGAAGTTCAATTAATTCCGTGACCACACTCGTAACTCAAGTCATATTTAACAATTGAAATGAATGGAAATAAAACACACAGTAACGATATAAATAAATAGAATTATTTTTTTTACGTACTACATCGATTTAAATGCCATTATGCTGCTCTTTCAGGTGAGCCCGCCTTGGCCAGAAGAGAGCAGTATAAGACAGACAGATAGACATATTGTACTGCTCATTGACTCATCAGTAGTGATGGCAAAATGAAGCTTCATGAAGCCCTTGTAATATTTTTTGACTCCCCTAGATGGTGCTCTTGATTTAAATATAAAGGCTAGTGCAAAGGAAATTGATTACATTTCCACTGCATCTTTCAACCAAGAGTGGCATCTAGAGTCCGGGGGCTCCATCCATGGCCCGGGTCTCGGTGCTACGGGGGCCGGCGGGGGTGGCTGGGGTTTGGTGTCGTGCCCGCCCCGCTCCAGTGGGCGTCCTGGCACCTCGGGCGGGACCCAGTATCCAGGGGGCGAGCCCTATCGCCCCGCCGGACGGGTCCCATATGCCCGCCGGGGTCCTGGTGGGGTGGGTGGGGGCTTGGTGGGCCGGTGCGCCTCCTGCCCCCGCCCGGTTGGGGAGGGCCCCGCTGGTCACTCCTCTTAACTCACTACACTAGGTTTGCACAATACACTTTTATAGACATATAGGGCACATAACACACTTTGGGGGGTGGGGTAGGGTGGAAACACCGTCTTCACCCTACAACTCCCCTCCAATTTTAATACACCACACAACTTGCGTGTGGGGGGGGGGGGGGCTTGTGGGGGTGCCATCGGTTGGGGGCCGCAGTATAGAGCAGTGCTGCGGTCCCCTGTCCGTGTAACCCCCCCCCCCCCCCCCCCCGCCCTATCTATTTTTTTTAATGCACCACATACACTCAGTAACATGCTTGGGTGGCGGGTGGATCGGAGCGTGGGAATATCATTTCCATCGGCTCCGGTTCACCTGCTCCTAATTTTAATGCACCACACACACACACTTGTATATACACTGGGTGGGGTCACATTCACGGTTTAGGGGTAGAGTTCGCCAGTCGGCGAGCTGGCGGACTCAGTAACAGGGGTTAATTTTCACAAAGAACGCTGGGGTGACGACCGGGGCCTTCCCCCGCTACTGCCCCCGGTGTTCCGTCCTTCCACACGGCGGGGGGTGGGGTGGGCGCGGCTGCCCTCTCCGCTCCGCTGTCCGGCCCCTCTTCGGCGCCGGTGCCTGGGTGCGGGTGGTCCCCGGGGGCTGGGGGTCGGGGTTGGGGGGCTGCCGGTTGGTCGGGGTGGGGGCGGCTTTGTTGGGGGGGGGGGGGGTTGCGGGGTGGAGGGGTGATGGGGGTGGGGGGTGTCTGGGGGATTGTGGGCGGCTGGGGCTGGGTTGGGGTGGGTGGCGGGGGTGGATGGGGGGCGGGGGGTTGTGGGGGGTGCGGGGGTTGGGGGCCGGTGGGGTGCCTGGTGGGCCTGCAGTGCCCCGTCCTGCTGCGTTGGGCCGGGGGCGCGGGCCGTGTTGGGGCGGGGGGCGCTCCTGCTCCTGGGTTTGCTCTCCGGCCGGTGGCCCTGGCGGGGCCCGGGGGTCGTCCTTTGGCGCTGCCGCGGCCTGGGGGGCCCTGAGGTGTTGCGCTTGCTCTGTTCCGGCGGGGGTCGACGGCTCCCTTCTTTGGTGGAGATTTTCATGCATGCCAGATCCACCACACCAGCATCTACCGAAACTCAGACACAATCTGTTTCCTCCTCAGGTTATTGAATCGGTGGAGGCTGGTGTCTGCGGATCTCACGCGGCTTCGTCTGTCCTTCCTTCCTTTTCTCGGTCTCTCCTTTGGTCTCTTGAGGCCTTCCCTGATTTTATGTTTTTTGGATTTGTTGGGGTCTGGATGTTTCTTGGGCTGGGGAGGAGTTCTGGTGGGGGGTGTCTGGTCGGTGCTGGATTTCACCTTCCTTGGTTTTCTTTGGTCCCCTCGGGTCTGCTGGTGTTCGGTTTAGGTGAACGTTATGAGATTTTTTCTAATAGGTTTTCTGGTGAGCTAACAAATACACGCACGCACGCACGCACGCACGCACATACACATACTCACCCACACACACACAAAAAAAAAAATATATATATATATATATATATAAAAAATTTAAAAAAAGAGCAATGATGATGACATTTCCGAATGAAAAAAAAAAGAAAAAAAAAAAGAGTGGCATCTAGAGGAGTCAAAAAATATTACAAGTGCTTCATGAAGCTTCATTTTGCCATCACTACTTATCAGTACAGTACTCATATTAGTCATTCTTCACAGAGGAGAAAGAATATATGCCTGTGAGTAGCTGTTATCTTGTTTATCTACATATGTTGCTGCACTGTTCGTGACCAATCCAATGCTTGAAGGGTTATAGCGCCACAACATAGATGTTTAAGATAGTTGCCTGAAAGGCTATGTTATGTGATTGTTTTAAATACACAAGATGTCATTCTTAATTTAATGTTTAGTATGACAGTAAATTTAAACTGAGAGTAACAATAAACAGCTTGAAGCCTCTTTTTTTGAAAAATAGCTCACTATTGTCCAAAGTAGGGCTGGGCGATATGGCCCAAAATATAAAATCTCGATTTTTACAGACATTTAGGACGATTACGATTTCAATCGATTTTAATCTAATAAACCCAATAAACGTTTATTTAAAGGTTTCATTTATTCAAAAATAACTCCTGTGCAAAATGTACACTGTACAAAGGTATACTGATTCTAAATTTGTTTGAACATAAACTTAACATTCATAGTTTTTTTCTTAAATGCCACAATTAAGTAGTTGGTAGCTATTGTAAACATGTCTTGTAAAGCACACATCCTGCATTCTGCCACTTAAGCAAAATTACAACTTACAAAAACATTTGAATGTAACACAACATAAGAACAACAGCTTTTAATAATCCAAAAGACAAAATTTGATTTCACGATTTAGCAAATTTTCAACAATCCGATTTTTTAAATGACGATATATAGAATTAATTTGATTTATTGCCCAGCCCTAGTCCAAAGTGCTGCTTATTGTAAAGTGAGTTGAGTTCACTACCAACATCAACACTTGAATCTCAAGTCTGCGCGAGCAAGTCAAAGCAAAAATATTGGTCGAAAAACAATGCATTCTATCTCCAAAAACGTATGCGTTGAGTCACTCATATCTCAAGGCACCACTATGCATTTATCATTAATGGTAACATTATTATTAAGGGTGGTACTTTTTGCACTGCATTTCATCATACTGAGAAGTATTTTGATTTGAAAATTGTGGCTACCTCATCCAGCTACATAGAGGCTAATACTAATAATTATTTAGTCATTTTAATAATTAAAGGCTGGATGGATAATTTATTTTAAAAAAATAATTAAACTGTTAATTTAAAATTAATAATTTAATTTTATATTTTATTTATCATTATATAATTATAATACTAATACTAATGCTGTAACTCTCTAACAGTGTCACTCAAAACTAGGCATTAACATATTTGTAAAGGCTTTTTTTTTCTATTGGTTTTCATCAGATTTCGCAAGGCCTCCATGTCGGCAAATACACATTTTGAGTGATGATTTTCCTGCTGCATCTAACCCACCTCAGTCCATAAAGGCCGAACACAGCAGAGGTAGTCGAGGTCCGCCAGAGCATCAGAAAATTGCAGCAGGCCACAGTGTGCTTCAGCTCTGTACAGCTTCAGACTTGGGTCTTCTGGGACTAAAGATGAAATGAATGATGAATGAAGGAAGAAAAAAAACACATATTTATTCATTTATTTTGACATGCATGACATGCAAAACCTGTAATAAGGGCATCATCTTAAGCCATGTGGTGTTGCTTCCTTCTTATCAGGTGAAGACAGTGAGGTTACAAATACATTTTCAAACATGAAACAACTACAAATTGTATTTTAAATCAACACATTCTGTTTGCAAGCATGATTTGAGTCTGTATATAGACTCCATAATGAGCTTGTGATATAACAAGCTCAATTGTATGTGCCAAACAAGTGATGCCATGTGTTATAAAAACATTTACACAACAATAAAATGTTATGCGTCAACTAAAAAGTCAGGTTCACCTGTCCTGCCCCAGCAAAATAAGACTCATAGTACAATACTGAACTGAACAACTGTTACTTAAGGGCTGCCATACCAGTCATATGGGTTTTACTTAACATAATACTGTTTCCTGTTAGAGGTCCCACCCATACATTACAATTATGCATACATACCAACATTCTTGCTTATAAAAGTCAGGATTATGAAAGAGAGTGGGGTGGGGTACATTACATGTTCATAAGATCCAGTCCAAACCTGTGCTTCATATCGAAGCCATGGGTAATTATTACTATTGTGATGTATTTAACTAGATGTATTTAACTAGATTTACAAACTCTGGTCATTGACCTAAACAGCAGGCAAAACAAAGAAGAAAGTTACTTTATCACTGGTGCATAAGAGGTTGTGAATTTTTTTTTTTCCCCCGCCCAATCTTGGCTGAAAGATGTCAGTTCATTTCGATCAACTCTGCATCATTGCTTTTTAATGGTTCGGTTCCAGGTTAATTTATTTTGTGGCACATCTCACAAGAATGTAGATTACAAAACCAAGCAAAATGGCATATCATTTTGTACAATCTGATTTTTTGATGCAGCCCTTCATTCTGACTCCTTGTCCTGCTTAAACATCAATCACATCAGCATCTTTACAGCAGTTACTTAATGTGGCTTTTATAGGGCCACCGATACCATTTAAAGGTTAATATCGAGCATCAAGTTTGTTTCAGTCTGTTTATCTTAAAAATACAAACACACCGGTTTAAATCATTTCTATTTCAACGGCGATGCCTTGTTAGTGAAACCAAACATGACACAAGAAAAGTTAAAAGTTTTATTAAGTACTTCTTGCCTTACCTTGCTGTATTGCGTCATTGGCGACGCGTAAAGCTTCCTGGTACTGCTTGGCGCGGAGCTTCTCCTGCAACTGGCAGTTAATCTTAGCGTCCTCGGGGCAGCACTTTTCAATGACACTGATGAGCAAAACATTGTTCTTGGCGTTTCTCATTTCCCTCTGTTTTAACCTCTCTTTACAAATCGGGCATTTGGACGGGAGGTAGGTCCCCGCGCACCTCCTGCAGAAGGTGTGACCGCAGGCTATAGTCACCGGCTCCCATATCGGGAAGAGGCAGAGTCGGCATTCCAACAGCTCCATGGTGGTGGTGGTGTGTCAGCACAGTATCCCGCGCGAGAACTGGTCTTCCCCTTAGAGTCTAGCACACGGGAAGACTTTCCTCCTCGGCTGTGTGTCATTCACTGTATGAATAACACTGCAAAAGGTGTACGCGTCCCCACTTAACCTCGTTAGCTTTTCGGCTAAGTTGAGCCGCTTTTTATGGCCTTTGCTTATCTAATGTAGGCGTTCTGAGACAATTCGTCCACATTAATAATGTAATAATGCAGGATTTAGCAACCATGACGTACGTGTTTCCCTCTCCATCAGGTAAAGAAAAAAACTCAGCTTCTTTTGAGTTAGCCGCTCCTCTCACCGATCCAAACACAGTCAATGACTCCACGAACAGGAATATGTTAAATGTTCTTGTGGCTTCCTCGGTCCGTGGATTGCCCTCTTTTGTTGGATACTACGCACGAGGGCATATTTCCAGGTTACTGTGTTACACCATTACGTTACATAAATAAAGATCACGTGACGTAGCAGCGAACGCGCTGATTGGCCAAGCAGCTCGCCGTCAGCCCTGTTGTGAAACCCACAGTCCCGGAGTTTCATAACATAATTTGGGGGTAAAAATGTATGGAATAACAAAAACCTAGGGACGAATGTTATCACAATCGCGTGCGTTTTGTCAATTCTGCAGATAATTCTAAAGCAGACAATGTGTGAAACACAGTGGATGGAATTCCCAAGTCAAGATACCAGGGGTGGGGGCGATGCTAGGGGAATCTGATTACTGGATAGATTTGGCCTATTGTTAACAGTGTGCCGTGAATTTCAATTGACAATAACATATAAGGTCAGGATGGAAGACGTTGATAATACATAATTACAAAAACGATAAAGTTGTTGCATATCAGCGGTGCAACTCGTCTCGTGGACAATCTATTATTGTTATGAGTAGTCAGGACACTTACACAATCAGAAAAAGTGCTGTATTCTAATATCTGTATTGACACTGACTGACAGGTTATTCAAAATAAAATAAAACTTTTTTTTTCTTCTATCTTTCGTCCAGTAGATTGCCAAGAAGAAAAAACAAGGCAGGACGATGTAGTGTCTACACAACTGCAAACACGTTTGGAAACAAATTATCAGTCTGATAGAATCAATCAAACCTGTGCTTTTTTTTTTTTTAAAGGCCATATTGTATGTTGTACCAGATATCATGGATGCTCATTCTGCATGCTCGTCATTCACATCGGGGTCACGACCTTACTGCAGTTTGTTCTTACCGATTTGAGTGGGCAAATTATCCCATTCAAACAGCATCTGGCACTTCGGGGAGGTGTTGTCTTCAATGATAAACAGTACTGATCAGATAAGTGTGTATGACAGATGGGTGAGTGATTTACTTACATCACAGTTTTGAGTCAAGTGGCCCATGTTGGCCATGGAGTTATAGTATGGGCAAGCCTATATGGGACAATGAACACAGGTATATTTCATGTCATTTTCAGTGCTCTGCAATACATAATGAGAAGCTCTAATGTAGTGCCATTTATTCACAACCATTCACCTAACGTGACAGCATAATACCGCATCATGACACTGCATGGCCCCATGTTCCAAGAATCTGTTCACAATTCCTGGAAGCTAAAAACATCCCAATGCTTGCATGGCTCAAATACTCAGTCACCCACTGTGCATGTTTGGGATGCTTAGGATCAACAATCCAGCATCTTTGCAGAGCCAGTGAAGAGTGGACCGGTTAACAGCCTTGTCAACTCAATGCTGAAGACGTGTTACACTGTGGCCTTTGATTGTGGGCAGCCAAAGGAACCCTTGTGCAATAATCATGCTGTCAGATCAGCATCTTCATATTAATGCACCTGGGAGGCAGTTGGATTTCTTCATATATGAGGAAGTTATTTTTCTTAAAACATTAGCGCTACCTAGAATATATTTTTTCCATTATAGGTAAAAAAACAACATGACAGCAAAGCAGGGATTCTACCAAAAACAATTTATAGAGCTGTTGAACAATAAACATTTTAATCTGATGAATCACATCTTAGAATTTTGATTAATCACGATTATAAACATTTGCCCGCTAAATTTGAAAAGCACCTGTTGTGTTAATTCTTTTGACATTTAATGTTATGACATCTTCAAAAAAAAGTATCCACTGCACACTCAACCTCCTCTTTTTCTAATAAGTTAATTACTTGCATAGTTTAAAATAAAAAAATGATCCCAATATTTTGACATTAACAAATATTCTGAATGTCATACACAAACATTTATTAAATGCTTTCCTTTAAAACATGTAGTTGTTTATTGCTCAAACACTACCTGTGCTACCTTCAACATAACCATCCGCTGTCAAGCTAAAGGATCATCTGCAGTAAAAATAGTGAGATTAATCTGCGCTAATGCGATATTTTTTTGTGATTAATCAATGAGTTGACGTTTTAACTTTGACAACACTAAATTTGAGACGAGCATTGTTTGACTTTAAACATGCACAACGACTTTTCCATTACTGTAGACAAGAGCAAATGTCCAGAGTCGGCATAAAACATAACCATATCATTCAGTGTGGTAATGACGTTCAGACAACTGTTCTTTTAGCTGAAAATATTTTTATTAGATTAAAAAAGAGAAACTGGCCACCCTACTCCTGTGTAATTTTCAGTTTGCTTCCTCCATAGTCCTGTACAGGTTTGATTATTTGATGGATGATGGATGGCTAAGTGTCTTTCCTGAGGCCACAAAGCAATACAAACAAAGCTTTTAAATAAACTCAACTCAAACCAAAGGTGTCTTTTAGCACAACGAGAAACTGCTGTGTAGATAGTGAGCGAATACTAGGCAATTTTGTCAATAATACTGCACATGGCTGCATCTTTGTCCCACATTTTGTCCTTTTTGATGGTAGGTGTAGTCTTGTTGTGGACACCTGTTGCCATACAGCTTGCTCCTGCTTCGTCCACATCCATGGGTTTCGTTTTCAGCCTTGGGGCTTGCCCAGACGGCCCGACACCGCTCCCAGCTAGCAGAGTTCTTGTTCCATCACCAGCACTGCTGTCAGTGCCCTCCAACTGAGGTAAGTCATCAGGCAGAGAGGCAAGGCACCCCTGGATCATCTCCACGACCCGCTCCAGGTGCTTTTGGAATCTCTCTGCTGTATCGAGTCTCTGTCGTTTTTGAACTTCCATCATCACACGCAAAGTCTCCCGGGCTTGATGTGGCCTATACTCATTTATCAGGTGATGCAGGTGAACAAACAGAAGTTTTAAGTCCTCCAGCTTTTCTTCTCGCTTTATACTGCCAGGGCTCTTGATGAGGATGTCCAGAAGGTCCAGGAAGTTCACCAGAATAGACATGTTCAGCTTCTTAAGCTCACGTTTGTGGTCAAATTGCACAGGATGGAGCCTCTCGATGCCTTGGGTCTCCAGTGGGCGAATGATCAGGTCATCACACTGGAACTGGTTGCCAAACATCATGTAGCTGTCTCGGATGGGTGGCGGTGGTTTGGGAGCAAAGCCCTTGCTGACATTTTCATCTGTGTACTCTTTGATGTATTGCATAGGTGGAGGAGGCAGGGCGCTAACCTGCTGTGGTTCACCCATGATGGTGGTCTGAAACAAGAATAAGAATGGCTCTCGTCAACAAAGAAGTGGTGGTGTCAAGTAGTAAATACCTTACCATTAAAACAAACTTAGCACATCAACCATAACATTATTATTCACAGGTGTTTTCATGCCTCTAACATTATTTTAAGATCAATTTAATACATAGAGGTGAAGCAAAGCAAATTTTTTTTTTAGATATACTGTATACAGGTTACATAAAAACAAAAACCAATACAGGAGCTTATTTTATTTTATCAGTGTCGCTTCCTAATTTTACACATCTGTATTAATGATTCATTTTCTACATCTAAAAAAAATGATTAATGCCTGAGAAGATTGAAATATGTTTCCAGCAACGCGTTCCCATATACAGTACTGCCCTCAATGAAATTTGAGTGGTCAGACGCAAATGCTGGCCGGCATCACGAGCGCAGTGTTAAAAAACGACAATTTTGCTCCTATGCCCATTTCGCCGTGGTTTGTTGATGTGAACTTTTCAGGGCATCGTGGCAGCCAATCGGCGTACTTGCTACGTCATATGCAGCAGGGGCACAAGCAGACAGGCAAATAAAGTGTGTGTATATGTATGTATGTATGTATGTATGTATGTATATGGGACAAAGTCACTTGAAAATGATGGAACCCTGAGGATGTTATGGTAAATCATAGAGAACAAACATGAGAACGTTGACAATTTAAAATATATACAATTGGATTTCAATTCGAATGAAAAACGAAGTGGATATTTTGCCGTAAATGGTAACTCGCCACCGAGCGCAATTTTGCCGTAAATCGCGCAAGAACTACAAGTACAAATTATGCTCCATTTAATATGTACAAGCTCGTGTCATGGTTATGGTTAAGGTAGTCAATCCAAAAGTATCCCGCTCTAGACATAAAAGCAAACAAACAAACTACAATTTCTTGACAACAGCATATATGGTATTCGCTATATTATTTATGCAACCGCCAAACTGTTTGAACGGTTGCGTACCGGGTTAAGCAAACACAGCTAGCTTTAACAGCGACATACACAAAATCGCCTCTACATAAAAACGTTTCACCATGAATGTGAGAATATTTCACTAGACAGAAATGCTAAGTTTAAAGTAGTTCTACTTGCCTCCGAAGTGACTCTTCGGGCCCGACTACGGTGACGCTTTGATGGAAATGTGAGTGTACAGGATAGCACTCGAACAGATAGCTCGTTTGCTACCCTGCGCTACTACGGATAGGCGAATGATTGTGTTGTGATACCATTGGCTGAGAAACCCTCGTGATCCTGTTTGGTCGTTTGGATTGGCCAGCCTCTATTCGTGACGTTTAAAGCTGACATTGGTTGTTGCTATTGACACGTGACCCCCACCCAACACACACATATACCAACACACGCTCAAGGAAAAAAACAAAAAAACACGACGAATATTATGGAGCGAAGGGGGCACAGGTCGTCGCGACATGGCCTGGCATCGCCTTGCAGGCAGCAGCCGACCACTGGTGTATGAGTGTGTGTGAATAGATGAATGTGAGGCTTCAATTGTAATGCTTTGGGCACCATATGGTGTAGTTAAAGCGCTATATAAAAAGCAGTCCATTTACCATCTCAATGTTGGCACCGTTTCCACTTTTGGGGTACTGTGGCGAGCTAACATCCATGGAAGACGCTATGCTAATGCTAGTGATAACAATGTCAGCATCAAACTCTTCAAAATATAAGCTTCAATGTTGGCAAAGCGATCCATCTATCTATATCTATATCTGATTTTATAACAAATTCATAATCAGCTTGCAAATGTCATGTGATTAAACTAAAAAAACAGTGGAGCCATAATTGGCCATTTCATGAGCCCTTAGGCACTGCAATGTTGTTTTCAGGAAGTGGCAAAATGGCTGTTCACTGAGATGGCTAAAAACAGGTGGATTTGCTGCTTGATTCATATTCCACAAATTCAATATTAATCATAATGCCATGTTTATACTGGTGGTGGGGAA
The DNA here is from genome assembly GCF_054856555.1 of Leptonotus elevatus. Taxonomy (NCBI): domain Eukaryota; kingdom Metazoa; phylum Chordata; class Actinopteri; order Syngnathiformes; family Syngnathidae; genus Leptonotus; species Leptonotus elevatus. The sequence continues at coordinate 5,890,260 of NC_141247.1, forward strand.
CCATATTACTCTAAAGATTATTATATATAGCACAACTAATGTTCTCCCAAACAGTGGCTGGGTATCATTATGGCAGTACAGCATTTACAAATATGTTATCATACATGTCATGTTGCAAATTACTCCATCCATGTATCCATTGTCTTAACTGCTTATCCTCACGAGGGTCGCAGGCGTGCTGGAGCCTATCTCAGTTGTCTTCGGGCAGTAGGCGGGTTACACCTTGAACTCTGGTTGCCAGCCAATCGCTGCACTACTAATTAATTTTGTAAATATTTTGTAGTGAGTGCCCCTATTTCATTGACTTGTGACGTTTTACACAGCAACACAACCAAAAATGCGACAACTTAGTGTGAGTGAACATACCATTTTTAATTGAATATCATGCACTGACTTTTTAAAGTGTACTCAATGAAAAGTGACTCTGCCTATATGTGATGCAGTTGAAAGCAGTCTGTGATGATTTCATGCACTTCAAGTCCACGTGGGTATGTGCAGTCTGCATCTTGGAGACAGGATGTGGTCTACTCAACTCAGCAACCGGAAACGTCATGGTCTATTTTTTTTCTGACATGTTTTCACTCAGTGTTTCTTCAATTGTTGTTAATGTTACCATGTTCTCCGGAGTGATCCTCGATGGTACGATGATAAAAAAGTCTCAGCAGAAAAAAAGAACATCACCATGCAACTACAAGGAGAGATTTTTTGTGCTGGACACGCAGGAATTGAAGTATTACGAGTGTCGTCCTGGAGTAAGTATTCATGCGTTACAACTATTTATTTTAAATGACACTTCTGAGTCATTCCAAGCTTTGGGTGGCCTTCTGACAATCAACTGCAATTCCGATTGTATTTCCAGATTGTATTGGGAGTGAAGGCTTTTTTTTTGTTTGTTTCAGAGAAAGCCCGTACTGAAAGGATGCATCAAGTTATGCAGCATTAAGTGTGTAGAGACAGTGTTTACCGATGTCCCAATTCCATGTGACTACAAGTACCCTTTCCAGGTTAGGTTCACATTTGTCACATCATCACTTAAACAGCAGAATTACTTGAAAACCAATGCACTACTCTCAAACACAAATTTACAGGTTTTTCACGGCAACTATTTCCTCTACATTTTTGCCCCAGACAATAATTGTCGTCTGAGGTGGGTGCAGGCTCTTAAAGAAGGTGAGCAGGTTTTGAACCGGATTTTCAGGCTTCTAAATTAGGCTTTTAGGTAATACAAGTCATCTTGACCTCATTTACAGTATTCTGTTTTGTTGGTTGCTGATATAGAGATAAAGAAGAACAATTTGGCTGAAAAATACCACCCACAATTTTGGATGAATGGAAAATGGAAATGCTGCCAGCAGTCAGAGAAATTAGCAATGGGCTGTCAAGCATATGATCCAGCGGGTTACGGTTTGTATTACCTTTTTCTTTTATATTAAAGTTAAAGTCTAATTTGCTGTGTATCCTGTAGGTAGGTGTTCTATTATTGACAAATAAGTTCAAAGTTGATGAGAAATGCAAAGTCTTGCCAAAACCTTCAAACAGTGTTGATGCTGGCAGTGTTTAAATTTTTGATTAATAAACATTTTACCAAATAGACTCGATTTGGGTATCTAGTTTTGTAAAGTATCTTACAACTTCTTACAGTATATAACAAGTCAATGTTTTGTTTTGGATTTTTCCATAGGTTCTAAAAAAATACTACCTGAGATCCCCGATTCAGAGGTAACCACACTTCTTAAAAAATAAATTAAATACCTATTGCTGTTTTTTATATTTGATGTTTTTGAAAGGTACCAAAAATGACAGCCCAAAAAACCTTTATGTTTTGTTTTTCTTAGTATCTGTTGTTGGTCCTTGAGTTGCTATTTTCACTGGTAATCTATTCACAATACTGTCATTTTGTTTTTGTAATTGTGTGCAACGGTTGTTGACCTTTGATCGAACAAATAGGCAGTGAGTTATACAGTACCTCAATGAAGCTCAAAATAACATTGAGTCACTTTTTTTTTTTTTTAGGTAGAAATGCAAGACACAGTGCATAGGATGGTTGTTGCATTGCAGAGCTACACACCATTTGGAGACAGAGAACTGGCACTTCAGAAAGACAAGGAGTACACCCTGACAGACAGCTCCCACCCTGTCTGGTGGAATGTTCAAGATGAAAGGGGGTAAAACACGACTATTCCCATATTAATGTGTAATGGAGTTAAGGGTACAAATGATAAAAAATCATGTAAAAAGAACCTTCTCACTTCTTGTCATCACAGGAATGATGGATTTGTACCAAGGACACACATAGCTGAAAAATCAGGGAACAACTTCAAGAGATTTGAGTAAGATTACACTTGCAAAGGTTACCTGTGTTTGTTTGTTATTCTGTACATCTTAATTGCTTATTTTATTTCAAGAGTGTTTATTTCTGGACTATGTTAATGCATTTTGTAATATGCATAAGGAAACTTGATTTTCTTCTTATGTGTCCTCTCAAAGATGGTATAACAACAACATTGCCAGAGGGGAAGCAGAAGATGTGTTGATCAAAGAGGTAAAATCATTAGCAATGCCATTTATTTATACTGGGGCAGCATGGTGTTGATAAGTTCTTCGAATCTCCGCTCACTCATTTGTCTCTCCCCCCTGTGCATGCATGGATTTTTCTCTCCAGTTATTGCAGCATTCTCCTTGTTGTTGTTGTCTACATTACAAAAACATGCATGCTATGTTAGTTATAGACTCCATAATGTGTGAATGTAAATGGTTCTTCGTGTATGTGTCATGCGATTGACTGTGTACCCCACCTCTCGCCCATTCAGCTGGGATAGGTTTTCACTGGGGTTCAACCAGTGTTGCCACAGTTACTTGAATAATTAATTTGGTTGCTTTACTGCACTTGATTCTAGAAGTAACTAAAGTAGATTACAAGTTTCTTCTGTTAATTACATTCAGAAGCTTCTGATAGATAGATAGATAGATAGATAGATAGATAGATAGATAGATAGATAGATAGATAGATAGATAGATAGATAGATAGATAGATAGATAGATAGATAGATAGATAGATAGATAGATAGATAGATAGATAGATATGTATACTTTTTAAAAATAAAATCTAAAATAGGTTGTTTATAGCATTCTAGCAACAAGGAATGGTTATCAATTGCGTTTGTTCACATAAAACAATTTTTTTTTAAATATTTTGATGGTTCTACATTGTTTTTGCATTCAATGTAATAGTAAAAGCAACATATCAGCACTACTAGTTTATCATGTATGACTAATTTAATCCCACATACAGAAACAAAGCATAAAGTGATATGATACAAGCGCTTAGATGGTTGATTTGACACACATCAGTGGCGGGCATCATCTTTCGTTGTTGTCTTCATAAAATGGCATTATTGAGGAAGGAGCGTCTTATTTCTTCATCCTCCTCAAGCTTCGCTCCCCTGTCAACCTGGTAAATGGGTTTTCACTTGCACTTTTGCACTTTTCTACCTTATGTGCTCAAATTGCTTTAGTGCTGTTTCCTCATTTTGCCAACTGATGATGCCGCATCAAGAATACCTGGGGGTTCAGTATTTTGCACAAGGACACACCATGGTCATGATGGCCGGGAATCGAACCCACAACCACCAGTCTGAGAGGCAACCACTCTATCACGAGGCATGCCTTCTAAAACTCTCCTCGTCTCCTCGATGGAATTTCTGATGGGAGGCATTAAAATGTAAAAAGGAGCAAGGAATGTGGACCTAAGAAGTTGAAAATAGAGATATGACATGAGCCTTCTCTCCTTCGCTAGCTGAAAACGTGACTTGGCATATACAAAACATCATATTCCGAGGTGTTAGAATAAAGCAAATACTCTGTGTCTTTTTACAAAGAGAAATTACATAAATAGTGACACAGTTAGTTAAATGTAAAGTTAAATGCATAAATGTCATTTAAATCTTATTAACAGTCCAGAAATAGGAATGTGTTAGAATATTCTTTACCGAAAAACTTGGTCATATTAAAGTAACGCTTTACTAACACGCTACAGACCTCACTGAGCATAAATAAATAAATAATCATCGCAGGTTGTTGTGGTAACACCTTCAACAAGTGTTGCTGTGCAAAATGAACCTGCACCTTGAGAATTAGACATGACAGCGCATGATGCTTTCAACAACCACAGTGATGAATTTCCTGCTGTGAAGTTTCACAAGCATGACTATGTATTTGTCATTTGCTAATTGCTGGTTCTAGCAAAAATTGGTAAGACATAACAATACCAACTCAGCTCACAATTTTTACAAACCCAAGTATTGGATAGACCTGAATTATATAATGTTCATGCTTTTTGTATGGTAAATATTTAGGGAAAAGAAGGTGCATTCATGGTTCGAAACTCAAGACAGACGGGCGTTTACACAGTGTCGGTATTCACCAAAGCACCGGGGTAATTTCACCTTTACTGTAGTACAATCATCATCATAACATCACTGCACAGTAATATTGTTCGCCTAAATGCAATGGATCTTTTGAACATATCACCTGCAGGTCAAATGGAGAGAAACAACCATGTGTGAAACATTACCAAATCAGGCAGACAGAAACAGGAGAGTCGTCTTTTTACTTGGCAGAGAAGTATTTGTTTCGCACCATTCCAGAACTAATCCATTACCACCAACACAATGCTGCCGGTAAGTTTGCGGCTCTGATTCTTTCACATACAACTGTCTTAACATAAAGTGTTAGAACAGTTATGCAGAAAGGGGAATGCTGTCGTTTCATGTCTACAAGCAAAATCTAATTGTTTTCTAAGAGCCAGTGTGTGTGTGTGTGTGCATGTGTGTTACCCGTCAGGTCTGATAACACGTCTCAGACACCCTGTGACTCAAACAGGTGGCTGCACCCAGGAAATTGCCTGTTCGTCTAAAGGTAATTTGATACAGCACAATCAATTATATGCCATTTTTATCTTCATCCAAGTTTTACCTTTGCTACTTGTGCTGCTGGCCACCTCCAATATGGATAAGGATCATACAAATGTAGTCACTGATGCAGTGGTGTGTGGGAAATACTCAATGGCCCGCCCAAGTACTACACATACATATTTTACTTTTGAATATTTCATTTATGTTACATTATGCTATAGAGGAATCATAATCTTAGATATATCGCTTATACAGTATACAAGCTATTGAAGGGAAGGGACCAAAATACAGGTAATGTCTCTTTCCACGTCATTAATGTTAAATGTTCTATTTCTTAATATATTTAAACATCTCACAATATTCTAATCACTTAGTGTGAAGCAGAACAGTTCTCCGCTACACATGACAACCACAATAAGAATTTTAATAGTTTCAGTCAAACTAAGCACTTATGTCTTCGTAAGGTCGGGATGTTTGATATAATTTTTTTTATTGGATGTTATTAAATCATGCAGACATACTTAATGGTGTAGCTGATTTGTATGGGATAAAGACAACTTTGGTTCTGGGTACGACACTGCAGGGATGTGTTGTCAAAGAGGCCATTGACTGTATGACTGCAGTATCTGCAAAGTGATGGGGCTTGTTGTTTTGAATCAATTGCCACTTGTGCAATGTCTCAGTATGTTCACTGTCTGCAGTTGTCTACGTACACAAAAAACATATAAGCCTATGTACAGTAGAAACAGGAACCCTATACATTATATATGGTTTGAAATAGCTGACAAACTTTAGGTAAAAAAATTTTGGGTCTAAAAATAATGTGATTTTGATTTGAAAGAATGGTTAAGGGAGCTGAGGTCAATGTTTAAACCAGCCATTTTTCTTTTGCCTACGACAGTGCAAGGCATCTTTAATCTTCAACCAAATTTGCTCACATCTAGAAAGCAAATTGCTTCAGAGGCACATTTCTAGTTCAGTAATATCAGAACATGCTCAACAGTTCTTAACCTGGGTTCGATCGAACCCCGGAGGTTTGGTGAGTCTATCTCAGGGGTTCGGTGGAGGTCAAGACACACACTCAACTCATATAATTTGTGATGATACGTCCCGCTTGGCCATCATTGGTTCCAGGAGATCACGCTACGTTTCTTGGCCTATCTGTGCTGCAGGGAGTTTGGTGAGCTCCGTAATAAACTTGTGACTGTTGTGATAGTAGGTTGTGTGATTGATTTATTATTGCAATCCGTTTATACTGACTATGTTGAGCAAAAAAAGAAATGCGAAATGGATGGTGTTCCACAAGGTTAAATTCTGGGGCCTCTGCTGTTTTCATTAAGTATCTGCTGCCCCTGGGTTCCATCTTAAAGGGGAAGTCAACCCCTACCAAAAATATTGACAACAATATATTCTATGGAGCCCTACTAGTCTAAATATGGTATTCTGGTTAATATTTCGTTAGTGGAATATGAATTAAGCAGCAAAATCCAGCAGTTTTTATCAATACCAGAAGGCGGCCATTTTGCCACTTTCTGTCGAGTGAAAATGACATCACAGTTGCTCAGGTCTCAGATAACAACCAATCACAGCCCATTTTCAGAAAACAGGTGCGCTATAATTGGCCATAGCCTGAGCCCTGAGCAACTGTGATGTCATCTTCAGCTGACTTCACCTTTAAGAAAACACCAATTATTCTTTTAAAGTGCTCTATAAATATAGAGTGAGGTTGGGAGTCAGCGTCCTAACTGTTTGATTTGCAATGCCAAGTTGAGCCAGTCTATTCCAGCGCAATTGGCTATCTAGTAAACTTAAAGGAACACTTTCTTAAGCTGCCTGGTGATGGGGAATTCAAGAACACAATACTTACTGAATTGAAGGTGAAGAAAGCCAGATTTGATGAAAAGCCTGCTCTCCCTGTTCATTTTGTTCACCAGTAAACCCTATATCTATGTCTTGAATTTGCAAATCATTTTATTTTTCAATGAAGAAGGGTTCGATGAATGCACATAGGGAACCGGTGGGGTTCAGTACCTCCAACAATGTTAAGAAGTCTATCTGTTGCTCAACAGATGAATGGGAGGTGGACCCCGAAGAACTTACTTTTGGTCAAGAGGTAGGCAGTGGACAGTTTGGAGTGGTGCTGTGGGGACAATGGAAGAAGAAGAAAGTGGCGCTGAAAATAATAAGGGAAGACTGCATGTCAGATGAGGAATTCAAAGAAGAGGCAAGAGTCATGATGTAAGTGCACACCTTGATTCCTTAGCTTGGGTAATAATCAACTGAAGCAATGTGCAATTGTCTGTGTTTCATTAGGAAATTATGCCACTCAAAGCTAGTTCAGCTCTATGGTGTATGCACCCAGCGTTCTCCTATGTGCTTGGTGTTGGAGTTCATGGAGAATGGCTGTCTATCAGACTACCTGCGAGCCCAAAAGGGGTGTTTATCCCAGGACACAATGTTGGGGATGTGTCTGGATGTCGCTGAAGGGATGGCCTACTTGGAAATGTCTAATTTTATCCACAGAGATCTGGTAAAAAATAAATACAAACGTATTGGTCTGTAGTTTGAGCTGATTTCTTCCTAATTCTGTTGCATTTCCAATATTAGGCTGCCAGGAACTGCCTCGTTTCAAAGAACATCGTGGTTAAATTGTCTGATTTTGGCATGACCAGGTAGTTCACATTTTTTGTCTTATGGCAATGTTGCCATCTCACTTCACGTCATTCCTACTTTGTGTGTTGTAGATATGTTCTTGATGACCAATACACAAGTTCTTTGTGCTCCAAGTTTCCCGTCAAGTGGTCGGCACCAGAGGTTATCAAATACTGCAAGTTCAGCAGCAAATCTGATGTTTGGTCCTTTGGTATGATGCGGTTATTTGTCTTTTCTTTTTTTTACTCCATATTGTTATATCAACAGAATTATTCATCTTAATCTACAGGTAAAACAAGAAGGGCTTATTTACCTGATTTTAATTAAAGAGTACCATTTTACTCAACGTTCCATAGTTTTACATGTTTCCACATTTTTTTCCAACTGATATGAACATTTGTTATCATCCCATATTCAAACAGGAATATGTATTCCCCTTCAGGTGTTCTCCTGTGGGAAGTCTACACAGAGGGCCGCCTTCCCTATGAGAACCAATCCAATTCTCAGGTAGTAGAGTCCTTGAATGCTGGCATGAGGCTGCTTAAGCCACGGCTGTCACCAGAGGCTGTATATCTTCTGATGGAGTGGTGCTGGAAAGAGGTTGGAGAATGAATTTGATGTATATTGTGGGGAAACACATCAACTAATGAGGTTGCATTGACTTTTCACCCATGTTTTCATTCTTAGAAACCAGTGGATCGTCCATCCTTTGCGTTGCTGTTGCATGAGCTTTCAGACTGTTGAACCACAAGATACGCATTGCTAACGCTAAACTTTAAACAAAACTGTATTTATTCTATTTATTTTTTTTATAATTGGCTGAAGTTTGATATTTTTATATATTATACTATAAGTTAATACTTGTTTCCACACATGCCATAGTCACCCCGTTTGCACTTTAACTGGTTCATGCATTGTATTTACATAGCTACAGTTGTACACTTGGGTTTTGTGTAAATAACAATAAATGGTGTGTTTTCACTTAAAATGTTGATGTTCATAATGTACAATACATTGATAATTGCTGCTTTAAAAAATATGTTCATGGTTACACAACAAAATAACTGTAACGGTAAACACATGCACGTTCTCCACTTTATTGCATACACCCGAGCAGCTCTTGCAATTTAAATTTCAGCACTGTGTAGACAAATCTGCCTTTACGGTGACAACAATGCTTAGGTTTCTAATGCTGTCAAAGAGGCAAAACTTTAGTATACATGTGTTTATCAGTACAGTGCAAAAGTGTATACTGGAGGTGTATAAAATATTTTGCTCCTTTCTCAGTTAAATAACAACCCAAATATGCAAGAAGTGTGCAGCGAGTGGAGATGATTGCATCAACTTTTCATATTTCTGTAGCAGGATATGTAATATTTTAAGGGTATTTTCTTGTTCAAGGCAAGAAGTAAAAATACAAAAGCTCTGTAAAAATTGCATGAAACAATTTGACAATCATTATTACTGAATGATTTAAGTATGGCCTCTAAACTATCATGCATGATGTGTAAGCCAAATGGTCCACCATGCATCTTTTGTAAAATAAATAATGGAAATGAAAACATTTCGGGACCACTGGTGGAAACTACAAAGTCCAAATACTTCTCACTAAACACAAGTTGATTTTTCTGCTATCTGTTGTACTTTACTGGAGTATATGTGTTTCTTTTTCTGACAACTTTTTACTTTTACTTCTTAAATTTAAAGATATATGTGTTCTACTCCTTTGTCAAACTAGGCAGGTTACTTAAAAAAACAACAACAAACATCTGGATGACAACAATTATTATTATTATTTTTTTTTTTAAAGGACATAGAAAGCTTATGATAAAATGTTGATGGTGCAGCAAATTCAGAGAAACGAAACATTCTCTATCCATGCTCTTATATGAGAATTATTCAGTTGTCAGCTAATAGAATGATTTTTGGCAAATGTGTTGTCATGCATCAGCTTAAACACCACAACCGTCCTGCATTCTAAACCCCCCAATTCCCTGGACTAAAGCCTCCTAGAGTGACGTTTACTTTACCCCTTTTTTTTTTAGCAACAGGAGGGCAACTATCAGGGTTAACTAAATAAAAATACACAAAACAAATGTCCTGCTCTTTAAAAAAAAATATATATATATATATATATATATTAAGAGTGTAGACTGGCTGGCCAAGCTAAATCAACTCGATATAGTCTTTTGAACATGTTTTAGCTTGCACATTTTAATTTTCTATTGATCATTAATTTAGATGACCTAATTGCATGTAGGCTACACATGGTTTTGATTCTTTCATTTTTAATAATGTACAATCGGCTATCTTGACTGTGTGTATAAGGACATTCATTTAATCTGACGTTAAAACCAGTTACGTCCAATTTCTGGTCATATCACAGTTTTACTGCTACAGGCTGATTGTTATAGTTGTCAAACGACATTTCATCACATTTTGAAATCAAATCAATTAGCGCAAATGAAATTACAATGATCCGAAGTCCAACGCTTGTAAATGAGTTGAGAGCTTGTATTCAACGACTAAGGCCGTTATTTTGACTTGGGAATTGTCACGTAAAATTGGATACTAAAAAAAACGTTTACTTTTTTGTACATTTCAGAGTCACGTTTTTACGTTGAAACAATACTTTTACTAGAAGTGTTTTTTTTATAATAATAATAATAATTATTATTATTATCAAACTACTATCTTTCTTCTACAATTTTTTGCTCAAGTCCAGAGTCAATTCATGAGATTCACTGTATGTCAAACACACTTGCCGTTTAATTTCTACTTCAAAGCGCCAATTACAATATAGAACATTTGATTATCAAAATACTGTACATATTTAACACAAGTGTATTAAAACATCGGCTAATGGTGAAAATAAGCGGCATAGGAGATGGCTGGTGGGGCCACGAATCACCGAGAAAAGCCAATCACGTTTGACTCATCATTACCATCCTGATCATGTCGACAGCGGTGTGACTGTCCCTTTAAGAAACTGCACTTGCAGCCATTTTCTGCTCTTTGTGTGGGGTGGATTAGAGCTGGGTAGGCACTGGGGCAAAACTAGAGCATCAGTCGACTCTCAAGACGTGCTAAAGGCGGAGAAGAGGTCGTAACGGCGTCGCAGACCGCGCCACTGTCCGCCCGTCCTCTCGTATCGTCGGACGGACATGCGATTTGCAGGTATGTGGCTGACTTGGCGATGGATGGAGGCTCGACGATGAACGTGGTCTCGCTGGTGATGTGATGTGAGCTGTGCGGTGATGATGGCTTGAGAGAGAGAGCGAGAGCTCTCTTTTTCGCTTCACTTGCTGCTTACACAGTGCATGATTCTCGGTATTTATTAGTGCTTACACATAGTACAGAAAAGGTCGTTGGGCGTTGCTGAGAGACAAGTGAGACGAGTGAGACGGTTCTCTTTCCCCACACACGGGTTTCCCGTTAGCTTGGAGCGAGCGGCATCGTAGCTGATGAGATGGGTGGGGTGAAGGAGAGTGTAGCAAGTGCACCGATGAATGATGGAGGCCAGACGATTTCCCCCCTCCTTTTCAAATGGAGGATAAACCGCCCGTGTGATATTTAAAAAGAAGCCGGTTGATATGTGATTCCCCATTTTGTGTAAGTAGGTTGAGCGTGGATTCGAGAGTGAGCGAGGTGTCAACATTTGAGAGCTGCACTGCTCTCATGATGACACGCCTGCGGGCCTGTGAATGATGCTCAAATGACATTCAGTGCATTCGCCTACTTCTGCTTCACGTCCAAATTTAACAATTTGCAATCAACTCACGCTATCGCCATGCAGGCGTGCACCCTGTACATCTCCCGTGACTTCTGCACGTTCGCAGGCTCGCCGTTTTGTCAATGTGTAATCCAGCCCCTCACCCAAAGCCGTGATGTCATGATTTGTAGTTCACTGCATGCTTCACAAACCCTTAGACCGACAATTTTCCTCAAAAGCATCACTCAATAGCTACTATAGGCTACTGTATGATTATTATTTTTCCACTCCCTGGACACTTAATCGGCTACATTGGCATAATCTAATGACACCCAGTGAACGAGTGGTTTCAAATTTTCTGTTTATATGAACAAATATCAATCTTTGTTTTAATTCATACAGGCAGATACATAATGTTGATTGCCGTTGTAGTGGTTTGCAGTGGGTTAGGACAACACCGCATTATATGCTCTGTTTCTACTGTTTTAATTTCTAAATATCACCATAGAAAATGGTCAGAATAAACTTGACTGAGATTCATCTAATGATGAACCAGACACTGTCCAGTTAACCATGCTTCAAATAGCATGTCTACTGTATATCATATATCACAAGATCTAGATCAAACTTGGCATGCCATAGGTGTTCCAACACTTTCAATCTAGAGCAAATCCACACATTGATTGTGTTACAAAAATCACACGAAACAAATGTTGTCCTGCATATTAAATTCCATCACAGGAAATTATTGATCAGAATGAAACTGCTAGCTATTAAGATGCTAAATTGTGGCAGTTGCAAACGCAGAGTTACCTTACATCACATGTGCATGCATTTCTAATATTTAGGACCTCTCTTGTAACAATCACCATAATGCAACTGGATGTATATTGCACTGTTTTTCAAAATACGAGCCATCCATCGACCATTTTTAATTTATTTTTGCTTTGACTTGTGAGTACAAACTTGAGATGTGAGCGCTGTACAGTTGCAGGTGACTCAACTCGCTTCACAACAAGTGTCAGTTTGGCGGATATAATTAGTATTTTTCAAAAAACAGGCATCAAGCTGTTTATTGCCAATCTCAGCTGAAGGTTGTCTAACTAAAGCAAAGAGTGTAGTGTTTCTGAACACAAATGGTACATTAACACATGAAAACTGACCATATTACAATACTGGCAGACATATTTTCTTTATCCTCTGCGAAGAATGACTATTAGGTTTGTACTGAGAATTGTAGAGAGGAGCTGAGCCTGCAGTGCAGTATATCTCTATATGTCTGTCTTACACTGTTCCAAGACACACACACACACACGCACACACCAGAATGAGGAGTACAACTGAAGGGTAATGTGTGACAAAAATGGTTTAATTTTTTAAAATGAATGAAATACGAGTTTTAAGTCTGTTCTCCTTTGAAGAAGCATACACTTTTTTCAAACGTAACTAACCAGATAATTGGAAGCAGAAAAGAGCTGCAGGTAAAAAACAAAAATAGGCAAAACACACAAATTCTTGGTTTTACGCTTATTGTTGTCTGATAGTATTTACTGCCTTACATACTCTAATGAATGTGATTTCCCCCCTCATGTCCCTTCTCTACTTGTGAAGCTTGGTCATGTGAACTAGGCTTGTTGTTCCACAAACGTGTGGTGTCCATTGTTACTGACCTAAAATAAAAAACGTCATTGATGTGGTCAGGTGATACTAGCCAACGTCCGATTCTGTAAACTTCACAGACACTGCTGGAACATGTGTATGGAAATGCTCTGGATTGGTTTTGTTTGGTGAGGATGAATCTGTGTAACAAAGGCAACCCCCGGGGCAGGGGATTCCACTGAGTAGTGCGACCCTGGACTTGACACACTTTCAGTCAGTGAGTGTCTCCTCTTGACGAGTGCCTGATAACAGACAATGGCCACAGTTCTATGCAATGATATAAAACAATCTTCCTTTCTAGTAATATTACTTTGTTTGGATTCACACTGTCGTGCATGGTTGAAGTTGTTTCTCTGGGTGTTGCTGTTTTGTTTTCATCACAGGTTCACATACTTCCCCATACAGGTTTACTGGCTGATGCTGTTATGAGGAGAGCTGCCCTAAATTGTAATAGAGTGAACAACGGCGTATTCGCCCTGTCATTTTTTATTCAATGTACCGTATACGGTAGGGGTGTGAATTGCTGAGTACCTGGCGATTCGATTCGTATCACGGTTCATAGGTCACGATTCGATTCAATACCGATTAATCACGATACTAATCTATAAATTGATTATTGCGATTTTTTTTTTACTCACATTTAGAAAATACAAATTAGACAAACTTGTACATGTACACTGTAAGATTTGTATGAAAATGTATTTATCTGAAAATTCAGGCTTATAACTAAGCCACTGCATTAAACAAACAGGTTGCAGTCTGTTTCTTGTTTGAACAGCACTGAAATAAAATATTAAGGCTTAATGTTCCATTAATATAACATTCTTCCATGCTTAATGTGTGAATCCTAACACTAAGACATTTTGTTGAATATTTACATTTAAAAAATGTTTAAAAATCGATTCGACCGCATATTGAATCGATTCGAGATTTGCGTGCTGTAATATCCTGATATATTGCAGAATGAATTTTTTCCAACACCTTTAGTATACGGTAGTGCCTGCACCTGTTTGTTGTTTGCCATTCATGCATTCACTTGTTTGTTTGTTTTTCATTGGAAGCTATTGTCAGCTATTTGTGTCAAGGAAGTATGATGAATTGTTCCATCCAGAGACTAATATTCTTATATGTTATGGTGGAGCTATGTTTAGCCTGGCATGTTAGCAGAAGTTACGGTGAGCTTTTGTCGCATTTGCGGAGATGCCAAGTGTTGTGGTTGGGCCGTATCCATGTATTCCGCTGTTACAGGGAAGTGTGAAATGTTCCTGAGAAGGCAGGACAACGTGCAGTAGATTAACTTGGAGTTTGCAAGTGAGTCTGCAAGTTGGCTGAAATAAGATTTGGACTTGAACAACCAACCAATCGCGGTAATATTTGTTGACGTCATTGCATCCTCCCTAGTGCACAAAGCTAGCTCTGCAGTGCCACTTTGCAGCTGGACAGCTAGCGTGACGGCTAAACTGCAGCCATTCCTCAAAGTCACGGACCATCGTCTACGTGGTGGCGAATAAGCAACACTTCTGAGTCCTGACAACTGTTAACATGAAAGAGGACAAGTAGTATTTCAGAGGATAAGAAATGCTAAGGCTAAGCTATCATTAAATTTAGTCATTAAACGCCTAAATAAATTCCACAGTATAATTTTCTTAAAAGTCTCACTGGGACCGCATTTGTTAAAATGGAGAATAAACAACTATAGACAGCAAATTAAAAGGCAGTTTCCTTCCCAATTGACAAATATACAGTCACACATCATATGTAAATTGAAAGTTGAATAAAACTAAAATAATGATAATCTCTGGCTCCTAAAATATTTAGTTTTTTCCAACAATAACAGTGATGGAGCTGCAGGGTTTGTTGCAAAATGTTCAACTGTAAAATAACAATAAAAGTAAATCCTCAATAAAACACAAAACAAAGATAACTGGATAATTTTGATCAAATAAAGTTGCCTACAATGCTATTGATGTGTACTGTTTTAATCTTTAGCAAACATATAATAATATATAATAGGCCAAGCTCTTAAAAACTCTAATGTGAAGCAGGGGCCCTTTGCTATGTAAATGCTATGCACACATACACACTCACGCGCACACAAATTGTTGCACAGTCTAGTATATGGTGGGAAAGTTTGTTCAGCCAACTCCGGCTTTCAAGGCCTTTCTCAAATGTGAATAGGATTGGCGCTCAGCTGCGCTGTTCAAGACTAGTCCCTTCTAGCAAGTTGTACTTTCTATAAGACTATAGTTTTTTGTGGATCCTTAAACACTTATAGTTGCAATTACTGTTTTATTTATTTAATTTTATTGCGTTTTATATATGTACTGTTACTGTATATAATTGTATATTGGAAGTACTCCATCTCTGAAAGGTTGAACTTGATTCTGAGTACCAATCAATCAATCAAATGTTTATTTCTATTGCACCTTTCATACTTTCAAAGCAACACAAGGTGCTTCACATTAAAAAAAAGAAAGAGAACAAACACAACGAAAATCAAACACAAACCGATTTTTCCCACCCCCTGTAATATGTGGTTCCCTGGAATGCCCCACACAAAGTTGGTGCAGTTAAAAAAATATTAATATATGGCTGCATAGGCAACGCTGAGCACAGAGCAAACTGAACTAACACAAACGAATACAAATATAAATGGCCTATAATTTGTGTAAATGAAAATGATGAATGAATAGCAGCTCAATACTGTATAATGTATTTGTAATACCAATGCACAAGTGGGAATTCAAGAGTCAGGGAAGAGTCACACATAATAGTTTATTGTGGCTCATTTCTTTTTTCCACACTCATCTTCTCGCTTCTGGCTATGCGTATTAAGCCGATTATTGGCCCTGTCAACTTTGTCTGCGCGGTCATATGTAAACACACATTTCCCAGAGACCCATGATGAGCATTAAAAGCTTATACATGCTGGTGATTGTCATGAGAAAAAGAGAAAAAGAGGACAAGGGCTGAACTTTCTTAAGCGGAGAGAATCACTACATTCCTAGCAACAATCAAGACCAGTTGTGTCAAACATACGGCCCGCGAGCCGGATCAGGCCCGCAAAGGAGTTTAATCTGGCCCGCAAGACGATTTTTTAAATTAAAAATAAATTTGTAAAACATATAAATTCGTAATTTCACACGCAGTCCTCAGATGAGCAATGCAACTTGTACACGGAATCGTCCTTTATGTCATTATCTTACACACAACTTAAAGTTACAGTTTTGTTTAAAATAAAAATAACAAATCATAGACCGACATAAACGTGTTAAATACGACACAAATTCAATTACTGGTAACACAAATACGTAAGACAAGGATTAACGTCCTTATAACTTCATTTCCTTCCATTTGCATTTGTGTTATTTTTTGGAACAATATTATTGCAGTGGAGCTCCGTAATTTATGGTTGGACCACAAAAATCTGTGTATAATTTCCGGCAATTGTTTTTAAGTTATATACCATTATTTTACTAATCAGGCCCACTTGGTAATATATTTTCCTCTAAGTGGCCTCTGAGCTAATATGAGTTTGACACCCCTGATCAAGACTGTAAATTACTGTACGTACCGTATATATTGCTTCATGTATGATGCAAATACACGCATAACATAAACATCAACAAACAACATATAATGCAAATACTCAGTTTTTGATGGTCCCATGTCACACTGTTTTCCATATTCCTTATTGGGACTTATTCATATAGATTTTCTTCGACAAACACAAAGTTTACTATTGCTGTGAATGTCTTTATTGAAAAGGGGGAGGGTACAGCTACAGGGGCAACGGCTTAGACAAAGGGGTTCAGATGAGGAAATGATGTTTGCTTAGGCCAAGTATTATACTTTATTATACTTACCGGTAGCTTAATTTTAACGCTTCATTCGGTGGACTGCGTTTATAGATGAAGTCCTTTTACTTGCTGTTCCAGGCTGTGAATGCAGCCGAATATTGCTTTGCGCAAATGAAGAAGAGATGGAATGGCTCAAGTGAATGTAAGACTACACGATCAGGATTTTCAGGGTCGATCACAATCGCTGATCAGTGAGTTTAAGATGTGCTCATAGTCCGACGGTGCAGCTTTGGTTTGCTTCCATAATAGTCTTTTGGTCATGGATATAGATGGTAATGAGGTAGTTGAGGGGTATATGTGTTTGTCGATGGGTCTGCTGCTTGCGGTACGTGCACAGAGTCACGCACTAATGCTTATTTATACAAACTAATGCACAAGTACTGCCTCAATGAGTGAAAATGTGTTCATAGTCTTCACGAGCGCTCTTTCCACACTCTGGACTCTGCTTCTGTTAGTAGAAGTGGTTTGCCTCGTTCCAGGCCTTAGCTCCAGCTCTGGTTGTCATGGTAACAAAAGCCGTATTCTGCATTGGCTGGTTGTTGCCTGAGATATTTTGACATAAGTATGTCACAGACACGGCAGACAAAATGCATAATGTCTTTAAGTCTCTCAAGTGCCATCATTCATCTGCGGGTTTTTAATTGGCTATTAATTTCATGTTCTCCTTCCATCTTTCAGACTTGGATGTGGTGTGAGTGAGGCTTTGTAACCATGACGACCCACGTGACCCTTGAAGATGCCCTGTCCAATGTGGACCTGCTGGAGGAGCTGCCCCTCCCAGACCAGCAGCCATGCATTGAACCTCCTCCCTCCTCCATTATGTACCAGGTACTAACCCAGCCTCGCTGTCACCTGTCCAGCTCGTGTCCATATATCTTACTCTGCTCACTGATCTCTCCCTTCTTCTCCAGGCCAATTTTGATACCAACTTTGAAGATAGGAATGCCTTTGTGACTGGCATCGCTCGTTATATTGAGCAAGCTACAGTCCACTCCAGCATGGTGAGGCCTGCGTTCTATTTTCAAACACACATGGTCACATGCTTCAGCCAGACAAAGTTCCTCTCAACCTCTTCCTCCATAAATGATGCTGTGACTAGTGTGACTCGACTTACAAATAGGAGAAGCTGTGTATTCAACTCAATTTCAACGGGAACTCCCACTGAGGCTGAAGCTAGTCTATTTGAGGATGCTAAAGCTAGAGGGGTTTAGAAATGTGTCTCACCTATTTCTGAATGGAGGAAATGTTTCCCTGTTGAAATATTAATCAAGTGCACATTCATTACGGAAAAGGTTACTCGTCTGAGAGGAATGAATGTACTATGCTTTGAAGACATTGCAGCTTTAACAAATGCCTGCACACAGTAAAATATGAAACAATAAATTATCAAAATGGTTTGTGCAACTGACAAACTGCAAACAAAACAATTGCTCAAATGTTCATCTAGTTTGAAAAATTGCTGTTGTTTCGTCTGATATGTTCCATCAGTTTTTTTACAGGTATTATATCATGGTATTTTAAGCCCTTCCGCAATTAACTATAGGCATATAATGATTCAATCTTACCTTTCACACCATGGCGATGTAATTTTTTACATTTAAATATTAGATATTTTGCTGGCTATTTTTCTAACGCCCGGTTCAGTAAAATCACACCCCTCCCCGTGTGGTTGCCACACCCCTCTTGTCCGAGCCAGCTGCTGCGCGCACCACCGCCCGCAAAACTCTGGAGCGCCGCGTTCAAGCACGAGAGCCCACGCAAGACCGGTCAGCCTTTGCGTCTTCTTTAAATGTGGAAATTGGATGGATGTTCAATTCTTTAATAAACATTTAAAACAAAGCGTCTCCTTGCCGCAAGAAATCGTAGTAGGGGAGGAGAGGGAGGAAAAAATAAAAATAAAACCCTGAGTGGGACACGAACCGGGGACCTTCTGCTTACATGCTAACTACTCCACCGTTCGTTCAGTTAGGTTCAACAGCGCACAACCTTTCTGGGAATTACAACGGACAATTGTCATGCACATTGGCATTGCAAATGTGAGGGATAATTGATTGCTTTGAATTCATTTGGACAGAATGTTTACTGATAAAGGCTACTTTTATCGCTATTCTGTGGTCTCCGAGAACGTAGGTGTTTAGTCCGCATAAGCGTTGCGGGGCTGGGTCCGCACCTAATGATGTCATAGAGTGAGCAGCCACTCATTTTCTCAGGTTGGGAGGGGCTGGTGCTTGGAGAGCAGAATGACTTAGAATTTCTCATAGAGGGATGAATGCAGAAAAACACCACGTCAATTAAGTTTTTGGTGAAGAAAAAGCATTATAACTGGGCTAAAAGCTCCAAAAAGTTGATTTTTCACTTCACTGTCCCTTTAAATAGTGTGTCTGGTACTGGTGATACTGTAATGGTAACTTATTATCAATATTAAAGTTTACATTTTTATTTCATTCGTATTATCATAGCGGGTTTTTTATTGACTGGCATTTTTTCCCCTTTACGAACACATATTGACAGGGCATCGTTACCTTTTCACTTTGTGCAGAATGAAATGCTGGAGGAAGGACATGAGTATGCTGTGATGCTTTACACTTGGAGAAGCTGCTCTCGCGCTATCCCGCAGGTAACACACAAATAAATGTTAATTGGTAGACTCAGACTTTACTATTAATTCACAGTATTTTAAAATCAAGTGTAGTAGCTGTTATATTGAATTGAATTGTATTTATTTGAAAAGAGACAATGCACATTAATCAACATTTTACAATGTAAATTGCCCAAGTTAACAAAGTTAAGCTAATTTTCATCGGCAGTCCCTTAGGCAGATGTAAGAGCCATACTAAAATGAGTCATTGAAACCACACATTAAACTACAACAATAAACGATAATATTACAGAAATACGTTTCCTGTTTGGGTGATAGTGCTAAGTGCTAACAAATCTCTCTCACTCAATGAGAGCAAATTTGGCCCAACTTCAACCATTGTTTGAGTTTTTTGCTGAAGACATTTGTATTTGTCTCCAATTAAAGTTCAGTGGGGAAATCATTCAACAGTTCAAGTCCCTGATAGCAAAAGCTATACTGTTCAAAAGTTGTTCTAAACTTTGGCAGCTCACAGTCCTCATATAGTCACGTTCAAACCACAAGTTCCTTTTTCGATGGGTGGGGAAGCAAACTTCACAAACATCAAGAAAAAAAAAAAAGAAAACACAAAGAAATATAATATAGAAAGTGTATTTATAGTATATTGAACCACTGTAATTATCATTCTATAATTTATTGGTGTGATTTATCCTAAATTGACCCTCAATTTGAATTGCCTTCAATGAATTTCCAGTACAAGCGCCAGAAAGGCAAGATATGTGACGGTGCCCTCCTGTGTTTGTTAGGTGAAATGCAATGAGCAACCCAACAGAGTTGAGATCTACGAGAAAACAGTGGAGGTGTTGGAGCCTGAAGTCACCAAGCTCATGAAGTTTATGTACTTCCAAGTAAGACATTTTAAAGTGATAATTGAGCAGGTATAAGGGAGGGCATGAATGGCTAAAGGACGTACTGTTTGTACATTCATCCACCTATTTTCTTAACCACATATCCATCTAAAAATATATTTATTGCTTTTCATAAGAACAAATAATGATGTGTTATGTTTTTGTTTTGTTTTTTATAGCGAAAAGCTATAGAGCGTTTCTGTAGCGAAGTGAAGCGTCTCTGCCACGCTGAGCGAAGGAAAGATTTTGTTTCTGAGGCCTATCTGCTCACTCTGGGCAAATTTATCAACATGTTTGCTGTACTGGACGAACTGAAAAACATGAAGTGTAGCGTAAAAAATGATCATTCTGCTTACAAAAGGTACTTGCATAAATGCAACCTTTCTCGTTACTGCATTTGCTTTTCCTAAAGGGAAATTGGTTCATGTGTTGGGATCTTTTCGTATTTAGGGCAGCTCAGTTTCTGAGGAAGATGGCTGATCCTCAGTCCATCCAGGAGTCTCAGAATCTTTCTATGTTCTTAGCCAACCACAACAGGATCACTCAGGTTTGTTTATTGTTACCTCCATTGATTATCTCCTCCAAAGTGTGTAATTTACCTGCAAAAAAAAAAAATGCAAATACCAAAATGATTTAATGTTTTCTTGTTGGTCTTGCTGGTGTCATATATAATATTATATTTGAATACGATCTCTTTCGCCTGTTGTTGTGTGTTTGTAGTGCCTGCACCAACAGCTGGAAGTGATTCCAGGTTATGAGGAACTTTTGGCAGATATTGTCAACATCTGTGTAGATTATTATGAGAACAAGATGTATTTGACTCCAAGCGAGAAACACATGCTTCTCAAGGTACACACATTTAATGCTTTCTTACTGGCTCTTACACTGTAGTCATTAACTCATTCACTCCCAGCCATTTTCACTGAAGCAAACCCCTTCACTCCCGGCTGTTTTACTGGATTTTGACAGATTTTGCAAGGGCCACAGAATATTTTGTTCTATTGCTATAAAAACATGGACCCTACCGAAAGAAAGATTAGAGTCTCTACTTTCATCAGGAAAAAAAGTACTTTTTTTCTGTTTCCGTTTTGCAGCAATTATTAGCATTAGAATATAGCTACGTTTCATCATTATTCACAAACCTGTTGAAAACACCGGGAAAAAGAGCTTGTTGCAACATGGTCCTGGCTGGATCTCTTATGCTCTGCTGGCCGTTTTTTGTAATAACTACCATTGCAAAATGTATAAATAAGTTTTTGGGAGTGAAGGACAAAGTATTAAACGTAGTTTTTGGGTTGTAATGAGTTAGTGTTTTTCCCCCCCATATTAAAACATGTTTGTCCATGTGTTAGGTGATGGGGTTTGGTCTGTACCTGATGGATGGGAATGTGAGCAATATCTACAAACTAGATGCCAAAAAAAGGATAAACCTCAGCAAGATTGACAAGTTCTTCAAAGTAAGGCTTTGACCTTTTCAATATATCTTTGTCCATACTTAAACAAATCAGAGGACATTTTCTTTCTTGTGCTTTTAAGCTTCAAGTAGTGCCACTATTCGGAGACATGCAGATAGAGTTGTCCCGCTACATCGAGACAAGTGCTCACTACGAGGAAAACAAGTCCAAGTAAGAAACTCATTAATATACACACTTTGAGATTAACAGCTTCTCATCCTTCTTGATCTATTTGAACCCACCTTTGTCTCCCCTGTGCACACAGGTGGACGTGCACCCAGAGCAGCATTTCACCACAGTACAACCTGTGTGAGCAGATGGTGCAGATCAGAGAGGACCACATCCGCTTCATCTCTGAGCTCGCGCGCTATAGCAACAGTGAAGTGGTGACGGGCTCGGGCCTGGACAGCCAAAAATCAGATGAGGAATACAGAGAGCTTTTTGACCTTTCACTGAGGGGTCTGCAGTTGTTGTCCAAGTGGAGTACACATGTCATGGAAGTTGTGAGTAGTGCTTGTTACATTCTACACTACCGAAAACTACGTTCATAATTATAAGAATATTAATGAAAACAAACCCATTTAAATTGAGCATCATTATTTTTGTAAAGGCATATTTTTAAAAACCTCTATTATAGTTCATTAGATTGTGTGTTGAAAATCACTGGTGAGTGTACAGTATGTGTGCGTATTCTTAAAGGCACCATCAAATTAATCAAACCTTTCTGGCTCTTTCAGTACTCATGGAAGCTGGTCCATCCCACGGATAAATTTTGTAATAAGGATTGTCCGGGCACAGCAGAGGAATATGAACGAGCCACACGTTATAATTACACCAGCGAGGAGAAGTTTGCTCTGGTGGAAGTGATTGCCATGATTAAAGGGCTTCAAGTACAAAAGCCATTTTGTTATCTTTTAAAATTGTTCTTCCTAAAACCAGCGCGATGCTCAGCATTCAGTAATCATTCCGATGTCGTTGTGCCTATCAGGTACTGATGGGCCGAATGGAGTCCGTGTTTAATCAGGCTATCAGGAATACCATCTACGCAGCACTGCAGGACTTTGCCCAGATGACCCTCAGGGAGCCTTTGCGCCAGGCTGTACGCAAAAAGAAGAACGTCCTCATTAGGTACATACAGTACAGATCCAGTGATAATTTCGTTGATGAAAGTTTTTTGTCATATTTTTCGCCACCAAAAATATTTTTCAGATGAAAATCAAACGAAAACTAAAATAGAGAGACGATAACTAAAATTGACTGACAATTTCGTCAATGACTAAAACGAAAATGAAAAAACCACAGTGACGAAAATTCTAATCAGAAGGAATGATTCGCGGGTGGGAGAAAAAAGAACCACTCAGAAACTGTTTATTTAATGTTCAAGCATGTTTACATTCATTGTGCAGCTGTAAGAATTAATCTCAAGCAATTATGCCTTTTTTTATTATTTAGGTGAAAACGAAGTTATAAGAACGGCATATTATTGTCAGTTCAACATGTTTCATTGAAACAATTAATAAAGACACCATTGTATTAAATGTGTCTTGCGTGTTAAATTAGTTACAAATATTTGTGTTATAATTTTCTGGATAAAAGCTGAAATGTATGCTGAAGGAGAACATCGACTAAATTTAGTCGATGTTTTCCTACTAAAATTGCTCTTTATTTTCGTTGACTAAAATTGGATTAAAACTAATACAATCAGATGACTAAATTATGACTAAAACTTTAATTAATTTTAGTCAAAAGGCTATATCTAAAACTAAATTAAAATGTCTTGTCAAAATTAACACTGTACAGATAATTTGATCAAAAGTAAAACCCACATATGTAAATGTTGTGTTGTGTATGTGGCTCTGTCATCGCATTTTCTTTTTCTGCAGTGTTCTCCAAGCCATTCGAAAAACCGTTTGTGACTGGGAGGGGGCGAGGGAACCTCCAAATGATCCGTGTCTGAGGGGGGAGAAGGACCCCAAAGGTGGTTTTGATATCAAGGTGCCCCGGAGAGCTGTGGGGCCTTCTAGCACACAAGTAAGTTTCACTGAAGTTATTGTTATCAAAGGGGACGGTCATGATAACACAAATGTGCAATGAGTGAAAATGTTTTGTACCGTAATTCCTCTCAAAGTCTATTTGATTGCAACTTACCAGCCACTTCTTTAGTTGCATCAGTACTAGGGATGCACGATAATATCGGTGGCCGATTATTATCGGCAGTTATTGGCCAATTTGACGTCAAACAGATAAACCAGAAAATAAAGAAATCAGCTGATAATTATCGGCAATTACCAACCAGTTTGACGTCATACAGATAAACCAGATGATAAAGAAATCCGCCGATAATATTAGACATGCCACATTGGTCTGTTGTGGTTGTGGCTTAAGTTGTGTCAAACTCCACAACCCCTCCCCTCTCCTATAGTAGTGTCGCATATTTGTGACGTCATAATATGCGCGACCTCGTGTTCACAGACGATGCATCATGGCGACATAGCAGTCGCCAGTGTGGGCTTTCTTTACTGTGTCTGCCCAAAATGTTTGCAGTTTTTTGTTGCATTTTTAAAACATAACTGTTTTGTTTTGGCAAACTCAAAATGAGTTACTTTGAGTTAGTTTTTGAAGTAGAGATATCAATACAATTCAGCTTCATGGTACTTTACACAATGTTGCAATGTATTTGTATTCAAGTTAATTTTGCAAACAATTATCGGCTTACTTATCGGTTATCGGCATATGAGTAGAAAGCTGAACTCTTACAGTTGTATTGTCTATAGTATAGGATTACTATAGAGTTGCTCTTGTATTCAGTCTCATTAAACTGTCTAGTGTGTAGTTCCATTCTTCATGGTCCTTCTTTGTGTTCCCTGCAGCTGTACATGGTGCGCACTATGTTGGAGTCATTGATTGCAGACAAGAGTGGCTCTAAAAAGACCCTGCGCAGCAGTCTGGATGGACCCATTGTTGTGGCCATAGAAGATTTCCACAAACAATCCTTCTTCTTCACACACCTGCTTAATTTCAGCGGTGAGGAGAACCTCCCTACACAGACGGTGAATTACCTCATCGACTTAAGGCAGATGGGGTCCTTGTTCTTGATCCATTGATTAGTCAATCAGTGGCTGATATGGCCTCCTTCTTTAACCCCAATGAACAACTTAAGGATGAGCTCGACCTGGGATTGAAAGCAATTCCCACAGACAGGTTGCAAAATTGTTGCACAAAGTCTTCCTAGAAGAGTGGAAGTTGTTCTAACACAACATTTTTCTTTAATTTCATGTTCCTTTTGGTGTAATGTCTTTGTGTTTCAAAACTTTTGTCTCCAAAGCTAATACTTTTAAACAATATGAGAACTATAAAAATTGACTCTATTGTATGAATCTGTATTTATTTGATCAACCTCCCTTTATTCAGAGGCCCTGCAGCAGTGTTGTGACCTGTCCCAGCTCTGGTTTAGAGAGTTCTTCCTTGAGTTGACCATGGGTCGCAGAATACAGTTCCCTATTGAGATGTCCATGCCGTGGATTCTCACCGACCACATCCTGGAGACCAAGGAGCCATCAATGATGGAGTGAGTCCCATTTCCTTAACAAGTCAGATTGAACAACATAGTTTGTATTTAGTGTTTTCCTTGTTTGCCTAGGTATGTGCTATATCCACTTGATTTGTACAACGACAGCGGCTATTATGCTCTCACTAAGTTCAAGAAGCAGTTCCTTTATGATGAAATTGAGGCTGAGGTAATAAAATTAACTTAAATTAAAATGATTTTGTGTCATTTTCTTGAAATAAAAGTTTTTGCTCCTTTACAGGTAAACCTTTGCTTTGATCAGTTTGTCTACAAGTTGGCTGATCAGATAT
The DNA here is from genome assembly GCF_054856555.1 of Leptonotus elevatus. Lineage (NCBI taxonomy): Eukaryota > Metazoa > Chordata > Actinopteri > Syngnathiformes > Syngnathidae > Leptonotus > Leptonotus elevatus. Next base: position 5,915,854 of record NC_141247.1, read on the forward strand.
TTGCCTACTATAAAGCAATGGCTGGAAGGTAGGAAATGTGAATTGGTCTCATTAACTCTTTGACTGCCAGACGTTTTCAGAAAAGGGATGCCGTCAGTGCCAGCCGATTTAAGCATTTTGACTGATCTTTCAAGGTCCACAGAAAATGTTCTGTTTGGACTATGGAAAGACACGTACTACCAAATGAAAGATTGGACTTTCATCTTTCATCAGAAAAAAAAAGTTTGTTTCTACCTTATTCCGTTCTTTAGTAATCAACAATAGAAAATGGTTAGTTTGACCCAATTTCGCCTGTTTTGGACCAAAATACGGAGAAATCAAGCTTTTAGTGAAACGATATTATTTCATGCATTCTAGTGAATTTTACACTTCTTTTTGTCCATGAATGATGCCACAAACACCTAAATAGTGCTTTACTTCTATAAAACACTACCACCAAGAATGAAAAAGTGTTTTTTGATAGCAAAATACGTTTATTTACATTCAACAGTGTAACAATTTGACAACAATTTGGCAAACTATTTACAAATGTGGTGCTATTTACAAATATGTGGATGTTTCAACGACAGTTTTTCTTTTTGTAACACTCTCCTGCGTGCAAGGAGACGCAACAGCATTTGCACAACAGATTGCCTCTTCGCGTGCTCCACTTTCTTGCAGGCCGTTTTTTCCGGGGAATAGCAAGTATATACTGCAGTGTGTGTTGCCATCAAGTCTAATATCAGGATCATGCTACGGTTTCGTTACGTCTCGCTTCCTCGTGTCCTTCAGTTGCTACACCGGGTTGTAAGAGATGTTTTGATCCATTTTATCCACTCCATTCATGGTGGCATCGTAGTCCAGAAACAGTGTCTTCTCCGTGATCAGACTGTACCCGCTCCTCCGATGAATATGCATTGGACTCGGGGTACTCTTCATTGTCCGACAAAATGTCCGCATGTGAAAGCTCCGGCGTTAGCAGCGGTAGCCGCGCTTAGCCGGTGAGGCTTACTACGTGATCATAAACAGTCGCGTCAAGGCTTCCAACTTTGGCGTCAAGCTCGGAGTCATCATCATCATCATCATCAATCTGCATTGGTCGATGCCAACTCTCCATCGCCCGATCGAATGTCCGATTGTGTAGAAGTACCCGGCCGGCTATTGTGCGCGTTTTCCGGCCTTAGCAGCGCTAGCCGTGCTAGCCGCGCTTAGCCGGTGAGGCTTACTACGTGATCATAATAGTCGCGTCAAGGCTTCCAACTTTGGCGTCAAGCTCGGAGTCATCATCATCGTCGACATCAATGCGCTTTTTAGTATTGATTGATGCTTTCCGTCTTTGAAAAAAATGCTCAAGCGTGAGCTGCTTGCAACCGGTTGCTTGGTCAAGCCATTGTGGCTTGACCAGGCCATTGTCTCCTCAACACTCTAGCTCCGCCTCACGTCTTCTACTGACGCCCACGGTGGGCGGCCCATCCAACCTTGTGCAAAGAGAGTCATCGCTGCCCTCTAGGGGCCAAAACGAGTCTTTTACTAATCAGATCTGCCTGATACTTTCAGCACAGCTGCCCAAGGCTTTCCTGCACCCGTTTCCAAAAAAAAAACAAAAAAACATAGGGGACGTCTTTTAACGTCCTCGGCGCCCTTCCCTAGGTTTATGCTAAACGTTTTATAACGTTTATGGCAGTCAAAGAGTTAAGTTTGATGTGTTTGACACAATATCATGCACCCACGGAAACATTTGTTCCACAGTGTCCTGCTTGATAAGCGCTTCCGTGCAGAGTGCAAAAACTATGGGGTGATTATACCATACCCACCTTCAAACCGCTATGAGACGTTGCTTAAACAGAGACATGTGCAGGTACTGAAAACAACTCTAGTACTGTACATAATAAGTCTGCAGTTCAGTGCAGTTTTTTAATTTATATGCTCGATTCACTCTGTGTGCGACAGCTTCTGGGTCGCTCCATTGACCTGAATCGTCTCATCACCCAAAGGATCTCTGCTGCCATGTATAAATCTCTGGACCATGCCATCAGCCGCTTTGAAAGCGAGGATCTGACATCTATTGTGGTAAAGATCGCAAACGGTGGCCCAATGAAATAGTGCAGCTTTCAATTCAGATTGTGAATGCAACACTTTGTATCACTCTTGGTCAGGAGTTGGAGTGGCTTCTGGAGATCAACAGACTCACCCACCGGCTTCTGTCCAAGCACATGACCTTGGACAGCTTTGATGCCATGTTCCGTGAAGCCAATCACAACGTGTCAGCTCCCTATGGCCGAATTACGCTTCATGTCTTTTGGGAGCTCAATTTCGATTTCCTCCCTAATTATTGCTACAATGGATCCACGAACCGGTATGTCCGTGATTGCAGGGACACCTTTTTTCAACGGTGGCTTGTTTAACTGTTTTAAATGTTTTATTTTCAGATTTGTACGCACAGCCATTCCCTTCACCCAGGAGCCTCAGAGAGACAAGCCAGCCAACGTACAGCCTTACTACCTGTATGGGTCCAAGGTGTGCTCTTCTCATGCACATATTTCATTTAAATTTCAAAAAGATTGTTTAGCTACTTAGGTTGAAATGGACTGTATGTAATTTGATGACTGACATTGATTCTTTCTTTGTCTCCTCTTATTCTTCTAGCCTCTGAACATTGCCTACTCTCACATCTATAGCTCCTACAGGAATTTTGTTGGCCCGCCTCACTTCAAGACCATTTGTCGTCTTCTTGGTTACCAAGGCATTGCTGTTGTGATGGAGGAGCTGCTAAAGATTGTCAAGAGCTTGGTATTCATCATCGTTTTCTGCTTAACCTTCCTGAACATCAATCAACCAATCTTTATTTGTATAGCACTTTTCATACAAAAATTGCAACTCAAAGTGCTTTACATAGTTTAAAAAAAAAGCCGCGGCCGCAGGCCCAACCCCAGCTCCTGACCCAGAGGGCTCCCTCTGAGAAAACTCTGGAAGACTATAATCATTTTTAAGAAGATAAGACAGAGCTATAACTATAAATAAAAAAATACTAAAATAATAAAAAGAAGAGAGGAATAATAATATAATAAGCTCAATGGTCAACACCTAAATAATAGACCCAAAAATTTAAAAACTATACCCAAGATTTAATTTAACATAAAATAAAAGCTAAGATAAATAAAATAAGTACTTAAAATAGATCCTAGGTAAAAGCTACATTCAAAACGTATGTCTTGAACCTGCTCTTTGAAAACATGAACATTCTCTGCAGCCCTGAGATTCTCCGGCAAGCTATTCCACAACATGGAACACCTTTTTTTTTATGGATTCTCAACATGACTTTGTTGTTCATCTTTCTGTCCTTTCAGTTGCAGGGCACCGTTTTGCAGTATGTAAAAACACTCATCGAAGTCATGCCCAAAATTTGCCGCTTACCCCGCCATGAATATGGCTCCCCAGGTGAGCGTTTGTTCTCTCTGTCTGCTCTCTTTAAGAAGAAAAAGAAGAAAAAAAAATCTTAATTGTATTTTTTGTATGGAAGACTTGTATCAAATGATACAGTGGAACCTCCAAAGTTGTACAACCAAAAAATTATGCACCAAAAGTCAAACATAGACTATGAAGACTTTGAACTAGGATAATTAGGCTTCCGCATATCATGTCTTATTTGAGAAGTTAAAGGATGAAGTTCAGAAGTGCGTTTTTTGCCAGTGATGGCAAAGAGGGAGTGCTTAATAGCAGACTTAAATGGAAATGGAATTTGTGACATAGGAATGTGGGTTCTGAGTAGAATTTGACCAATTGTCAATGACATGCACATTTAAGCAACAAATCAAGCAGATGAAATAAAATTTAAAAAAGAATTAAAGAAAATTCAAATAAATATATATATATATATATATATATATTATTATATTTTTTTTAATTAACTGTTACCTTAATTCCAGGATTACCTGTAAAATGCCACTAGGGGCTCCATTTACGTACCCAGTGCAAGTCTAGAGTGAGGTGCGGTCTAATCTGCATTGAGGCAGACTGGATTTTGGATATTTTTGCAGTTTCATGCAGCTTGGTGCAGGTAAAAAAAACAACTAATTTTTGCGCCGTTGTGTGTGTATAACACAGTTGACTTGAGTCACTGTTAATCAAAGTGAGAGAGAGGGACAGCACATGACATGACGGACTTGAAACTGATTTGCTGGAGTCATGCGGGAGGTTGGAACGCACTATGAGGAACTGCAAGCAGACCTCCATGTGGGTGTTGTAAAGCTCGGCAGGGATATTATAATTCTGTGAAGTGGGCACTTTAAAACTACCCTGATCGTTCTGGTATTTTGTATATATATATATATATATATATATTTTTTTTTTTTAATTGTGGGGGCTTATTTGTGGAAAATGCATTTTGGAGTCTTATCAGCATTTTTTTTTTCCAATTGGGGGTTTAAAAAAAGTGTTCCCCCCAATGCCCATTCCAATCCCAATTTTTTGGGGAATATATTATCAGACGTGGGCACCTCCATCTTTCCGTTGTAACGCGTGAAGGTTTGGCCCGAATACAGCCATGGACGGGTGCTACTGGATAGCTAAGTTGGGAGCCAAAATGGGCTGATTGTCCACTTGTACTCACTTTATTAAAAGACAAAAAAAAGATATTTCTCAGCGTTGTCACGATAAAGCAAAAATACCCTGACAAAACGAAGGGGCGCAACTACGGATTGTTAAATCGTTGTTGACGGCTGCCCACCTTGTTGGCGATGTGTCCGCTTTTTCGGCAAGTGCTTTATGACGTGAAGCCTCGAAAAAATGCACAGAATGAGAAGGACCGTCTGTACTGACCCGGTTCGACGGACAAAAACCTGCTTCAGTCTGCACTCCGTCTATGTATTTTTTCGAGTCCTGCAATAGAAAGCATTTGTCAAAAAAGGAGGCACTTCTCCAAAAAGGTGGGTATCTGTCAACGGCGGGCCTATGAAGAAATGGAAGTGCCCATCTCTGTCAATTATACGTGAATTTTGGCAATTTGTGTTATGGCCCCGTTCCCTGACCCAACCGTAGTCTAAAACATCCTTGACAATAAACATTTACTGATGTAGGAAGCTGAATCCTACAAAAGCATGTTTTGCAGATGAAACAATGTTAGCACTAGAAGTTATAGGTGTTAGGCATTTAAAACATAATAGGTGTGCCACTTTCCATCCTATTCGGGATGTCCTTCTTCCAAACTGACTAGACATGCAACTTCAGATTAGACATTTGGCAGATGGGATATCCCTATGAGAAGGGTTTAGTAATCCTTAGATTCCCGATGTTCTGTAGCACAAGTTCTGACCGGACTTCAATCTTGAAATCTTACCACGATCACTTATCCTCTCATCCCCTGCTACAAGGGCCTGGTGCTTGGGGACAATGTGGGTCAACCAACCCTCTGACATCACTTTCGTTCATCCCAGTAGTCTGAGAGTATTAGTAATATGGTGTAGTTCACCATACCAAACAAATCTTTTGCTTTACAGTGTGGGTGATTATTTTTTTTTTGTATGATCTATCATATATAGAAAATACAGCAATATTCCCATGCTCCTTTTATTGCAGGTATCTTGGAGTTCTTCCACCACCAGCTCAAGGATATTATTGAATACGCTGAGCTCAAGACAGATGTCTTCCAGAGTTTAAGGGAGGTGGGGAACGCCATCCTCTTCTGCCTGCTCATCGAGCAAGCTCTGGTAAGACCACTACTCTGCTGCTGACATGACAGTTAGAGCTGGTATAATAAGATCCACCAGCCTGGGCTGCGAATGTGTTGTGTAGTTCTGTAGTCTGGGAGCCTGAAGTTTTCTGCCCGATTTAAGATGTTGGTTTTCTCTAAATCAGCTATCACAGTTAGAGGCTTTCAGGCCCCAGTCTGAGTGCTACAGTAAATTTAATCTTGAAACTCTCATTCTATTTTTCATTACACGCTGGCATCAACCGCAGGTGGTAAGGATATGGGTTTTGTTCATTGCTATCTAAATAACATTGAGATGATTTCTTTCTTTCTTTCTGTTTCTCTCATTTTGGTTGGGCTTGCTGTGTTTCGTTTTTCTTTCTATTGCTGTGTTTGCATGACACAGTTTTATATCTCATCAGGCCTAGAAAAACATGTGGCATTAATATATAACAGATCTAAAGAAAGACAATAAATAAAACAATAACAAGGTGCAGTGTAAGAATCCTAATGTGCATAGAGGAATCTGTACCACATTTGTGGACGTTTGCTATTGCTGTCTGGTGCTTCCATACATTTATTCTGATTCTGTGCATGTTTCTTGTTTGCATAACACGTCTCCGCTTTCCTTCAAATACTAACTTTTTTAAATATAGGACATCTGTGCATGTATTAATTTCAACATACATGCTTGCGTCCTGCTTTCATTATTGTTTGGCTCTTCCTGTCATGAATGCACAGACTAGGAAATGATTTCACATTCTGCTTCGTTTTAGCTTGTGTGCTTTTAACAAATGCCATCACATTCTTCAAAGAACAATAACAGTTGATCATAAAACATGTATACATTTCATCACAACCCTTACGTTTACTGAAAATCAGTTCTATTATTCCAACTTTTTAGAAGCAGTTTTAGGAAGACCGTTTTTGTTCCTGTCTTACTGTGCACAATACAACGGTCCATAACGCCCTTTGTGATGGAAGAACCTGAGATCCCTGACCTTAACCCCATCAAATACCTTTTGGGATAAACGAGAACCCAGCTTGTGTGCCAGGCCTTCTTAGTTCCATATTCTTTCATTTTCACTGCCTACTCGACAGTGATTCTGACACTCGCTGAAGGGTCCTTTACAAATGTTCTTATAGTCTTACTGCCAAAAAAATACACATCACAGATATTAGATTTCTTAGATGTAGACATTTCATTGACACACCTTGTACAGACTCACTTCATGGCTTACCTGCATGCTCTGGATTTTTTTTTAAGCATCAAAGTGCATTAAAATTATTTTATCTTGTATAATTTTTTAATATTAGTCACAGGAGGAAGTATGTGACCTTCTTCATGCTGCCCCCTTCCAAAACATTCTGCCGAGAGTATACATCAAAGGTATATTTGGTTTGAAATCATTCAAATTCAATGGGAGGGTGAGTTTTTATTTTTTAATGACATTGAAAAATATTGTTTATGTGATGTGTAGAGGGAGAACGTCTTGAAGTGAGGATGAAAAGGCTGGAAGCAAAATATGCCCCTCTCCACCTTGTGCCTCTAATTGAGAGGCTGGGAACCCCTCAGGTATTTTGGCGCCCATAAAGTATGAACATTGTATATATGTGGAGTTTAATGTCTTATTTAATTGTTTTGTCTTTCTGGTAGCAAATTGCAATTGCACGTGAGGGAGATTTGCTGACAAAAGAGCGCCTGTGCTGCGGCCTTTCCATGTTTGAGGTCATCCTGACGCGCATCCGCAGCTTCTTGCAAGACGGGGTGTGGCGCGGGCCTCCTCCCACCAATGGTGTCATGCATGTCGATGAGTGCATGGAGTTCCACCGCCTTTGGAGTGCAATGCAGTTTGTGTATTGCATTCCGGTGGGCACTCATGAGTTCACAGCAGAGTGAGTGACACCAGATTTATGTTTGTTGATATGTAAAACAGACACAAGTAAATACAGAGCACATGCTAGGCATCTCAGGTTTAAGTGAGTCATGGCTCACAGTTCACTATTCATGTGTTAGCTAACAGAACTGTGCAAAAACTACAAAACCGATTTCAATGAAGCTTCATGCAAGCAGGGCACATGCAGAGGAGAGGTACTTACGACCAAAATGTAATCCATATTTGTAGTTACTATTGTTTGAAATTACTTTGTTTGGCAGTTGTAATGGAGACACTATTTACATTATGATTATTTTTAATTACTTTTAAAAAAATAACTTTTTAATACACAAGTGGCATCTAGCAAATGCCAAAAAAAGTTGTTCCAAATGATAATAAACAAAAATAAATAAATTGGCTCACTGACACAGTTATACTTTTTCGCAAACATTAGCAATTGGTTTCTCTAACAACAAACTAAATGAATAATTCGGTATCGAGGCAATACCCGGCCTTAATTCAAGGTATCAGTATTGGCCCCTCTCTTTTAGCCATTTTACGATCCGGAACAAGAAATCAGAAATGAGAAGAATAAAAAAAAATGCCACTAGATTTCATGCAATTTTAAGGAAAATGCTATATTTGGGAAATATAACTCTTTATTTAAAATTAGATGTAATTGTTTCTTTTTGGAAATGTTATGCATCAAAGGTACTTACTTGTGGTATCGGTACTTGGTTTCGGTAACGATGACGACTCAAGAGTTGAGGACTCATACTGGTATCGGTCTGAAAAAGTTGTATCAAACATCCCTAAATAATTTGGTTCCTTAAAAAAATGCTATAAATCTTTACTTTGACCATGGTTCCAAAAAACTTATTTTCATTGAATGATCTTAATTGTACTGATTTAACATCTGTGCCGAAGTAAAGACAAAGTAATCTAACATTTAATCGCCTGAAATTAGGTGCTGTACATTGACATTTGAGTGGCATTATGACCAATAATGATGTAAAGGTAAACTGACATGTTTTATCCAATGATGCATCAATAGTGACTAGCCAGCCAATGATGGTGCAGTCGGATGTGTCCAAAAGTAGGATTTAAACAGAAACCTATGTGGCAACAAGAGGACTAATATGTGCCGAGTTAATTAAATCATGATGACTTAAAAATTCCAGCGGGACACTTTGTATAGATCCAAACAGCTGACGTGTCTGGAGACAAAACTCTAGCACTGGTTGTCTGATTACCACGAGGTAAAAATACTTGTAACAAGTACTATTTGTGAGATTGTAGCAGTAGTGCCTTACATTACTGCCCTAACTTACCTATAGCAATTATAATGTTGTTGCTTTTGTAATACAGTACTTTACTCCCAATACACACAGTTGCAATAAAGCATAATCATTGATTTGTGTGCTTTGACCTTTAGGCAGTGCTTTGGGGATGGTCTGAACTGGGCCGGCTGTGCTGTTATTGTTCTGTTGGGACAGCAGCGCCGTTTTGATCTCTTTGACTTCTGCTACCACCTGCTTAAAGTCCAAAGACAAGATGGCAAGGATGAGATCATCAAAAATGTGGTGGGTATACTGTAACTGTAGCAGAAATGAAGTACCAAACATGCTTTCAGCATTGGATGTTATCCTGTTGTTGAATAACTGCAATTCACATGTTCACTAATGTCTTTTTCACAGCCACTAAAGAAGATGGCAGACCGCATCAGGAAGTACCAGATCCTTAACAATGAAATCTTTGCTATTCTAAACAAGTATATGAAGGCCGTGGAGACAGACAGTTCCACTGTGGAGCATGTTCGCTGTTTCCAGCCTCCTATACACCAATCCCTGGCCACAACGTGTTGAAAACAGATACACGCGTACAGCACACATTGAAACACTCACAATCCTCATGGGTGTGATGCTAATTCTTGCCAATTTCTGGTCTCTTACGGTTGTTAGTTACTTTAACTCTTCCTCTCACTGGCTAAAGAAATTTAAAGATGAATCATCTCGAACAGTTACCCTCCCTGAAATTTCTAAGAATGCTCTGCAATAGTGGAGTCAGCGAGACCAGAGGTGGAAGTATATCGTTACATCTTATTTTATTTATTTTAATATACACATGACTTGCAGTCAGACTCATGCATGCCCTTTTTTATTCTTTCACACCTGCACACCAGATTGAATTACATAAAATAAGCATATGACAAAATGTGAGCCCCAGCATGAAGTAAACACAATTCCTTACTAATTAAATTGATGCTAATTATTCAGGTTGAAAAAAAAATTCTCAGAAAAAAACAGGCCGTCCTACAGATGCTATCGCCTCACATCTGCTTACTAGAATGTCCTTTTTTCTCATTTGTGTAATAATCTGGTGTGCCTATGATAGACCTTCTGTCTATCTTTATATATTAAATGATTTATTCAATGATTTTTGTTTATTCCATCGACTAACTTTCAAAGGAATAATGTTACCTGGTTGCTTTCATTTAAAAAAATGTTTTGATCTCACCTCTTCCAAACCCATCTGATTATCTGGATACATTTTTATTCAGCGCAAGTTTCAATGTAAATTTCACAGTCAAACTAAGTGAAGTGTTGGGTGTCGTAATTGTTCTTGTTTTACTATGAATATTTTTATTTACACATCCTTGGTATACTTGTCTGCTACTGACTGGAAACCTTGTTTATTTTTTCTTTATTTTGCCTGTTCGAAAGATTTTATATACTGTTCATGAATACAGTAATGATATTCCTTATTTAGAAGATAACACAATTGATTGGTGAACATGTTTTACTTTTACCAGAATTTTAAACAACAAGGTGAGTAAATACCTCTGGGTGTATGATGACATTGCTGTACTAGATTAACCTGTTTGGCGTGTGTGCGGGTGATGCTGGTCCAATAGATGTGTGGAAGAAAAACATGATACACAAATTTGAATATAATTAATTGAGCATTTCTTGAATATAGTCAGTATTAATTATTGTTGGACTTTTGCTTTAGCTTTAGCAGTGCTATCAAGATATGCTAAATTACGCCCCTATTTTTTTCACAAGGATAACAAATGACTTATAGTCAGCAGTAACACCCAACCTGTGATCTTTTTCTGCAAATTTTTTAATTGAGAAATGTTATTTTGTAACTATCTTTTTATTATATTTATTCAACTTTGATCTATTGTTCATTTACAGGTTAATCTAGTAAAAACAAAGGCAAGGCACAAATGTATCATTGCGAAACCTTAGCATGGAAGTGTAATTTATTGTCATCGATGGCTCCATTTGTGACATGAGGCTTTGTTTATGTAATTGTACAAGTGACCATGTTTTGAAGTATTGAAAATGGAGAAAAGATTATAAACTGTACAACAACGGTCCTGCATAGGATTAGAAATTATGTTGTATTTCCATGAAATAAAACATGTTTAACTGATGTGAAGTTTCATGCTACTTTATTTAATTTTATTTTAATTTGACCTGGGCATTGTATATCTGATTAAAAAAAAACATATTTATTGGACAAATTGAAATCTATAGTTTGCGGTCGCCATTACTGAAATTATAATTTACATGACGTTAACATATACGCAACATTCATTGGTCACACACCCGGAAATGCGTAAACCTTTGCATGACGTAAGGATACACGACTCAACGTTTATTGGTTACACACACGAAAGAGCGTGCATTGGGCAAATTTGAAATTTCAGCGCTGAAACGTCTCTAGCAGCTGCTTTCTGCTGGCGTTGTGACACGACTTGAGGAAAAGTAATCAAAATCTTTGGATACGAAATGTCTTTCTCAAGAGCTCCTTTGAAAAGGTTCAACGAAGCTGTTGGTGAGTAAAATCGAGCAGCGTGTTTGAATCGGCTAAAGCTAGCAGTATGTTTTTTTTATGATGCGAACGGGTTTGCAGTAGAATTTACTAGCATACCGTCCAAAATCTGAGAACAATTTTGTGCCTATGATGTGTACCAGTTCGTGGGGTAATGGGTAAAGCGCTCGCCCCGAAGATGCGGATTCCTTTATTTTTTAGATTTACAATTTCTAGCAGCCAGTTGGGAGTTGTAAACGAGCCGTTCATAACTATTCTGCAGACAGGAAACACAAAAATTACTGGACTGACATTGCCCCAACGGCCGCAGCATTTGATGCAGACACGCGTAATGAACAAAAACATTTTTATAATACTATAGTCGATTCATTTTTTCTAATAATAGCCTATAGCTGAAAAGGTTGCGCTGGTTTCATTGACATGTAATAAATAAATGAAAAGTATTACAGTAAAAGAGTTCGGTGTTTGTTGAGTGACACAACATCAGAGTATAGAAAATGTCCTCCGATTCTGGAATGACCCATACACAAAAAGCACAATGCCACAATATATATCTATTACTATCAAAGAAGTATTGTAATGTGGATAATGAAAATCTACTTTTACCTAAGGTTGTGCCCCTGCCCCGGGCATCTATGACATAAAACCTGAAGAACCAAAGGGAGCTGTATCCTTTGAGAAATCGGATCGGTTCAAACATGCTAAGGCAGGTTGGTAACATGTTTCTCTGATCGACACATTACTGCACTGAACTAATGAAATGGCGTGTAACGTAGTTGTTTTCATCGGCTGTGTGTTCAGTGCCCCCACCATCACCCTCCAGGATTACACTAATGTCCCCTGTTAGACGAACATTGTCAGCTGATGGAATGGTAAGTTACAGTTGACATTAGACTACAGTTAATATAACATCTAGTCTAATTTGTGTCCATACAATTTCCTCGCCATTTTAAATGCATCTTTCAGGTTGAGGCGTCAAGTACAAAAAAGAGAGAACATTCCATGACCTTGGAAATGAAACAACGTCGATTATTAGAGAAGGAGGTGCACTTTTTAAAAACAATATTTGGGCACAAATAATGCTGCTCTGTAACTCTCAGTAGCTGATTTATTCTCGCTTGTGTAGTAATATTGCTTTTCCCCCTTGCAGATCCGCTCACTGGTCCAGCAGAGAGGGGAGCAGGATCGACGATTGTTCTCCCTTGAGGAGGACCTAAAAAAGGTGGAGGCTAAAATGTTGGCGGCAGTCAGGGAAAGGACCGGCCTCAATGCTAACATCACCACCCTTGAAAGGCAGAAAGCTGAACTAAAGAAAGTCAATGAGTTTTTAAAAAACAAGGTTTGTTCTTTCTTGAGCCTCTGTTTTTGCTTGTGTAATCAAACTATTTTCAAATAGTCACACCTACAGTATACGGTAGAGTGATATTTTAGAGCTTATTTGTGCTGTTTTGATACAGAGTTCATATTTCCTCCCAGGTTTCAGCTGACACAACAAAAAAAAGGATAAATTCACTTACAATGGAGTTGATGGAAGCCAGAAACAAATTGGACAGCAAAAATAAGGTGTGAATTTTGTATATCCACTTCCCTCCATTACAACAGTTTTCATAACCCTATATACAACAAAATGTTGCATCAAATATTCAAAGCTGATGATGATGGTTTCATTTGTCGTTCAAATGTTAAGATGTACTGTATGTCTGAGTGCAGGAGCTAAGTGTTCTACAGCTCAGCGCCGATGGTCACCTTAAGGAGTTAGAAACAGAGCGCAAAGCTAGCAAGGATTCTCTCAAAGCTTTAACAGACAGGAATAATGACTTGGGTAGGGATGAACGGAAATAGATCACCCTGTTTTCCTCAAATTTTAGGTTATATTATTTTCAATGTTTTATCTTTTCCAGAGGACCTCCATCAAGTGATGAAAACCCAAAATGAGGAATTGGAACAACAGAATGACAGGTTACATGGTGAGTTGATCTCCAATTTAGGCTCCAGGCTAGACAACAGGCTAGACAACATTTACATTCACCAGACACTTCATTAGCTACTTTGAAGACCCAATACAATAAATGCATAGGTTTGTTAAAATACATTGTACTGGGGCTGCGCTGCAGCTATTTTCTTAATAGTTGATTGATCAGTCATTTTTATTGTCGATTTAATTGATTAATGGGATTTTACTTTTTTTTACCATTTTTTTAAGTCCCATCCCTTTACAGGACATTAATTCAAATTGACAGTGCAGAAACTACAAACATACAATAAATGTGATTGTTACTCATTTGGTCTGTAATATGTCAGAAAATACACAACAATTTGATCAGAATTTTCCAAAGTAAAAGCAGATGTTGTAAAATGTTTTATTATGATTCAGCACAAAGATAATCAATCTGCTTTCTTGGAGGACTACATAAATCTGACAATATTTTCTGATGAGGGACCAAAATTCCATAGCATGGAAATCCAGTCTCACTTGCGGCTTTGCCAATGTGCGAAGAGTGGTCGTGACGTCAGAAAAGCGACTCGTTGAAGTCTCTTTTTTTTTCTTTTTTTTTTCTTTTTTGCTGTGACGGGGTAAAAATCCAACATGGCTTCTAGCCGTGACAGTAGTGAATGAAAACTTTCAAGATTCTTGGTGTCATGAGTCACTTTGTTTTGATTTTCGAGCAGCGTTAGTGAAGAGGACGTCACGCAAATAGACAAATTTGATTGGCCCACCTGTTTTTGGCCGGTGCCGAATTGCTGCCTATGGATGCCTGACCAGACTCACTTTTCAAGAAAGTGGGTATGGCTTGCCAGGCTAGAAATTCCAAGGATTTGGGCCATTTTAAACCTAAACAAGGTCTCTAAATGAATAATAATTTCTGAAAAATAATTGTTAATTAACTTGATTAGTTGTCAATTAATGGTTGAACACTTAATATAATTGCTGAAAACATGAAAAGACTCAGAATTATGTAGTACTGAATTGTGGACATATAGAGTTAAACTAGTTCATTTTCTTTTTAAATGTGAAAAAGTACATAATTGGTTATCGCCGATCAAAGCTATTAATGGCTTATCGATCACCCCGAGTGGCCCATTGTTCTTAATCATTATGTACTTAAACCATTTGCAGCAAGCGCAAACAACAAATGACTGTCATTTATTCTTGGTAACGGAACAGAAGATGTTTGAGTCATACTGTAAATAGTCAAATAAAAAGGCTATTGTAAAAATATTTTTGGGCTAGTATACTGAGCAGCTTTTAATAATGTGACACAAGTAGTAATGTTATATGGAAATGTTTATACAGTGTATAATATATACAGTATGTAATTCATTTTTCACCAGCAGCGTACAAAGCCTTGCCAATAACAGAATTGGGGAATTGACCTGGATGTCACCATTTTACACACAACCTTAAGTCATGGTTTGCTTTAAAACAACAACAACAGTGACTTAATGTTAGCGAGTTTGTCTTGCTTTTGTTTTGTGAAGAATCTTTTGGGTTATTTTTTTTCTCCCCATATGCATTTCAATGGCCACCAATGCCAATTGTATGTGGATTTTTGCTATTCATAGGCTGACCCCCCCCCCCAAAAAAAAAATTAGCATTATTATATTGTACAAAAAAACAACAACATTATTTATCAAGCTCCTATAACTGCTCACATTTGATTGAATAGACGTCTTCTTTTTTTCTTCCCTCTCTTGCAATGTATTATTTTTCCAGCTGAGATACGGCAGCTTCAAGTGGAGATCAAGGCTGTGCAGGAATATCTGGATGCATCTAATGAGCAGATTCAGGTGGGCGTGAAACAGAGAATATTTGCACACTAATCCATTATAATTGTAATTTAACAGGCTCCTTTTTATAGGACCTGCGCTTAAAGCTTAAAGAGACTACAGAACAGGACATTGTCTGTAACTCTGAGCTGGAGAAAATGAAGTAAGTAAATGTGTAATAGTTTCCTGAAAGGGTGTCTGATTATAATAAATGTTAAGGTCACTGATGCATGCATGATCTGTTATTCTGTTGCATGTTCTTGCAGACACCTAGAGGAGGAGTTGGAGCAGTGCACCACAAAGCTTGAAAGCACTGAAGTTGCTCTCAGGCAAAAAGAGAAGGATGTGCTGAAATATGAGCACGAGATGCAGGCCACAAAGGAGGCTTTAGCAGAAGTGGAGAGCAAGTTGAAGAGCCAAGAGTTGGAGCTTAAGGCTTCCCAAGAGTCTGTGAGTGACTGTCAAGCAACAGTTGGTCAGCAAGAGGCTGAACTTGCCTTGCTACGGGAGGTGCTCCAGACAACGGAGAGGAAGATGATTGAAGATGTGTCACATCTTGAACAGAAATGTCTGCTTTTGGTGGAGG
Organism: Leptonotus elevatus; assembly: GCF_054856555.1. Lineage (NCBI taxonomy): Eukaryota > Metazoa > Chordata > Actinopteri > Syngnathiformes > Syngnathidae > Leptonotus > Leptonotus elevatus. The sequence goes on from NC_141247.1 coordinate 5,931,593, forward strand.
AGAAAAGTATGCTCACCCACCGATGTCGGTAAAGACAACTGTAACAAAATTCAACAAAATACTTTGTTGTTTTTAGACAAAATTCGAGAGGAGAGACTGGAGGAGTTGACAACAGAGCTCAAACTGCTGAAGGACACTAACCAAGATGAGAAAGAGAAACGGATTGAGCTCCAGCATGAGCATGCTTTTCTCATTGAGGAACTGACAAAAGAAAGGGTCAATCATTCTATTTATTTGATTATCCCCCCCCCCTTTTTTTTTTATTTAAAAAAAATAATAATAAAATCTCTTCCCTGTCTAATGATGACTTGAAGCTCATTGTTTTCATTTCTTTTTCTGTTTTAACCCCTCAGGCCCTGGTTGACTCTCTGACTTTGGTGCTGCAGCAAGAGAGGCACGAGTCAGAAGAATGCTGCAGTAAGCTGAATGAGGAGTTGGAGGAGGTGCTGGGAGAGCTGGCTCTCATGGAGGAGCAGGTGCAAAGACGAGGTGAAGCAGGCAAGCAGAGTCGGGAGGAAATTCATATGTTAGAGAGACAACTCCGTGAAACCAGGGAACCTTTTGAGCGGTGAGTTACATAAAATCGAAATGCACAATTAGTGAACATACGACTTGACTTGACTTACGAGTGCACTCATTTAGGATCACTCAGTTACAATTCCTCATTTGGTACATTAAGTTGCAAGCCAAAATTTGATGTATCCCATGGCTGAGCTTCGTATATGCTGCCACTAGATAGCAGCAACAAATGCCACAACACCCAGCATCCCCATAATTTGAGATACAACAGTGCCCAGCGGTAACGTTTTTGAGTGGGGGCCTGTTATGAGAATCAACTTTTCAAACAGCCCTTAAATCTAATAAGGCCAAAATATTGACTTTAAAAATCAAAACTAAACTAAAAAAATAAATAATTGATTTAATGCAATGTCTTGGCATTATATCAAACATTCTAATTTGCAATGATGTTGTGGCCATTTTATTTAGAGTAGCCACAGATACCGATACCACAAGTACATAAAATTACAGTATTCAAAAAAGAAAAAACTATATATCCTACTATAGTATTTTCCTTAAAATTGCATACAATTATAATTGCAAATGTTTATTCTATTCGTTCCTGATCACAAAATGGCCACATTCAGGGCAGCTGATTCTGGTATTGGCCACCGTCGTGAGTACTGATACATTAACATAAGGCTGGTATCGGCACTCGCATATCCCTAATTTTAAGTGAGGTACTTTAGTAGGTTCCAGCATCAAAATGCATTCCAATTCTGACCAATGATTAAGGATTGTTAAAGGGTTCCTACGCAAGTGGGGAATTGATTTAATAAGTGTCAAGGTCTGGAATAGTATAGGAATGTAGAATTTTTTTTTAAATTTAGACAAAATCCACAATTATACCAAACTACAAGTATGTGGGGCTAGACTATAGATTGCTCAGTGCTTTCTTTTTTTAAGACACTTGGAAGCAGCAGCACAAGCTCCAATGTTTGTGTGACTACTCGATTCTGACTGGACTAACTAAAATAAAATCTGTGATATCAGCTGATAATGTACACCTTTCGAACATCTTAACTCATTCAAACTAAAAAACGTATGAATACGTTTTTTAATAGTTTGTCACTCCCAAAAACGTATTAATACTTCTTCTTCTTTTTTATGCTAGCGTATACAGAAGGCTTTGCTACAGCTTCTGACATGAAGAGATCGCTTAAAACATATTTGTCAAACTCCGGTCCTCCAGTGCCGGTGTCCTGCAGGTTTTGGATGTTTCTCTTCTCCAACACAGCTGATATATGATCAGCTCATCAGCATGCTCTGCATAAGCCTGATAACGATCCTGCTGATTCGAATCAGCTTGTGTTGGAAGAGGGAAACCTCCAAAACCTGCAGGACTGCGGCCCTCATAGACCGGAGTTTGACACCTTTGGCTTAAAGCATTGGTAGTATTACTAAAAACGGCTATCAGGTGGCAGCGGAGTATAAGAGATCAGTCAGGGCCATGTTGCAACAAGCTTTTTTTGCCAGTGTTTTCAACAGGTTTGTGAACATTGCTGAAACTTATATATATTCTAAAGCCAATTGCTGTAAAACGGAAACTGATACAAATATACTTTTTTTCCCCCCCGATGAAAGAAGAGACTCTAATCTTTCTTTTGGTAGGTTCCATGTTATATATGCCAGAGCGATAGAACAGAATATTCTACGAACCTTTCCAAATCCAGTAAAACAGCCGGGAGCGGACGGGGTTGCTTCAGTGAAAATAGCTACGAGTGAATGAGTTAAGTATTTCCTAACAAAAAAATCATTACTTTGTTCAAACTTCAATTTGGCAGTCAACTTTTCTGATAAGTAATAATGACGTACTCATACTCACAGAAATTAGCAAGTAAAAATGTGTTTTTAATTACTGAGTGATTTGATGATTTACTTTTTGTTGATTACGAGAGTAGAGCTTCGGTGCTTCAGTGAAAGCAACATATGGGACATCTAGTGGACAAAAGAAGTAAAAGCAACTCATGTCAGTGAAGTGTGAAACAATCACTCGCACACTTATCTTTCATCAATAAAAGTCTAAATAAATCAGATACAGAGCATGTATTATTTACATAAGACTGCGCTAATTAAAAAAATGTTTTTTTTCAAAAATAAAATATGATTGACATGTATGTTGATGTTTATTATAAACGTGAGTACTTGTGAACAGTTACAAAAGGACACAGGTCATGGATGTATTTATTTAGAAGTTTGTAAACTTCCACAATCGAAGGTTTTATGTGGCTCCTCTTCACGCTCTAATTTTGCAGCTTTGAAAAGTCGTTCACTGAAAAAAAAAGTAGCAGATCTACTCTGTTAAAATGAGGCAACAGTTACAAGCAATATTATTAATTTGCTAGGTATCGAGTAAATTAATTAATATTATACATTTAATATAAGTAGCTTTAATAAAGAACCAAAAAGGATTTGAACATTTTCACATAGGGGTGTAGTCACTTTTGTTGAGAGTGGTTTAGACATGAATGTGTGTTGTTACTTTAAGGCATAGGTGTTTTAAAATCCGGTCCTGGAGGGCCGCAGTCCTGCAGGTTTTGGATGTTTCTGTTCTCCAACACAGCTGATATATGATCTGCTCATCAGCAAGCTCTGCATAAGTCTGATAACGATCCTGCTGATTAGAATCAGCTTGTTGGAAGAGGGAAACCTCCAAAACCTGCAGGATTGCGGCCCTCGAGAACCGGAGTTTGACACCTATGCATTAAGGGGTCAGTAAATTTACACCGTTTTGCAAGCTGCACATGACTACTTTGACATTGCAGAAGAATGTCTTTTTTTTCCTTTGTTGTCCATTGAAAATATGTAATATTTACAATGTGTGAGGGTATACACGCTTTTGTTTGTAGTAATATTTGGCTTCAAAATTACATGATTCACATGTCTCTCTCTCAATTATAATGCATTATATCACTAAACTACATTTTTCAACTCAACATGGGTTTAAATTCCCGGAATTCTGCATTTTTGACATTCACCGCCGCCGACACCGCTGCTTCTAGCTGAGCAGCACATCTGTTACACAGGATAAATAACAACATTAGCGTCCCACAGGCTGCTCCATCTTTTCTCTCTCCTAATCTTCTTAATGAAGACAAATGCTCAGGAAATATTCTTGACAGTCTGTAGTAGCTGTACACACCCTGCAAAGCAAACTGATGATGAACAGAATGAGCATTTTCATCATTGATGGTATTATATGTCGAAGTAAAAAAATACCTATTCTTACTCGCGTATTTAGAGGTCACCTATTCATTAGCATCACATTTATTTCTTAAGTTTGTTTGTACATAATAAACTAATAGGCCAGTTGTTTATGGGGAACTCATTGAAATATTTAATTCAGAATTGTAAAAACTGAGATTCTCCAAGTCCCCCGATTTATAGGACACTAACAAGATCTTTATTTTGGGTTTTTTACAAAAAAATATGCTCTATCACCTCAACGTGCATTTTGTTGGGTATAAATAATAATAGGTCTATTAATCATTAACTATATTACATAGGTCGCGCCTTACCTTACAGAGGCTGACATCTTTCTGCTACGCATACATGAAGGAGACAAACTTGGGGAATCTAGTAATTGGTGCACTCTAAAAACAGTTTGGTCAAAAATTACCCAATTATGGATAAAAAAAAATGGACCGATCCACTTTATAGGTCAATTTGACCCAACTTTCTGGGTTATTTTATACAAAATGACTGTTTTTGTTTTTTTTGTGACCCAAGTAAAGGATCTGACCAATATATATGTTGTTTTACGCTGAAAGACCCATTTCTTCACTCAAAGTTGGGTCAAATCGACCCAAGTAGAGGATCGGTCCATTTTTAACCCATAGTTGGGTTATTTTTTACCCAACTGTTTTTAGAGTGTGATAGGCTTGCCAAGTGTGATCTCTCTGAGGCACTGTAGTGTGTGTGCTTAAAAACGCCTGCACTTTGAATTTAGGTCATTACATTCTATTATTTCCCCACTACTAGATGGCAAAAATTTCTACGCCCTGTCTGCTGCTGCTCTTGGTTGAAAGATAGAGGCTAGTGCATTGGAAATTGATAAATTTTACACTTTAAACCAAGACTGCCATCTAGAGGAGTCAAAAAATATCACAAATGCTTCATTTGTCCATCACTAATTAATTTTTTTTAATGCTAGCATAAAAATGGGATTTTCCAAATTAAAGAAGTGCTATTCCACAACCACCAAACCCCCACCCTCCCATAAACAAAATTATATTATGTAACCACTACAAAAAGGCTCATAGCAGATTGTCTTGGTGCATTGACGAGTGAACAGTCAAAATACTTGAGTAATCGTAGCTTATTCTTTGGGCAGCGACCTGTCATTGTTGAAAGAGGAGCACTCGACTGCCATGAAAGAACTACAAGAGAAGCACGGAAGCACATTGAAGAGAATGGGAGAGATTTCGAGAGAGCTGGAATGGTGAGTTTGTCACGTGTTGTTACACTGAAATTTTCTGAAAATTTAAGATTTTGTCGTCCGATAAAGCACCAAAGAGTCTCAGAGGGGAGCAGACGAGAGCCGTAAAAAACTGAAAGAGGAGCTGGACAAAGTGATTCAACAAAAAGACGAGGAGCACAAAATAAGACTTCAGAGTTCAGGGTTTGTCTCTTAATTGCATCATTAAAAATGATACATTTTCAGGTTTTCTTAGTTTTACTCTCTTAACTTGATGTAGAGTTTTGCAGGAGGTACAAGCTCATCTTGATCAAAAAGTTCAGGAGATGCAGGCTTTGGAGGCCAGCCATGCTGTGAGAATCTGTCAGTTCGAGCAGGAGCTTCAGCGACAGACAAAAGACATGGATGATGCATTGAGGCAAGTTGAAGAGCAGAAAGGACAAGAAATTGCTAAACTTCACTATCAGGAACAAATGGTTCTGAAGCATCTTGAGGAAGTCCGCCAGGAAAAGGTGAACATAATGGAGCAACTGCTACAAGAAAAAGAAGAGAAAATTAAATATCAAGCAGAGCTTGAGGTGAAAAGGGCAGAACTGGAGGCTGAAACTCAAGACCACCAACAGCTCAGGTCAGAGGTTCTCAGACTACAGACGGAGCTCAATAGATTGGGTGAGGAAAGAAGTGGACTTGTGTCTCAAGTTGAAGTGTCAGACCAATCGTTGATGATGACAGATACAGAGAAGAGGCGGCTTCAGGCTCGCTTGGATGAAATTCAGCAGGAGTGCGTGAACCTTCAGGCACAGACAGCCCTCGCAGAGGAGAAGGTGGAGGGTCTGCTGTGCAAAATGGAAGAACAAGAACAAGAGCGGAACACTCTGCAGTGCCAGGTTGGGGTCCTGACTCAGGAGAAGGTCACACTGCAGTGGGAGATGGACGAGCAGCGGCAGAAACTCCAAAAGCAAATAAGTGAAGCACAAGACAACAGGTGCAGAGTTTTGTTTTGTTTTTTGCAAAAAATGCATGACTTTTTTTTTTTTTTTGACCTTGCATAAAATCATTTTCTTCTCCTTCAAAGCTCTTCGAATTCCGAGACGGAACACTGGAGGTCACAGTATGAAGAACTTCTTGCTAAGGTTAAACCCTTTGAGGTCAGTCTTTTGCAAACTGTTTAACCAAACATAAAACTTACTGCTGTAGTGCCTGCTTACAGATTTATCCATATATCAAAAAGTTTTATTGTAACTGTAACTAGAGACTTGCTTATGACTTGCACATAATGTGTGACTTAAACCTACGATTGGCATTTAGATGATTAAAAAAAAAGATGCTAATACACACTCAAATAATTTGACTTGTTGATTTATCTATACCCCTTGAAATATTCTTATTTTGTGGCACTTCAAGGAGCAACTGAATTACTTTGCTGCTGAGCGAAGGGTACTCATCAACGAAAAGGGAGCAAACCAGGAGGAGCTTAACAAGCTCTCAGATGCTTACGCTCGTCTGCTGGGTCACCAGAACCAGAAGCAGAAGATTAAACATGTGATGAAGCTAAAAGATGAGAATTTTGACCTGAAACAGGTAATGCTACTTGGAAGCTGTATTTCAATATGTGATTGGTTTTTTTTCCTGCCAGTGTGCGCACCTGCAAACAAACAATAATAATTTAATTTCTATCGTTTTTTCAAAACAAGTTAGATAACCTGAAGGCTCAAGTCAAAACCCCTGACGTGACCTATCCCACACACAGGAACTGTGTTTATTTTTTTGCTTTCGCTGGGCTGTCATGCAACGTTGCGCACAGCGGGAATGTGTGGGACAATGCGCGTGCGTGGAACGCATACAGACGTTAACATTGAAAGGTGTTTCAACACCTGTTTTCTGCGTTTGGTCCGCAAACTGAGCCATGATTGGTCGTTGCCTATTTCCTCAGCACAGGTGTTGTCACCTTCAGCCGACAGCAAATGGAAAAATTTGTTTTTAAATGTGTTATTTGTTCATGTAAAAAAATAATGGTTGTCACATTGTTTATAGACAAAATATAAACTTTTTACTGTTGAAAATGGCTCAATGAGTCAAGTATCCCTTTAAATTCTATTGCTCTCAGGTAGCCAGCAAAAGGCAAGAAGTACTGGTGTGATGTGATCATATGTCTTTGAGTTGTGGTGGTTTAAAGTTAAGCAGCAGCACTGTGGATGCTGATATCAGCATACAATGCAATTCAGTAAGGTTGAAATGTAAGAATTCATGTCATGGTCAAGGTCGGGTGGCAAGAGTAAAGATTTGATTTTGGTAAGGTGCCTGAGTTGTGCAAAGGAGGGAGTAAATGACTTTGACCACCTGGGAGTCAAAAAAAGACTAGAAGAGTCCCTCGGTGTTGGCCAGGAATGAGTGATGATGTGGATGTCAGTGCTGCTAGTCAATAATAAAGCAACATTAATAAAACAGACTTTAAAACCGGATTGAATGGACATAGCTGTAGGAACAGTACTGCGAAGCAGTTCGAGCACTTACTAGGCATTTGTAGGGTTGTGGAATCAAGGTCCAGAAAGTAAGGCCCCATCCAGATGTAAGCAAAGCCGGCTTTGTTCCTCAAACAAATCTCGTACACACAGAAGCATTTCAAGACTTGCGTGTGTCCAAAAGAAGACGCTGAGGACGTTTAACGGCTGTAATGTATATGCCAAGTGTAGAGTGGCGCTGTAGCACAGCCACAGGGAGTTAACAGAAAGCGCAGAAGAAGAATCAGCGAAGAAGACAAACACTTTTTTTCCCTAACATTGCAATCTACAGAACAAACATGGCTTTGCATGTATCGAAACAACATGAAAAAGACGAACACATATATATATATATATATATATATATATATATATATATATATATATATATATATATATATATATCCTCTGGCTCTTGCACTCTTTCTGTCTATCGCTTCTTGTCTTTGTAGGAGGTGCTGAAGCTTCGCTCCCAGTTGAGCCGTCAGAAGAGTGATCCAAATCCCCTCAAATCAAAGCTGCCCGGTGAATCTCAGCGCAGGTTTGATCCCAGCAAAGCGTTCCAGCACAATAAGGAGAACAGGCACGCTGAGACTGCTACCCCTCTGAGAGAAGGTGAGCAGCCACAGTGTCTTGACTTCTATTACTTTCATTTAGATTCAATGATTAAATTGGGAAACTGATAAATGATTACTGATTTTGTTCTGAATCTTTCTCTTGTAGAAAATCACACAGCAAGGAGATTCTACTAGACAAGAACATCAATGATTGAGCTTCTGAGGGTTTTTGTTGTTTTGTTTTCAGGTAATTGATGATTTTCAAAAGTTTTAACTGCGTTCCAATGTTTTTGTTAGTTTGTTTTGGACATTTGTCTAGCCTTTAGCACAGAAAGTTCAGGTTAAATGACTTGTATTTCTTAAAGAGAAATACTTAAAATGTTTGTGTATGAACAATGTTTGACAAATGGTTCCTTTCATTAGAAGCAAATGTTTGAGCTTTTATTTAATCCATTTCCATAAAGGAATTCTTATTCATGTAGGTGAGCTGAGATTTTACTGTAAGGTATTGGGGTGCTCATATTTCTATCTTGTAAATAAAGCTATCTTTAACACCTAAATGTGGTTTCAATTGAATTCTTGTGACTAGTTTAAATCCTGCTGGCCATGGCTTTATCTAGCCACCAGAGGGCACTGTAGTATTGCGGTCATTGGTTGAAATGATGATAGAAACTCCTATATCTGGAACATCCTAACAAAATCACGTCTTTGCAGAGAGAGGAGCCTTGGGTTATGGGTCACAAAGCTTTATTTCCTGCTGGTCAAACACAGCCAGTGCATCACATAACATGGACTTGAGGACCTTTTTCACAGGTGCTTCTGTATGTGGAGTTAGCAGGTCAGTCGCAGTAGCCTTCCAGGTGGTAAATGCTGCATGGCTTGTGACAGCATTGCTCCACGATGCCTCTCTTCACCTTGGACTCATCACCGCCAGAAAATTTCCTCCACAGCTGCTGTTCTTGTCTGGCCCTTTTAGACAGGAATCCTTAGAGGTGAAGAAAGTTTCCAAAACAAGAGTTAAGTCCGTCTGCTGCATCGAACCTCAAATTTCTCGTATGAGCATTTGGACTCATCACACTTTAATGGAGCCTTAATGGCTTGGCTAGGTAATCTGATCACTTCAATCCATTTAGTCCTGTTAGGGCCTCTTTGAGAGAGTGGGGTGGGAGCTATGGTGGAGCTCCAATAGCTTCTATCGAAGCTGTCACATTTAAACTTCAACACACCACTTATTGTTTGAGGTCCAAATGCTGTTTGTTTTTGTGAATACCTTGAATTGAGGCTTGAAAAATGATGGGGTGGGGGGATGCATGCTTTTAACACGGTTATAGTCTGGCTATAGAAATGGATGGCTGGTAGACTGCTAATACAAATTATACCAGAGGATTAGCCCCTCCCATCAAATATCAAAGGGAACAATCCACACTTAGTCAAGACTTGCATAAAATGATGATAAACATGTATATATATATATATATGTGTGTGTGTATGTATATATATATATATATGTGTGTGGATATATATGTATGTATGTGTATATGTGTATGTATGTATGTGTGTATATACGTATATGTATACAAATGTATATGTGTGTGTATATACGTATATATATATATATGTGTGTGTATATATGTGTGTGTATATGTATATCTATATACATGTATATGTGTATACATATGTATATGTGTGTATGTATATGTGTATATATACGTATATGTGTATATGTATATGTGTATATACGTATATGTGTATATACGTATATGTATGTGTATATACGTATATGTGTATGTATAAGTATATATGTGCCTTACTGAGCAAGTGATCCAGCTCCCTCTTGTGAAGTCGTTTCGGACTGTGGAAAAAGCCCCTTTCTCCACATACGAAGTACAGGGCGTCCACAAGGTGGGAGCCACAAAGGTGCTGGGTAGGTACGGCGGTAACCAGTGGAACAGGGACCACCAGCAAAAACAGGATGGACACTACCCATGATGCCTTGGCCATAGAATGTGGAGACCTGAAGAACAAAGCACTACTATACTTATGATGAATTTCACTTAATTCTTTATTAGATAACCTCTGTGTTTGTTGTTTACTGAGAACAAATACACATTTTACCCACATGAAATATGGTACAACAAAAGGAAATGAAAGTAAGTCATGTTATTACTTTTACACCTTTTCACACTGCACCTAGCACAGCGCAGTGCACCAATGACTGACGCATCCATTGTGTATTTGGCGCACCAGGAGGGACGTTTTCACATTTATGCTTTGATTCAATTTATTATGAGCCGTTTTTGTGCACTTCCATGGTGCCGTGATTTTCCCATCTAGACTTCTGACAGGTGTGCCCCACCCTGTCATCACAAATAAGCAAAGTTGGCCGGTGACAGTGGCTGTGAAATAATTAAAACGTGCAATGTAATGTTTTCACCTTTGAGAGGGCGCTAGATCTAGTACAGCCTCCGGAGTGCGGAAGAGAGCAGATGCATCGTTTGTGGGAGAATGTGCGCAATAGATTTGTCAGGGTATGCTCTATGGGGCCATTATTGTGCCAAAACGATTTACAAATGTGTATTTCGATCCACAAATATATAAAAACAATTTTTATCTGTAACAAAAATCCACAAATGTGTGACTGAAGTCACAAGTATGTGACATAAATCTGCAAATGCGTACACTGATTTTTTTGCGTTAACACATAGTTGTAACAATCCGCAGTGTGGCACTGCGCCATGGGGTGGCGCCTCATTTCTCTTTCTTCTGTAACAAGAATCCACAAATGTGTGACATAAATATGCAAACGTATACACTGATTTATATGCGCAAACACATAGTTGAATGTGTGTGTATATATATCTAACCTGTAAACACCAGGCCTCTTGATTGGCTGTATTTTTACATGTGACTTTTGTCAAAGTCCTGCCATGCAGGAGTCCCAAATGCGTGTATGGACAGTTATGTGTAGCTCCGACCACCAGGGGACGTTAGCGTCAACAATTTTTCCGTTGTTGGCTGCAATCAAGGCCATAGACAATTTGTGTTTGTTTGTATTCTTGTCTTTCGGAGAGCAGGGGCCTCTTCAGATTCTCGTCTGCTGAGGAAATCTATTTTCCTATCATAATCACCAACGTACTTAGAATAGTGCATTCATATGTCCGTGATTCTATCCGAGCGAAATGACCCGGAAGTACTTGGAGGTCGTTGTGATCATCCTTTACAAAAGGATAATACAGTAATTCATCACGGCAGCGATATTTAAGGCAGTAGATATTTTTGCCGTGACCTGTAACTCTCCTGCTAGCGCTATTTTGCCGCGAATGGCTCTGGTTGGTCAATCATCGGACCGAGTCAAGTCTTGTCAAGAAATTGTAGTTTATATTATTTAATGAAAATATACATATTTTTAAAACATTTCGAAGTGAGGATTGAATTCTGTATTCTGGATTTTTTGGACCAACATTTTACCCATTAAGCCACAAGCTAGTATATGTACGATGCATTAGTTATATTATAATTATCGCGCGATAAATAATGCAAGTTACTGGTCACGGCAAAGTATCCACCTCGGCTATTTTAAAGCAACAGGACACCGACGTAGTTGACAGACTACTCAGAGACGCTCCAGTTGAACGCTGAAGACTTTTAAAATAATATTGTTGTTGTTTTTAAAACAATCATTTATGAAATTAGCAATGCAACTCTTTTGTCACAAATGGATAGTCAGCAAGGCCAAAAAATATACGTTCAAAGCATGAACAAAAGTGTGGCTGCACGCAAACGGAATCATAAACACGTTTCTATTATTTATTAAAGAAATTTATTAGAGAAATCAAGGAAAAAAACGTGAATTATTGGGTAATATCCGTTCGTAAAGGATGATGAGAACGGTTACAAGTACTTCTGAGTTATATCGCTCGGATAGGATCACAGCAATTAAAAAAAAAAGAAGGATCACAGAACTGACCAGACTATATGACTGGATCGCTGATAGCCCATATACGCCCGTGCAAGCCCTTGAAGTCACAGGGCTGCCATCTTGCTCCTCCCATCGCGCAGCAGACTACTGTATAACCTATACAATATACATACAGAATCTACAGATTAGACATAAATTAGTATAGGGTTGGGGTGCAGGGGTGGGGGTTTGTGGTGGGGTGATCACTATTTTTTAACAAGTTAAAAATAAATATATAACAAGTGGACAGTATGTGCTGCTTTGAAGACCCCCTTTTACTTTTATCGCTCAGTTCTTTAGACCCCAATATTAGATTTGGCAGAGGCATCTTTTGTTGAATTACAGTTCAATTCTTTAATAATAAAAAAATTGACAAGTTTCCTCTTGTAAACATCATTATTCATACAATTTATAATATGTCTTGAAGGCAAGTTGTAAAATGTCTGAAGTCCTCTTGTTTATGTTTAACGAATTTAAAACATAAATCATGCTGTTTCTACTAAGTGCTGTGTCAAATGTTCTCCACTTTCGATACTGTAAATGTGTAGGATCGTATGCCGAGAAACGTTTCTTGAGAGGAGCAATATGGCGGCCTCGTGGTTTTAAAAGGCTTGGCCTATCGGCTATCCAGTCATATATTCAGGTCAGTGGATCACAGACTTAAATATGAATGCACTGTTAGTAAGTCCGTGGTTATGATATGAAAATTAATTTCCTCGGCAAAGACGAGAATCTGAAAAGGTCCCTGCTCTCCGAAAGACAAGAATACAAACAAAAACAAGCCTAGATTGCAGCCAACAACGGACATATTATTGACGCTAGCGTCCCCTAGTGGTCGGAACTACACACAAGTCTCAATACACGCATTTGTGACTCCTGCATGGCAGGATTGTGACAAAAGTCACATGTAAAAATACAGCCAATCAAGAGGCCTGGTGTTGACAGGTTAGATATATATACACACACATTCAACTATGTGTTTGCGCATATAAATCAGTGTACACATTTGCATATTTATGTCATACATTTGCAACTTCAGTCACACATTTGTGGATTCTTGTTACAGATTAAAATTTGTCTTACATATTTGTGGATTGAAATATGCATTTGTAAATGGTTTTGGCGCAATAATGGCCCCATAATGCCCGCTTTTCAGGGTCACAACACCCACAGTGCGTACATGAAGGTCCGTAAGTGGTCGATGGGAGAATCTGCACATACAGCCAAAGGGCTGCGCGGGAGAATATACCCTAAGGTGAACCGCAAAAACTACGATTTGTGTTTTGGTCAGGTCAGCACATGTACACTACTGGGACTTAAGCCAATGTAACACAGACAGAGTTCACTGCTGAGAGTGCAAATTTTTTATTTCACTTTTGTTTTTGAGGCAGTGCACTTATTGTTGACACTTTGCCAGCAGTAGGAGACTATATTATGCAGTGTATATATTTTTAAATGGCATGTTAATACTTTTTGTTGCTACTAATAATGTGGACAGTGAAATGGGCAATTTAAAGAGCAATAGACCAACAATTTGCATTCATTCTCAATCGGTACTTGACCCATGAGCTTAATTTGCTGTGATGATTTCCAATTTGAAAACAGCATTATGAGAAAAAGCACAGGGATTTTGAATAATAACCCAAACAAATGCCTTGAAATCAAATCATTCTTGTCATTGACTCAACAGCAAATGGCGCTCAATTTGAATGGCATGTTTTTATATTTTGAGTGGCATCGATTTTTGGGAAGCACAAGAAGCTACTCTCAGATGCAGAAATATTGAAATAATGCGTGACTGTAGTGACGGACACTGAAGACAAAAAGAGGAAGCGACAGATGCAATTAAGAACATCCTCTGTTCATATTCAAGTGGTGCCTTGAGATATGAGTTAAATTGGTTCCATGACCACATTTAAAACTCAAAACACTCAATCAGTATCTCAATTTTTATTTTTTTTGTCAAAATAGAAATTACATTTTGTTTTAGTTATGTTTGTTGAGTCGAATATTTGGAGGACATTTTGTTTAGAATATTGACCTACCTCAATAAATTGACTTTATTTGACTCATTGGAACATCCTAAATTATTTAATATAATGTAATATTTTTTAATATAATAATTATATAATATAATAATAATAATTATTACTATTAATCTAAATTATTATCAAGATGATTCCATCATTTGTCAGTCTAATATTAGGCCTTGTATTAAAATGTGTTCTAATCCTCAAGATGTGGCTTTTCTTTGACCTCATTCCATTTCAGAAACGGCCTAAAGATGAGAGAGTTGATGTCAAAATATGATCCAGAAAAATGTGTTCGACTCAAACTGGCGGGATTAACTGTGGTGCTCTGTTAACCCCAATTTTGCTGCCAGTCTTCTAAAAGAGCATCCTAACAAATTGAGTTTGTTAAAGAAAAAAGAAGAAAAGCTCAGCACACAACTTGAGTCCCAACAGGCTGCTACCTCCTTCTCAGGATCATACTGTAAATGTATGTCCAACATACTTAACATTCCTCCAATCCTGGTGTGAACCTTGCACACGGGTCAACCGGTTCAGGATTAGTGGCTCTTATCAGAGTAGAACTGAACATAGTAAACCTGCTCTCATAAAAAAAAAAAGTGAGAAGATGTGAGACTATGGAGGGTGCACTCCAATCTAAGTCATATTTGGACCGCTGTCCTTTATGCTGCTTTTAAGGCATTCTTTTAATTTGAGGGATTTACGCAACAACATATGCATACAGTATCACTTTCACTCTCGGTGTTTGCCTGCATACTTGCCTGTACACTAAAGTCATTCTTGAGACAAACACATACAGGAAGCTTTATAACATCAGACTGAGTATGTTGTTTCAAAGATGATGAAACAAGGTGAAGAAATTGCAAGATTAACAAAATATCAGACAAAAAAAAGGCCTAAATTAGTACATTAAATGAAAATAATAATGTGTTAATAATTAATTGTACAGTACAATTGATTGTGTTTTTTGTCAGCTTTATCTTAACTAAAATCTTACAGAAGCTAAAATAAATGAAGGAAAACTCCAGTCTTTCAATATGAAAATTGTAGCTTCTGTCAGTATATCCTCAAGGTCAATCCCAACCTTAGTGCTTTGCTGATCTTTCCGTTGGAGCAGAATTGTTATTAGCGTCATTAATGAAGTCACTTCTGTGATTAATACTCCAGGTTTGATGCTCAGCTTCTGTTTCAAGGTGAAAACATATTTCGCAGTCATTTGGAAGCTACACAGAGCCTTGGTGGAGGTCTTATAATGTACTGCAGATTATTGGCTTGAAAATGAATCATTTTAACAGTAATCTTTAACAATGCACCGGCGCCAGCATTACGACATTGGCAACGAGCTGGATCTGGCCCGCCACTCCTCCATCCCTGCTGGCTGGATGCCAGTTCTCTTGGCACCATGGACCGGCTGAATAATAGAGCTGCCTGCGCTGCTCATTACTTTCATCCTGATTATTATACATGTACATTTTCAAAGTTGATATCTTGAGGGAATAGAGAAACGCGCTTACCTTTGTTTGAGGCCTTCAGTGCAGTGGAGCAGCTGACAGTTGCCGATGAAAAGGGGAGCAGACCTGTTGGGTTATACAGGTACAGAGAACATCTCCACTTGGCTACATTTCCGAGACAATCAGTACCTCCTCACATGCACCTGTGTTTTGTCAGCTTCTCTGGTCTTCTTATTAACACTGTGACCTATGGGCATCCTGATCAGCTCTTGAGTAGCGCTAAGTCATTTACTGTGTATGTCCATACAGCAGAGTTCAGATCAAGTTGAAAAAGGAGACCCCATTCGGCCCCCCTGCTGAGTGACGGCCTAAATGGCAGAGTTCACTAGGTGACAAACACCATATGTCACATTCTGATCACGTTGGGTAATAGATTAAAGGATTTCCTGGCTGGCTAGTGGCCACTAGTGGTAAATATAGAGTGCAGTTGTGCACAAGAAAAAAAACACCAAGTTCAGCACTTACAAGTCAATTATGTAAGAAGCAAATTCATTCTTCCCCTTTGACACAATTATGTTGCATACATACACTTTTTACTTTTAAAAGGGAAGTCAACCCGTTCATTTTTTTGTGTGACAATAATATGTTCTATGCAGCCCCACTAGTATAACTATGGTATTCTGGTTAATATTGTGTTAGTGGAATATGAGTTCAGCAGCAAAATCCAGCAGTTTTTATCAATATCAGAAGCAATCACAGTGCAGCTTCAGAAAACAGGTGAGCTCTGATTGGTTGCTGCCTGAGACCTGAGCAACTGTGATGTCATCTTCAGTCGACAGCAAGTGGCAAAATGGCTGCCCCCTGAGATGGATAAAAACGTCTGGATTTTGCTTCATAACTCATATTCCAAAAATGTAATATTAATCAGAATGTCATGTTTAGACGAGTGAGGTCACATGACATATTATTGCCAAGAAATGTTTAAGGTGGATTTCCCCTTTAAAATGTATTGTGATACATGACTAATTACAGTAATTTCTGGACTATAAACCGCTACTTCTTTCACTTGCATTCGACCCTGCAGCTATTAGAAAGGTGCGGCTTATCCTTTAGATCACAAGGGGACGCACAATAAAGGAAGCGCGAGAGCATCAGGCTGAGCAAAACACACCAAGTGAGCCCAAATGCAGTAGGAGGGACAGAATGAGAGTGAGACAATTTGCGCCCTCATTATGAAAAAAAAAGTTACTGGTGCGGTAACATTAAAACACCTGCAGCTTACGGTCGGGTGCGACTTATATGTGTAACAAACTCGAGTATTCCCCAAATTTAGCTAGCGCGGCTTATAGGCAGGTGTGCCTTATGGTCCAGAAATGACAGTACCTGTTAAAGCTGCATTGTGGAATTTTTTACTTTTTAACTTGTGACTGCCACCTCTGGCCTAAAGTGTAACTGCAGCCTCTGTGTCACACTTGTGCATGGTGCGCATGCGAGTACATGCACTCAAATAAACTCTCCGATTTTTCAGTTCTGAGCTAAAACTTGGTCTGTGCTCAAAGCAGGCCTCCACTTGTTGTTTTCAGTTTCCATCCCAATTGTGTCGTACGCTAGCTAACACAACACTTCATGTCCGCGGGGACGAGCATAATGTCACCCTCCACTGCTGCCCACCCCGAAGAAACTGAAGGGAAGCTGATAGGCGCATTTGCAGTTAAAAAGTCAGGGATCTTTGTACTCATCTGGACATGCATAATGTAGAAACGTCTTTAACATGAACATTTTAAACTCCAACAATGCACCTTTAAGTACATTTAACATAACGTCACCCTCTTAAAATAATTGCCTACGTTATTTTTTGCAAAAACTACTTTTTTGCCTAAATCTCTTCATGATGGTTACATTTTTAATATTTCCAGAAAAATCTGAAAAAATGACTTAAGTGATTATTTTAAGAAGGTATTGATAAGTGATTGACTGTAGTAGGGTGGCATGGCTCAGTGGTAGAGTGGTCATACCTCAAAACAGTGGTTGTGGGTTCGATCCTTGACCTTTATGCTCATGTTTAAATGCCTTTGAGCAAGACACTGAACCCCCAGTTGCTCCTGATGCTACGCTGTCAGTAAGTGAATGCAAAGTCCGTGTAAATGGTACAAAATAGTGTTAAAATAAATAAATTCTGCGCAATGTTGTTTATTAAACTCAACAAAAAGATGACAGTCGTATACGAAAATGATAAATTAAGAGCTTTTGCTGAAATGGAGTCATCTAACATTCTTCAAATTCAAATGAAATAGTTGTGTGGGACCAGTGTCTTACCATCCATCCATCCATCCATCCATCCATCCATCCATTTTCTGTACCGCTTGTCCTCACAAGGGTCGCGGGGGTTGCTGGAGCCTATCCCAGCTGGCTTCGGGCAGTAGGCGGGGTACACCCTGAACTGGTTGCCAGCCAATCGCAGGGCACACAGAGACGAACAACCATACTCACAATCACACCTATGGACAATTTGGAGTGTCCAATTCACCTAACCATTTAAATCTAATGTTCTATTTCTTTGAGTGTAACCACAGATAATATAACAGTGCCAAATTGTCAATAATAACAACTACTATCAGTACTAATTACTTTAAAACAACTGTGGATCATAATGTGCAATATCTCTGATACGTACATATAACCATTAGCAGGAAGATTACACTTTGTCTCTATAAAAGTAGTTTATTAGATGGGATCTGTGTCCTGTCATGTGTAGCAGCTGTTTTCTTTAATTTGAGTGCCTTTCTGAGGGTGGGCCAGATTTAGACGAGAGGCCATGCGTAATATAATTTTATATCAAAAAATGACTCAGCCGTGGAGTACACGGCTGGGAACAATCCCTTCTATCCATCTTTTAATTTGAGCATTTCTACCTGGTGTGGCGGTAATATGCTCTGTAAAACAAACAGCTGCATTTGAAATTCCGCAGATAAGACCCAGGTCATTAAAAAGCGGACAATGTCAATGATTAACTGACAATGGAATATCATTATTTTGTTACGTTCTCATTCATTTGACATATTGTAGAGTGCAAAACCCAGAATTAGATATTATTGTTATGCAGTGTTAACTACAAAGGGGTTGTTTGAGGTTAAAGACAGTTTTATTTAGAAAACTAGCGTGTCTGCATCTTGAACCTCCTTGGGTACATTCTTGAGACATCTGTGAAACAACACTAAACCCAAAATTTACAGACTGCAATCATGACAAAAGATGAGCTTCTGTAGAGTAATTAAAAAAGTTTCATTTGTTAGACTCCACAGGAAACTGAAAAAAAAAGCATTTGATAAAATGTTTTTGATTGCATTCCAGTATGTGTGTTAAAGTGACCAACATCCATCCAGCCAATCACAGGGCAAACGTAGACAAACAACCATTCACACTTGTTGACGATTTAGAGCCTTCAGTTAACCTACCGTGCATGTTTTTGGAAGGTGGGAGGAAACTGTAAGTAGCCAGAGAAAATCCATGCAAGCAGGGGGACTTGCAAATTCCACACTGAAAGGCCGTAGCTCGGATTCCAACCTGTGACCCCTGAACTGTGACGCGGATGTGCTAACCAGTCTCCAAAAACGTAAAAAAAATGTAAGGGACCAAATATTGATGTTAGGAGATTATAATGTGAGAGGCGATAAAGAATCAATATACCGGCGTTAGGTATCGAGTCAATATCGTCTGTGCAATTGTGCACTTAATGAGAAATTTGACATTTTTAATCTCATGTTTATCTTATGTGTGGGTAGACTAGTTTTAACAACACAATGAAAAGAGAAATGTTTTATTGCTTCTTCATTTTTTAAACATTTGGTTGCTCGGCAACTCAACTTTTTTTTGATAACACACAACATGGGAATAAAGCAAATGACCTATATTTACTGTAGTTTCAATAAAACAATGTTAACTTCAGCATTAATTATGATTTATGGTCATGTCAATGTGTAATATAAAGACACGAATTGGTAACATAATGGACTTTGTGTAGACATATGTCACATGTGTCATTACAGCAAGACAAATAGAGATTTCAAACTTCCCTTCTTCAGTTACATATAGCAGCTATTGTCTCGCAAATAGATTTTTTAAAAAAATACTGTATTGTGATGATATCTTAGTCACTTGTCATGATTCTGCGACATTGCATCCCAACTTACTCTGTGATACCTAATAGTTTTGAACCTGTAATTATGTATTTATTTATTTAATTTAAATTTGATAAAAACAGGAGAGGTCCCAGAAATGAACCCTGTGGAACACCATACGTTCCGTTATACAAGTGAATTCATATTACACATATTCATCCGACCACTTTCTTTTCCCCCCCTCAACATAGTTATTGTGAAGAGATTACAAAAATAAAGAAATCCCACGGTGTACCATCACAACAGCCTCAAGTCGACTACTGAGCGCACAAAATTCCCTGCATCACAGATAGACCAAGCAATGTAGCGTGATGATGGCCAAGCAGGGCGTATAATCAAGAATCCTTTATTCTATATTTATTAACCTACAACTTTATATTCATTTTTTTTCTATTTAAATGGATCATATTATTTTTGCAACAAAGCTGACAACTCACAATTGGTTAATATCTCTTTCGACAGAATGGTCGAAAGAGATATTCAACTCTGAGCTCTGTGTTTAGCTTGAGGAAATACATTTGCATGTTGAGCTTTGGCCCAGCTAAAATGCAATGGAATGTCGCTTCTCGTTCGACACTCCCCCTTAGCGCTCTTCATGAGATGGAGGTTGTATGTATTCACCAGCTGCATGTTCACCTTGACAAAGTCATCAGATCTTGAAATGACGGAATCTGTGTAGTTTCACATTTATCACATTAAAAAACTGTAGCTCAGTTTTAATGACATTGGTGATCCCCCCAAGTTTCTTGTCAACTTAAAACAAATCTTCAAAGGATACTTGCAGTCAGAGGATGGTCATGCTTCTTATGCTTCGCAGGTGATACATGCGAAATTATACGATTTGTCATTCCTAGTCATGTCTCTGAAGGGGAAGCCGTGAATCAACCTGCATTCTGACTCACTGCTGAGGTAATGCAATCAGTTTGGAACAGTTTCAAAATAAAATTCAACATGAACACCACTGAAATATCGAATATGCTTATAGAATATTCATTCAAATGACTTTGGGACAATGTCATAAATGCTATATTTTTATAATAATAATAACAATAATCTTAACAATAATGTTAAAAATAATGTTAACAATAATGATAACAATATTGATAACAATATTGATAATAATAATAATAATAATAAGAAGAATTAGATATTATTAAAGGTGTCAAAAAATCGATTCGGCAATATTTCACGATATTACAGCGCGCAATTCTCGTATAGACTCAATATGCAGCTGAATCAATGTTTAAAGATCAATTTTGATGGAAATATTCAACAAAATGTCTTGCTTAGGGTTCACATATGAAACATGGAAGAATGTTATATTAATGGAACATTAAGCCTTAACATTTTATTTCAATGCAGTTCAAATATGAAACAGGTTGCAACCCGTTTGTTAAATACAGTGGCTTACAGCTATAAGCTATAATCGTGACCTATGAATCGTGATACAGATCGAATCGCAAGGTACTAGGCAATTCACACCCCTAATAATATTAATATTAATATTAATATTAATATTAATATTAATATTTAGGCAATTCACACCCCTAATAATATTAATATTAATATTAATATTAATATTAATATTAATATTAATATTAATATTAATATTAATATTAATATTAATATTAATATTCATATTAATATTAATATTAATATTAATATTATTAGGGGTGTGAATTGCCCCTAATAATAATAATAATGATATGATCTGTTTGGTAGGGATGTAACGATATCCAAACATTACAATACGATATTATCATGATATGAAGGTCACGATACGATAATTATCACGATATTGTGGGGAGGTTGGTGATACAAAAAAAGGTCACATTGTAAAAAAAAAAGAGCTCATACTAAAAAACAAACAAACCCTCACACAATATTGTGCTTTTGTACATTACAGCAATGACAAATATTATAAATATTATATATAAAAAATACGTAAATCCTCGGTTCACAAGCATATTACGTTCCCCTTCAGCTGACCATTAGCGTGGATTTTAAACATAGAAGGGCCAAAACATGCCCTGTGAAAATTAAACTGCTCTAAAAAACTAGCCACAAGAGGGTGCTAGAACTGCACAATTGAAAATCAAACCGACTTTTTTAACAGATGCGCTGCTTTTAATATCGTGACATGACGACGACGATATATTGTGGCAGTTTTAATATCGCGATATCACAATATTGCTGTTATCGTTACATTCCTACTGTTTGGACCCGGTATTACCGGTGTCAGAGTTTGGTCCACATCTAACAATGGCAACAGGCGACAAGAAAGATGTATGATGTATGAATCAGACGATGAAGCGAAACACTTGACATTGAACCCCTCACACGACAGGATTACTGTCCGCATAAAGTCATATATATAAAAAAAAGAGAAGAATATTTATGTTAATGTTGAGGCAAATATAGACGTATACTCATTCTAACAAAATTTGAACATAAAAAATATTGGATATAAAAATATTCTTTTTTTAAATGTATTTTGTTTAGTATGATTGTAAAGTCATTGTAAACATGAGAATCGTGACTATGCACAGAACTTCAGATGCCAACGATCAAACACACAGATGTCCATCTTGCCGTCTTTTCATCGCAGTGGTAAACAAATTTAACTTAATGGCAAATTTTCTAAACGTGGTGTTGCCAAAGTCAGTCAGAGCCCAACATATCCTTTTCCGTAATGGAAGACTGACCAGCTAATTGTCTATGAACTTTTCAATACGTCCCGGTCCTCATAATGAGACCGTAGAAGGATGCTGCATGGCAAATGGTCAAGTTGTGTATCTGGTAAGTATATGGACATTATTTGATCATTGCTGTCGCTTGTAATTTACTGTGAACTAAGTTTGACATTGCACAGCACACAGTCACCGACCACAGGTGATGCCAACTCACTGATTGTCTAATATGGCCAGTGTTTTTTCTCCTTTCTTCTGTGTTTATGCCGTAAAAAATGTAAGGGCCTTCAGGACACCTATTTGATGAGATACACATCATGTAAAATCTATGAAAATGAAAGGAAGAAGAAAATAAAATAGTGGCTAGGCAGATGGGCCACATAAAGCGCGGAAATCCAGTATTCTACAATCCTGTCTTTTCTCGACCCCCTTTTAAAAAAGGACATATTTACTTTTAATCAGTTTAGCTTTTCAACCAACATTAACAGATAAAAAACTCTATAGACTAAAATCAAAAACATCATGAAAAACAATACAGCGGGCGAGGGGGGCAAAAATGTGCGTTTATCTGTCAACTTTCCGCCCAAGAGCATTGACAGTCACTTTGATGAAAAGGACATGATAAACATGCGCGAGGTGGACATGTTGGATTGCCGATGAAATGTCAGGAGTGTTTATTTTTCCAACTCAGCGACGTTGCTACATGAAATTACCTCCTCTCTTACGCCGTTGAGTGCTTTCAAATCAGATTAGACAAAGTCTGTACAATCCGGATTTATTTACCCTTTAGGTGTGATCAAAATGCCATCGAAGCTACAAGTTAGCAGATTCACGAAAGTCTTGCAGTGTTATTTAGGTACTTGAGCAACTTAGCAGCTGCTAATTGGGCCGCAGCCTCAAGGCATTTATGCCGTAAAGCATTCAATTCAACTGTGTAATATATATTAAACCGTAGCAGCACAAACGAACGAAACTGATTATTTCCACCACATTTTGCGTGTGGTAACAGTTAGCATCTGCGGATTCAGCCCCCATGTACAAAGTGCAACATTGGCTACGCATTGGTTCCACTTTTGGTGGCCTGGCGCACGCCTCGTTTTGGCAGCTGGTCAACAACAGCTGTCAATCATTGTTAAAGTGTGACGCGTTTTCTATGCTGCCAAAATGGCTGCGCTAATGCCCATTTTGGGGCATGTGACGTCAATGCAGGATACCAAACAGTCGGCTCTGATTGGTGGGCCGGCGGGCTGTTTTGATCATTTGAGGGGCATTTTGTGTGTGTGTGTGTGTGTGTGTGTGTGTGTGTGTGCCAGTTTAGCCTTGTGTACAGTGTCAGAAGAATTTGTTTGTGAACAAACATTCTGAAAGTTTTTTTTTTACATCATCTAAAAATCTGTTGATATTTAGTGCCTGTGCCTCATTAGATGCAGTGAATATTTATTAATCAAAGATTAATATGGACAATAGATGGATGGAATTTATAAATAACTTGCACAGCCTTGATCTGATTGACACACATTTGCACCTGATGACAAGCAGATTCTTAGAATTACCATCACAAGAGACTAGTTTGATGAACGACAGTAAAGGAATGCAGGTGTGTCAAACTCTCACTAATAAATGTCAGGTCCTTTGCACACTGCTGAAAGTAAAAGCTTTGGGGAGAAAAAAGCTATCTGGCACTTTGGCACTGCGCTTTAAGAAGGTGTTAAATGTGGAACCAGGAAAGGTCAAACGCCGCCACGCTTTGAAGCGGCTTCCTCCGGGGAGTGCAGCAGAGCATCGCGAGCTGTGAACAACAGCCGCATCCTTTTCGCCCCAGTCATAAGGCGGCTTCAAACACGCACATCAAAAAGGCGCGTTTTCTCCCTCAGACGGCCCAGACACGAGGCAGAGGCAAAGTTGGGCAGAAAGTCGGCAGGGTCCCTGAGGTGGAAGTTGCGTAACTCGTCTTCTCTTCTTGTGCATTTCAAGGGAGTGAAGAGTTCAGCTTTGTGAGATATTTTAATCAGCTATTACAGTGCTTCTTTATTTTTGCCGTAATTATCCATGACACTCTGAGGAGCGAAACTGAGAAGTCTTTGAACAGGAGAAAAAAAAGAATCATTGACTGACGTGGCACGCAACAGAAACAGCTTGGATCGCATACTTTTTTATTGGAGCGATTGAACCATAAGAGGGCGGAAGTAATTAGAGATTTCTCTCTAAAAATTCGACCTCAATCAATGCCATTAAAATAACTTCATCAAAAACTGGGCAAAAATAAAGAACTTGTGTTAAAAGGCAAGGGCAAAGAGTTTTGGATTCTGGCAGGTCAAGTGTTCCCGTCTTATGCAAACCTTGTCCCATGCACGTGTGGGCGTACAAGCAAAAGACAGCTTGGATGCGTCCGTCTGTTCCAGACATTGCCCTTTTGTGTGAGTCATGGCCTGCTGGCTTCTATCCATGACAGAACGCCACAAAGTTTCACAAAGCACCTGCGTGTGTCTGTGTGTGATTGTGAATGAGCGGGAGAGGGCTGCCAAGGCTTTGTGCTCGCCTGTCCTGCCAGTGACAGTCACTAATGCAGCACTAACCTCCGCCATGACCCACTTTGTACGCAACCTCTGACTGGACCCTTGCAGAGCACACGCATGCCCACACTATCAGTAATGAGCAACATGAAACGAAATAAAATCATATTTTTGAAAGAAACCGTGCACACAGACTGGGTGACGTGTGTGCAGATAGGAATTTGACAGGTTGGGTCGTAGAGCAGAGCTTGGAGAGAGCAAACTTTGACAGCTGAGAAAATGACTACATGCTAAAAATGTGACCGGTTCCCAAGAGAAAGGAGGAACATGACTGAATGACAGAGGTGAAGTGAGTTTTATAAGGCCTGAAAATAGAACTGCTGCATCACAACAAAAAGGAGCTATGATTTTGAGTCCGATTTCAAACTTTCGCTTTGCTTTCTTTGAGACTGACAGATGATTAGTAAAATGTCTTTCAAGAGTAGACTGCTGGTCCTTTTTCGCCATTCTATTAGGCAGTGTGTATGAACATTAAAAATGCAATCATTGACATCTAACTCCATGGAAAAATTAAGACGATTAAAGGTACAGTGTGCAATAAGTGACCACTAGATGTCACTATATCATGGAATGCAGCCAAAGCGCATGCATTTGGAAGCACGCACACTACGGTGGCTCAGAGACTACACACACCACCAATTCTTATTTTGCGTAAGCGAACGAGCATCTCGGCGATGTGAAGCCCGGCGAGCAACGCCAAAATACAGAGAGAGACGTATTTAGCCAGAGCAGCTAACAAGAGCAGCTAACGGGAGTTAGTCAAAGCCATAGCTTGGATTGGCTAACAAGAGTGTCTAGCAGGAGAAGCTAATAAAAAAAACGACTGTATTTTCACGACCATAAGGCGCACCATATTAAAAGACAAAGTCTCAGTTACGGGTGCTATTTCTGTATTTAACACACACATAAGTCGCACTGCACTATTGGGCGCAGGCACAGTTAAACATACGCTAGCATACGTGCTAGCGTATGTTTTTAAAAGGCAACAGAACAAAACTGAGTACTCTATTGAAGTATTTAACAATGTAAACAGTGAGTTTGTTTGTACTTGAAGTATTTAACAATGTACTCACGTTACTTTTGATCAATCTTAATCCACAAATCCCTCAAAGTCCTCATCTTCTGTATCTGAAACAAACAGCTGGGCTAGTTCTCCATCAAACACGCCAGGTTTCCTCTCACCTTTGTAGTATTGTCAGAGTCAGTCTCATTCTTGTGCGGCTCCTCAGAAATTATGCCGGCTTCGACGAAAGCTCAAACATTAGTGCAAGCAGACACATTTAGCCCAAGCATGCACAATTTCATTCACAAATTGTGGAGTAATATGCTCTAGCTGTTCTATAAAGCGAAAGTAGTGAGCACCATGACGTCCTCCTGTATCTTATATACAGGAAACCCCGCCTTGGTTGAGGACTGGCAGGCATGAGAAACCACAAGTCTCATGTCACATTTGAGTTGAGTCTTTCGGGTTCTCATGCCTGCCAGTCCTCAACCAGGGCCGGATG
This sequence comes from Leptonotus elevatus, assembly GCF_054856555.1. NCBI lineage: Eukaryota > Metazoa > Chordata > Actinopteri > Syngnathiformes > Syngnathidae > Leptonotus > Leptonotus elevatus. The sequence goes on from NC_141247.1 coordinate 5,958,011, forward strand.
TCCTGTATATAAGCAATGTGTTGGGAGAAATGCTCCCACACAGACAGTCAAGCGGAGGTCTTAACGAAGTCGCGCAACAACATTTACAGATTTTGGACCTCACTATTAGGCGCACCGTCAATTTTTGAGAAAATTTAAGACTTTTAAGTGCGCCATTCCGTTCCGTCTTCAATTACGCTTATCCGGGGTCGGGTCGCGGGGGCAGCAGCTTTAGCAGGGAAGCCCAGACTTCCCTCTCCCTAGCCACTTCAGCCAGCTCCTCCGATGGGATCCCAAGGCGTTCCCAGGCCAGCCGTGAGACGTAGTCTCTCCAGCGTGTCCTGGGTCGTCCCCGGGGCCTCCTGCCGGAGGTAGTGCGCCATATAGTCGTGAAAATACGGTAGCAAAAGCTTGCAAGAGCAAAGCTGAAGCCAAGCGGCGCAAGCCCGAATCACGTGAAGACCACCTGCAGGCCCCAGCTGTGGAAGGTAATTGACGGTCGACCAATTGGGTCCAACACTAGATGCAAGTGAAGTCCTTTGGGCATCCGTACCAGGACAATGGCGGCGAAATATGTCTGCCTATTGTGAGACTACAGCCATGTATTATAATTAGTAATTACTAGACCTACGGTTCTATAAAAAAAAAAAAGTACGTTGATAAAAGAAAGAAAACAACAATGTTTTTTAAATTCATTGAATTATTAGTTCACCACTAGATGCCGCTAAAAATTACACACTGTGGCTTTAAGTATCAAAATAATTACATACCCTGTTCGCTGCCATGTAGCACCCTATAATACCTGACTACATACATATCTCTTATCCCAGAAGTCTTTCGGCAGAGCAGTTGTCATCAAGTGGGTGGAGCTTTCATAATGTAAAGGTCTACTTTGCTTAGTAGACGAAACTTGCCATATTTATTATTTTATTCGCGTCGTAAATTGCCTCGTAGATAAAACAACAAACAAACAAACAAACCCATTAACTCTTTGACCGCCATAAACATTATAAAACGTTTAGCATAAACCTAGGGAAGGGCGCCGAGGACGTTAAAAGACGTCCCCTATGTTTTTTTTTTTTTTTTTTGGAAACGGGTGCAGGAAAGCCTTGGGCAGCTGTGCTGAAAGTATCAGGCAGATCTGGTTAGTAAAAGACTCGTTTTAGCCCCTAGAGGGCAGCGATGACTCTCTTTGCACAAGGTTGGATGGGCCGCCCACCGTGGGCGTCAGTAGAAGACGTGAGGCGGAGCTAGAGTGTTGAGGAGACAATGGCTGAATAAGCCACAATGGCTGACCAAGCAACCGGTTGCAAGCAGCTCACGCTTGAGCATTTTTTTCAAAGACGGAAAGCATCAATCAATACTAAAAAGCGCATTGATGTCGACGATGATGATGACTCCGAGCTTGACGCCAAAGTTGGAAGCCTTGACGCGACTGTTATGATCACGTAGTAAGCCTCACCGGCTAAGCGCGGCTAGCGCTGCTAAGGCCGGAAAACGCGCACAATAACCGACCGGGTACTTCTACACAATCGGACATTCGATCGGGCGATGGAGAGTTGGCATCGACCAATGCAGATTGATGATGATGATGATGACTCCGAGCTTGACGCCAAAGTTGGAAGCCTTGACGCGACTGTTATGATCACGTAGTAAGCCTCACCGGCTAAGCGCGGCTAGCGCTGCTAAGGCCGGAAAACGTGCACAATAACCGACCGGGTACTTCTACACAATCGGACATTCGATCGGGCGATGGAGAGTTGGCATCGACCAATGCAGATTGATGATGATGATGATGACTCCGAGCTTGACGCCAAAGTTGGAAGCCTTGACGCGACTGTTATGATCACGTAGTAAGCCTCACCGGCTAAGCGCGGCTAGCGCGGCTACCGCTGCTAAGGCCGAAAAACGCGCACAATAACCGACCGGACATTCGATCGGACAATGAAGAGTACCCCGAGTCCAATGCATATTCATCGGAGGAGCGGGTACAGTCTGATCACGGAGAAGACACTGGTTCTGGACTACGATGCCACCATGAATGGAGTGGATAAAATGGATCAGAACATCTCTTACAACCCGGTGTAGCAACTGAAGGACATGAGGAAGCCAGACGTAACATCACCGTAACGAAACCGTAGCATGATCCTGATATTAGACTTGATGGCAACACACACTGCAGTATATACTTGCTATTCCCCGGAAAAAACGGCCTGCAAGAAAGTGGAGCACGCGAAGAGGCAATCTGTTGTGCAAATGCTGTTGCGTCTCCTTGCACGCAGGAGAGTGTTACAAAAAGAAAAACTGTCGTTGAAACATCCACATATTTGTAAATAGCACCACAGTTGCACACATTTGTAAATAGTTTGCCAAATTGTTGTCAAATTGTTACACTGTTGAATGTAAATAAACGTATTTTGCTATCAAAAAACACTTTTTCATTCTTGGTGGTAGTGTTTTATAGAAGTAAAGCACTATTTAGGTGTTTGTGGCATCATTCATGGACAAAAAGAAGTGTAAAATTCACTAGAATGCATGAAATAATATCGTTTCACTAAAAGCTTGATTTCTCCGTATTTTGGTCCAAAACAGGCGAAATTGGATGAAACTAACCATTTTCTATTGTTGATTACTAAAGAACGGAATAAGGTAGAAACAAACTTTTTTTTCTGATGAAAGATGAAAGTCCAATCTTTCATTTGGTAGTACGTGTGTTTCCATAGTCCAAACAGAACATTTTCTGTGGACCTTGAAAGATCAGTCAAAATGCTTAAATCGGCTGGCACTGACGGCATCCCTTTTCTGAAAACGTCTGGCAGTCAAAGAGTTAATGTCCAACGTGACCGATTGTCACCAAAATCTATGTGCACATGGATATAAATATCCCAATCATAGTTTGGACATATCACGAAACTCACAATATTTTGGATTATATTAGTCGTAAATACAGTATTAATATGCAATTATGCATCATATACATATGAATGTACGACTCATCCTCTTTTTTAATCATTAGGTTGTTCTTGCCATGTCGATTTCAAAGGAGGACAAATGTTTAAGCCTTGGTGGAGTTTACGCTGTCTGTTTGTCCCAAGTTTGAGATTGTAAATCACTGTTCATTTTAGAAGAGAAAATGAAGGATTTGTGTCTGGGGAGCTCTGTATTGTGTTGTTCATTGATATATTTAAAAAATAATTCCTTCAGCAATTGCATCTTAACCATTTCAAGGGCAATGCTGAAATTACAAATTTAAAGAGAAGACTTGAAATCATAGTAAGTGTTTTTCGTTCAGCATTTAATCCAATTTATCATTGCTGTGCCTCTGCATAAACTAGTTTGTACTCGCCTGAACAACAAAGTGTTTGTGACGCTTTATCAGGAGCGGTGCTAACCATGAATGCCTGGAGATTCTTTTTAGGCACTGTTGAAGCAAATGAAAGGAGACATCAATTCTTTCTATGACTTTCCTTTAAGTTACCACATGAAAAGAAAAAGAAGCAAGTGTTGAATAAAAGAGGGGGCTAAATGTTTTTGAAACAAAATAAGAAACTAGAATCGAACTTGATCTAATAATTCAATACTACATGGAACTGAATTATTGTATCCACTCAAAACATTAATGGCTTAAAAGAGAGGGCGGGATGGTGTTACGGTGTGGTCACGGGGCGTGTGAAGTGGAAGACCCAAAATGCAGGGAGGCAGGAGAACCACAGCAGGAGTACGGGCGAGACTGGCGTGCTTTATTTGACAGAAAACACTAACCAGGGTACTGGTTAATGCTAACTAAACAACAAACTGAAAAGATACAAAATCAAAATGACAGACAGAACTCCGGGGGTGACCGTGACAAGCGGCAATGATCCCACGCCGACTGATCACCACCCGGGAACTAAATACACGCACACTAATTGGGTAACTATAGCCACACCTGGGGCCAGGCACAAGTGGCTGAGGGCCCGGATTGGTCAACCCGCGGAAGGGCTGGAACCCACTCAGGACCAATCGGGACCCTCAACCAAAACCAGATCTTCCCAGACATGATAGATGGTAATTTGCTCGGAATGTAGATTTTGCTCACCATCACATCTTATGTCACAGACAAGCTGGAGCATACTGTGTACAATCGATAAATGACTGCAGCTGGTTGTCCGTCTCTTTACCTGTCCTGTGACTGACTGGCGACCAGTTGAGGGTGTCGTCCGCCTTTCACCCAAAGTCAGCTGGGATAGGCTCCAGCACTTTGCAACCCTGAAATGATTGAAAAATAGATTGATGAATGAAAGTGAAGAAATGTTCCACACAAGACAGGTAACTACTGTAATATAGAAACCAAGTACTAATAACATCTAGTATTTTTTATACATATACAATTTCTAATTAATCACAATTTTGTATACTGATACCTTGAAATTAGGCCTGGTATCGGCCCAATACTGATACCGATATCAGTACTCGCCCATCCCTAGCAACAACAATAAAATGAGTTCACTCACAAGTGAACTGTCAAAACGGTACTAATTTACCAACATTTGTTATAAAAAAAAAAAAAAAAAGTAGAATAGTACAGTAGTACAGTAGGTACCTGTCTTGTGTGGAACATTTCTTCACTTTCATTCATCAATCTATTTTTCAATAATTTCAGGGTTGCAAAGTGCTGGAGCCTAGCCCAGCTGACTTTGGGTGAAAAGGACAGGTAAAGAGACGGACAACCAGCCAGAATCAAATACTTGTATTGGTATCAAATACAAGTATTTAATTCTTGAGTAGTCGCTAATATAGAAACCAAGTACTAATAACATCTAGTATTTTTTATACATATACAATTTCTAATTAATCACAATTTTGTATACTGATACCTTGAAATTAGGCCTGGTATCGATAAAAAAAGAAGAAGTGGTATCTAACATCCCTAATTGTTACTATTGATCCTATGTTTGAAGTGTGACACCCCTGAATAAAAGGACAAAAATAAAAAAAAATTGTGGTTCTTTTTGTTTATATGTAAAGAAAAAAGTTTTTAAACATGTTCTGCGATGTAAGTTTTGAATTCGTACATACAGGGGTCACATTTTGTTTTTGTTTTTTCCCACTATTTATCTGAAATAATGTGCAAATGGAATTACATTTTTGTTTATATTTTTGTTGTTTTGAATGAAAAGAACATTTTTGTTTTGTTATCCGCTTTTGTCCTGGCTGACCTCAACTGGCTCTTTGACTAATTGAAAACAAATCTTTGTAAATCGTGACACTTTAAGATTTGGGTTACCTCTGGCCTATGTCTTCAATTACCTGGCCTATTGCCCCAGCACCTGTCATGGGAGGATAACAAATGAGAAGGCAGGTTTTTTCAGCAGGCAAATGTTCTCTAACCCTATAAAGCCTGAACCATTAAATATATGTGAGATTTTTTAAAATTCTTTGTAAATAGAGTATTGGTCCTTTTGAACAAACAAACATAAAAAATTCATGAAAATTTCTACATATGACTTTTGATTTGAGTCATATTTGATGCATCCGGTCAAAATGCTTTAAATCTGTACATTTGTACACTAACCCTAACTGTCAAAAATATAATAATAAACAGACATATCAAACATATTATTATTTCCCCAAATCAGAATGTACATTTCCCACTATTTATAAGTATAGGTGTCTGTCCTTTCTCAATTGGGGCGATCTTGCAAGGTCGCTGGAAAAGCCATCAGCTGTGTGATACTGCCCTCTAATGGATTGTCTGTGCAATGCATGTGTCAGATCATATACGCCTGGGTTTTAATGGGGAAAAAAATATTATAGCCTACTCATGAAATAGAAGACTCAAAATGCCTTGTATTTAATATGATACGTTTGGCGCTATATAATTTACATTAGGGTTCCCAAGTTCAAGTCATTTGATTCAGGTGTGTTGGAGGAGGGCGACATTTAAAACAGTGTGGATAGGGAATCTCGAGGACCAGACAGGCACCCCTGCTCACTTGATACCTTCATATTTTTCACAACATTTTACACCTGAGATGTAGTCTTACAGTTAAGTTGGATACTTGGTAGTTAACCAAGCCTAAATTTGGCAATTCGATATTGACCAATATGTTGCAAAAACAATAACACCGAAACCAAAAAGTAAAAGAATTGCACTACAGTGACAAGTAAAGCTTTAGTTGTTATCTAAAGTGCAAAAATACTGCACACGATTCAGAAATATTTCCGCTTTATGTATGCAAAAACAAGCTATGATAAAGCAAACAGTGAGCGTAATTTAATGCAGCCAAGCTGAGTGTTCACAGGGGCAATCCCTCTGATACAGCTAACTGATTTATCACTTTGACTGTCCACAATACAGACTGTAATGGGCTTTATTCATATTTTTATTTTATGAAAGACGGTGAGAGAGGTCATGGTGGCCATTAAGGGGATTAATGGTACGTGTTGGGTAAAGAAGATGCAATAAAGCCTGAAAAGTTAATGCTGCCATATGAGGACTGCTATCCTGATTGAGTGGGAGGGGCCACTGGCAACTAATAGACATAATTCAGCCAGGTAATGTCGTCTCACTGGGAACAAGATGGATAACACTTGGCAGCGTAATTGGGTGTGTCGCGGCGTGCCGGCACATTTACGCAAGTTATTTATGCTTCTTAATGAAGGGCATAATGAAAATTGGACACAACGATAAATATGAGAAGGGAAAGCGTAATGTGGAGAGATAATCATTGATGCAATTAAGGTGTCGTACACATGCAGTGTGAACCTGGCCTCTCTGACTTCCTCCCTTTCCTTCCACCAAGGCTGTATTTTATTCCAAAGCAGCACATTTAATCAGCCCAGTGAGCGTCGATGTAAATCCACAAGTGTTGCACAAAGAGGTTGGCATTTTGAATATGTTAATGTCAACGCAATGAAAGCTCTGGTTAATCTATCACTGACGGTATTGACAGCTATTGTTACGATAGAATGTAACGTAGCTGTATTTCTTTGTTGTCGGTGCTTTTGAGATGTGAGGGCAGGAGAAACGTTGGCTCCGTTTACAGCACTATTCACATCTCAATTGTTTTAAAGTGATGAGTTATTAACATTGTTTTTTCGTTTTAAAAAATATTTTAGCCGTTTATAATTTAGTTAACTCAGTATGGCTGTATGAATAGACCTATATTCTTATCTGTGTTACTTTCATGAGAAAGAGCAACGGGTCTGTCTATTCATTCGTAATCTAAAAGGGAGGTTTCCGGGGATTTTGCTATGTCACCAAGGGAGTCAGGCTTATTATTATTGTATTCTTTTAATCTGATTTATATCCATGGGAACGGATTCTCTTGTATTCAGTTGTAACCAGGTGTGTTGTGGGCTGACCTTTTTCTGAACCCTTTTTGTGAATAAATAACGATGTGAGCTGGAGAGAGGGAGCCACATTTGAACAGATGATCGCTTGGATGATTTGTCAATGTGGACCAGAAGCTTCTGGTAATTAAAACCTTTGCAAAGGAACTCCTTCAACAGAATCTCACCATTCAGTTAATTGAACACGCAAAGAGTACAATACTTAATATTGTCTACTCTAACAAATGGTGACCGCCGACGCTGAATTATAACGAATGGTCTCCTCCGTTGAACCAAACGGATGGTGTTGTTGACGATTGAGCAGGCTGCGGCGTTCCCTGACGGGCGGAATTTCTGGCGCCATATTAATTCCGGTAAGTGGAGATCTTTATCCACGTAGAAGAAATTTTGTCTGTCTGGTCCGCTGCAGCTGGTTTTTTCGTCTTGCAAATTATCTAAATTTTAAAAGAGATCTGTGTGAACGAGTTGTAGTTTGATGTTGTGGGTTGTGATAAGTCCGACGATATTGAACTACACACGTCGTGAGGCGGTGCATTGAAGTGCAGCCTGTAGATTATAGTATTGCGCTTCTGCTTTGGCAGTTTTTGGCCGATTTGAGGACTAAGTAACATAATTGTTCATGGCTCTTGGTGTGAAAACGTCCTAAACACGTAATATTTTTTTTTTGTTTGAAAAAAGCGCCTGTTTGAAATTGAACAGTATTGAGGGTCCAGGTTGATTACAGTAATAATTGGATTTGTGTTACTGTATTTGCAATCGAGAGATTACGTGTAACTTTTATTTTTTTTGGCGCTTTTATTGTGGTTTGAGGTCAGGATTCCCGTTTGAATTTCTTTTGTTCCACGGTTGAGTTCGTTAGCACGTGATAAATTTCATTATTTAATAAAGCGCCTTGCAAAAATTTTGCAATAAAGGGAGAACAGTTTAGCTCAGCGGGATTGGGTAACCGCTGTGTATAAACGAGAGGTCACGTGATTCTTATGTGTGTCTGTGTGTGGCCATATGTGTTAACATATTGAACTATTAATATTGAAAGTGAGACGTCACTGTATTGAATCCGGAAGTAAACATAAAAACTACAAACAAAAATGGAGGCGATTTCGACCCGGATACAGAATGGTTTGTCCTGAATGCGCTTCCGGTTCAGCGAAAAATAAAAGCGTCGATGAACAATGAAAAAACGAACTATGGATCGATTGTATACAAAGCTTTCGCTGGACAAAATGGTATGTCAGACTTTTGTATTTTCTTTGTTGGTAATGGAAAAAGGCTGAATTTGATGCTAAAATGACTCCAGCATTTGTGGAGCAGTTTACGGATGCTTTGTTTAAAGTTAACCCGTTTATTGAAATTACCGTACGAAGCTGCGGTTTAAATGCTATAAGATTTGTAGACAACGAATTGAAGGAATAACACCGTTTATTTTATTTTTTAAATAATGACTGAAGAGTGTGTGCGTATGCATTTGAGTGTGTGACCTAGCTTTTAAAAAAAGGTGGGGGTTTGTAAGTGAGAAGTGTGCATATGGGGATTTTGTTTGTTTTTCTTTAATATTTTAACTAAGTTTGGTGTTGTTTTGTGTGAGATGATATTGTTGTGATAGTGGCGTTTGTTTTATTAATGGGAATATGATAAAATAGGTTTTGCGATTTATAATGTTAAGATTCCCCCCCCCCTTCCCCCGTTTCTAGGTTAGAAAAAAAGGTGGGGGCTGAGCTGTGCGCTGTGAGCATAATGTGTCCTCGTAATGGGACTCTTTTTTTGTCAAAATGGTAAGAGAGGAATGATAAACAATATAAAATAAGTAATAGTATTTGACTGAGCTAATAAATCTTTACACTTTAATGATTGATGACGATGGTTAATTTGTTAACTTTCCCTTTTCGGGACAAATGAATAAAGAGTAATGATAAAATAATGGCATTTTGTTTGAGAGTTGATATAATTATGCCTACATCTTTATAGCTGTGGCTGGAAGTAAGATAGTTGAGTAAGGAGTTATGAATGTTTTTGAAATTGACATGTTGATAATGATTTTTAATATTTGTTTTTTCTCTGAGTGTGTCATTTCAGAAACTGATGTTTGAGTTCCAAGGCAGATGAGGGTTTGATGGCCTTCACTGATTACAAACTGCGAACGGGATGCGCCCCAGCTGCTGATACGTTGTATGGCTAGTAGCTATTTGAAGGGGTATTGAGAAAAAAAAAAGAGAAATGAATAAAGAGGCTGTGTTTTTTACGAAACATTTTTGAGAAAGCAGGGAGTGAACTGTCTTGCTATGATCCCATATCCTCAGTCTGGCATTTTTAAAGCATTGTATCAACGAATGTGCATTTTTTGATCAGGTGAGCTCTCAGAAAGACTGTGTGTCATCGGATCCACATTGCAGACAGCGTCTGAATGGATGTGGCAGAGATCAAAGGTCTAAAGCCGCAGAGCAACAGTCTTCTCGTCCTGTGCCTAAGAAAAACATGATGTTCAAATTCCTCAATGCCCAGTGACTGTGTATACGCCTCATTCTAGTGACTTCTCCCCTATGGCTGTTTTGCATCCAGAGGAAATCTAAATGCCTGCTCTGAACATTGCTGCCACAACAGCCGCCATGCTGGCCAGGACTGAACATTGACAACAGCTGCCGTCCTGCCTTTTGCTGGGGGTCTGGACTGAGAAAGTTGGTGGTCGGAATGAGATGTGATCCATTCAGTAAAGTGCTACATGGTGATATGCAAGGCATTCTTAATGTGTTGGGTGGGGAACTGTGATCTATAGCAAGATATTTCAGGAAATTGAAAACGACATATGTAAATTTGAAATGAGGGATTGAGAAAATTTATTTCAATCTATAGCCTATTAAATTTTTGCCTATATTTTTGGGAGAATCAGTTTCTGAATTGGTACAATGGGAATTTTATTAATTTGTTATGATATGATATATTTTTATTTTTCCCGTGAGGAACTTTTTTGGACTTCGTCCAGCTGCAGCTATAGTATAAAATAAATAATAGAATAAAATGAGTAGTAACAAGTAAAAGACTAACCAAGAGTTTGATGGCTAAGTTTGATTTTTTTTTTAACAGCACTGTGATTTATAAATCCCAGAAATATTTTGTGTGCTGTGTTTTTTATGAGCCCCGCTAATATGTGAAAGATTAGCAGTTTGAAGATGATTTTATCCTCAGCCCCACTAAATCTGTAAAAGAGGTGAGGTTGATTAGCAGTTTAAATAATTTTTGGGACTCTAGGAGAATTAGAGTAATATGGTTATCTCTATTTTTTATGGCCCCAAAGTCATCATATATTAGTGTCTTAAGTTGTATCTGCTTATGCTCAGTTTTATAGTGTTTTGTAGCTCTTTTGTTTATTTTATAGCCTGATTTAGAGGGTTGACTTATTTATGACGTCTTTTGAGTCATGAGGTTTTTATTTTGTCCTCCCTTTTATCTTGACGTGTTTGAAAAAATCAGTGGATCTTTGTCAAATGAGGGAGTTTATGTTTAAGAATTTAACCAATGTAGACGAGTTAGAAAATTAAAATCAAACTTAAAAACGAAATTAAAAAGGTTGTGGGGTATCGGCCTACACTCCAATTGACAGGATGAGTTTGAAAATGATAATCCACAGTTATCAGAGGAAATCGATCGCAAAGTAAGTCTGAAGCAAGCAAGGACAATAATGCATATTCGCCGAATGAAGGTAATTATATTATATTATATCTTTTATCTCAGAATCATATTTGAAAAATGTAATGTTTGGAGCCCAGTGTTTGCAAAAGAGTATAGATAATATGAATATATGTGAGTTTTTCCCAGCATGCCAGGATTCGGCCGGTCATGGGATTCTGGGAAGAGAATAAGAGATATGAAAGGCACAGTTATGCAAATTTAGAACAAATTTAGTCATGGTAAAAAATTACCTATTATTGAACAAAACCTATTTGAAAGATAAATATTTATAAGCTCTGTCTTATATTAATGAATGAGCGAATGTCATTCAACTCAATCAAGGGCTGGGCTCTATTTTAATGTCACAAAAATAGATCTTTTCCTGTTCCAACAGCACAGGACCTACGGATCTTAATCAAATAACATTTATTAATCCCAACTAACAAAAACTATCAGGGTTTTTTCCTCCAAATAAAATTTATGTGAGTTTATGAGAAACTAAAAATGAAAAGTTTCTGCACTCAGGAGAACGGCCCCAGGGGGTTGGTGAGGAAATCTTGTGCAGTTCTCTGCACAGAGAAAATTCCACATCTGGTCTACAAGGCTTCCGGAGACGTGCCAGGCTCGGCCATCTCATCAACTGATGCTCTCAGGTTGAAAGGAGAGACGAAATTCCACAACTGGAGCATCAATCTTATCACCTCCGACCTGGAGCCACGTCAGCTGACCCAGTGATCGTTTTGGAGCGGCCGTTCCGGAGCTGCCGTTTGAGGACATCAGTCAACGGATCAAGAGCAAGTGCCTTTTCTTGGGCAATCATTCCTTTGATCAGTCACATTTTGGGCAGAATAATCCCAGGTGACAAATCGAAGAATTTGGGTAGTCTACCCCAAATTCTTAAAGAAGAGACGAACTATTGCGACACTCTTTTCATTAAAAAAAAAAAAAGAGACCTTCAAAGAACTTCATCACAAGATGGCTTCAAAGAACACATATTCGTCTGCCGATACATTGCGACACTTTTCAATGAACAACATTTTATGTTAAGCCTCACATATGCTATGCTTATTCCACTAAAAATCTTTTAAATGTATCAAATTGTTTTTTAATGTCATATGATTGCTAAATTACCTCCTCTTTTGCTAAAGGGATGTTTTAAGGATAATTATTTTTATCACACAACCATTGAAAAAAAAAAAAAATGTTTTAATGTGTTGAGCTCTCAAGAGCTCAAATGAGGGAATGATGAGTTATTAACATTGTTTTTTCGTTTTAAAAAATATTTTAGCCGTTTATAATTTAGTTAACTCAGTATGGCTGTATGAATAGACCTATATTCTTATCTGTGTTACTTTCATGAGAAAGAGCAACGGGTCTGTCTATTCATTCGTAATCTAAAAGGGAGGTTTCCGGGGATTTTGCTATGTCACCAAGGGAGTCAGGCTTATTATTATTGTATTCTTTTAATCTGATTTATATCCATGGGAACGGATTCTCTTGTATTCAGTTGTAACCAGGTGTGTTGTGGGCTGACCTTTTTCTGAACCCTTTTTGTGAATAAATAACGATGTGAGCTGGAGAGAGGGAGCCACATTTGAACAGATGATCGCTTGGATGATTTGTCAATGTGGACCAGAAGCTTCTGGTAATTAAAACCTTTGCAAAGGAACTCCTTCAACAGAATCTCACCATTCAGTTAATTGAACACGCAAAGAGTACAATACTTAATATTGTCTACTCTAACAAAAGCAATAAATGTAATAATGGGCTTGGCATTTAAAACTGCATTTTGCATTAGGCTACATTCATTTGAATAAGGTCATAGTAAACGACAATGATGTAATGGCAAAACACTAATAAAATCTGTTACATTGCATTTGCAGATTTGAGAATTTTTTTTTTATTTCACAATGAAATAGCAGTTCCTTATGGAATAGAAGGTGCTTATCGAAATCAGCATCCTTTCACGTTTTTGTCAAGTGGACAAAACATGAGTAAAAAAATGTCACACTTTTAACCGTTAGCTTTGTTAGCAAGCCAGTGTGCCAGCAAAACTATTCTGCTATGCCTGAATCCATATGATTTCCTTTTAGTTCCAAATGAAGTAATACACATAATAATACACTTGTTGCCGTGAAACTGCCGTACTGCTGTAGGCCTTCACCTTAAAAGGCACAGTGTCTAAAATTTTGGGCAATCTAGTGATGAACTAATAATTCATTCATTTTAAAACCCTACTCTTGATTTCATCACATCAAAGTAAAATTTGTATATCATTTTAGGGTCAAGTAATAGTAATTATATGACATAGGTCACGCCCTGCCTTAGAGAAGGCTGGCATGTTTCGCCCCTATCTTTCTGCTACGGATACCCAAAGTACAACTTTGCAAACATAGTTAGCCCTGCTGGTGCTTGCAAGTAGAGTCGGACCCAATGGGTCGACCGCCGCTTGCCATCCACAGCTGGGGCCGGCAGGTGGTCGTCGTTGAGTTCTGTGATTCGGGCTACTGCCTTTTCCCGCTAGGCGTTCTTTTTGGCTGCTCCGGCTAACTCCTGCTCGCTTGCTTGCTCACTCGCGGTCGCTCGCCGGGCTGTTCGCTCGCCCACGCCAAATAATAATTGGTAGTAATTGATGATAGGCTTGCGAAATGTGGCGCATGCTTAAAAACCTTGCACTGTATTTATTCACCACTAGATTAAATTAAATAATACAAACTTTGATTGAAAACAAGTATAATTGCAAATATAAGATAAACAGTCTTACGAGTTTTGCGACATATGAGCCATTATTCAATTTTTTTTTTACTTTAACTTGAGAGCAAAAACTTGAAATACAAGCGCGAGATGGTGGCAGCAAACGCAACTCGACTTTGGCAAATAGTAAGCAATTACAAATGAAAAGAAGTCTCAATCTATTTCTTGCAACTACCAGTTGTAGTTTATGTTTGAACTTAACATAAAACAAAGAGAATTACGGATCATTTTAAATTATTTAAAACAACCACATAAGTTTGACCTCAAAATCTCGGCTAGCTTAATGCCAACACACAATGCACAATGCTTTGGGCTACTGTATAGCATCCAAAGTGACGTGTTCAATCTTTTAAGCAACATGTAATTTATGAATTGATGATAAGCACTAACTATTTTGTTATACTGGGTTAGTTATAGGTTCTAATAGAGTGGGTAGTTAATCTTTATCCAACCATCCATTTTCTTAACCGCTTAGTCCTCACAAGGTCATCATGTAACATTTCAATTATTGATGTTTACTGAGTCAATCGTGTTGTCTCTGTGTGACTATGTCTGCATTATACTGCCCACTGGTGGCCAAGTTGCACACAAGAGAAGGAGCAGAAGTGCTGGAACGGATTAATGGCATTTCCATTCATTTCAATGTGGGAAGATGTTTTGAGACAAAAGTGTTTTGTGTTACAGGCATAGTCACGGAACAAATTAAACAAATAGGTCAAGGCACCACTTTGTACAAGAGAGTAGAATAATATTCAACCAAATACACTATGAAAATAAACAATAGAATTGAAGAAAAGAAAAAGAGCAGGCTAATGAGTCCATATAAACATAGCCAGATTGCACATGTGTGGACTGTAGGAGATAAGTGTCATGCCATGATGGAAAGAAAGAAGAAAAAGCTGGATAAAGACATGAGATTAAAAAAATGGAGACAGATGAACAAGCGAGTCTGGGGACTGGAAATGACCCTGTGGACTTCATCCTGACAAACTGCCATTGTTGAGATTTCTGTCACCGTCTGCAACCATTATCTCCTCCTCTTGTTCTCGGACTTCTTTCTTTCTTTTTTTTCAAGCCACTTCACTCCTTCTTGCATTTGGTAGCCGCTAATGGAAACTGTCAATACGGGGTCGAAATAGAAAAGAGGAACGTTAAACATCTTTTTTCCAAGCCTGTAACAATCTCTCCATTATGAAGCATCTCTACCAACTTCTCAACTGTTGATCATATCTGGAAAGATGAGAGTATGTTGTGAATGACAAGCAGATTCATTCACGTCTACATTCTGTACACTGGACACATTGTTTGGTAGTTGGTACACTGTTTTATATATATATATATATATATATAAAAAATGCCTACAAATAAACCTCAGTTTTGATTGTCACTCAGAAGAACACATATTCAATTACAAACTGAACACTTGTCAGTAGGATTCAACTGCAGCCACAACAATATACATCATGTTAAATCAATAATAATATCATATGCATATGTTTAACAGTTAATTTGATGACACACTGCTTTGAAAGGTAGCGCAATGACAATGAATATTGTACGCCAGATATTATGTCAAATCATTTCGCTCACATTTCAAATATGGTCTTCTGTCACACTGAATATATTTTTAACAGCCATTTGATCCAAAATAAAACAAATGAATCTTTCTTTATATAGCACTTTTCTTACAAACATAGGTCAAAAGAAAGGACCCCCCCCCCCACACACACACACAAAGAAACAAGGTTAAACATTTAATAAAAAACACTCAAAATTAGATAAATAATCTTTGTGCAGTTTGTCACTTTTTTACTCGCGATTGCCATCTCTGGCCTGCAGCATCTGTGTCAGGCTCGTTCATGGTGCGCGAGTACGTGCACGATCTTAAGTGCACGCCACATGACATCCTCCACCACTCCACCCCTCCCCTCCCCAAAGAAAATGTGGAGTGTGAGGGTCCGCACACTCTACTATAAAGGGAAGATAAAAGCTGATAGGTGCAATCAGAGTAAAACAGTCAGGGCTCTTCATACTCATCTGGGCATTGGTGGAGCATGCATGATGTAGAAAAAGCTTTAATATGACCTTTTTAAACGGCACAATCAGAGGCGTAGCCAGAAATTTTTCATTGGGGGTGGCTAGGGTGAAACCATGACTCATATAGGGGTGGCCATAAGTTCATACCTGAAATGTCTAAATAAGTGGTTCTTAACCATGCAGCCATACTGTTTGGCATCTTGTTGGATGTCAAAGTTCACACATAAACAAATGTCTTTTTGATGATCACATTGTTTCATGTTATTTGATATTGTTTCAGCTTTTTATGAGTGGATTTGATTTCATAATTGAATGCAAGAAATACAGGTTAAAAATAACCCTTGTTTGTTTTTATTATATTGTTTTCTGTAGTTCTTATTTATTAATTGTTTTATTGTGTCCTTTTATCAGCTTCTTTCTACTGTACAAGATTGATACATCAAATTTCTTCTTTTTATCTCTGATTTTACACACATTTGTTTATCCAAAACACTAAACATACAAATAAATAAATAACAAAAACAGGTAAATTATGCCTATTCATGGACTAACATGACATTCACAGGCAACATGACAACTGTGTTCAAAAACACCCCTACAGATGCGTTTGTTTATTTATGTATTTTAATGTTGAAGGTTTATAACACATATGTCACATATGCCCGCGGGCCGGATAAATCTATTAGGCCCTCGGGATGACTTTTAATTATGATTGAAACCTGCCCGCACGCACCAAAACTACATTGCCCACAATGCAACGGTTGTCGCTTCACGACAGAGCTGCTCGAATTTCCGGAAGTCCGTGGCGTTCAATTTTTTGTGTGCCCTCACACACACGTATATGGTCTCCCAGGAAGCGAACTCACGCCAACCTGCACAGAAGGCAAATGACAGTAATCACTCCGCCACCCGGAGCCCCCCGTGGCGTCCACTCATTCATGAGCAATCTGTATGGATGACCTTTTTTTTCTGCTCCCCCGACCACCCAAATGGCTAAAAGGAAAGTGAATGCGCACAACGGGGGGGGGTTCAAAACAGGTGGGAAGCAGATTACATGTTCTTGGAGGTGAAAGGCAAACCAGTCTGTCTTCTGTGTGGAGAAAGTTTGGCTGTAATGAAAGATTATAATCTAAGTAGGTACCATCAAACGTCCAACGATGACAAATAAAATAATATGAACGCAGAAGAAAGGCTGCGGAAGGTGGAATAATTCAAACGAGCTCCTAAATCCCGGCAGGCTCTTTTCCCAAAAGGCAAAGCAGAAAGCGAGGCTGCTGTCCACTCGAGTTTTATTGTTGCAAAAATCTGCCCGACCATTTACAGAGGGAGAGTTTGTGAAACGGTGTGCCTCCCCGACAAAAGACAACTATTTTCAGACGTGAGCCTGCAGAAACACTGTTGCAGAACGCGTGAACCAGCGTTCCACGAACCTAAAACAACAGCTTGTGGGAAAGGAAAAATATTTCATCGCGTATTCACTGGCTGTGGATGAGAGCACCGACAGCCTGACTCCAAAACGTTGATGAACTTTTACAAAAGATTGGACACCACCAAGTGTCAGGCTCAGCCTCACACAAGTGACTTTGACATATGTGGCATAAAGTGTATTTTCAGTTTAATTCAGTTATTTATTTATTTTTACATTTGCTCTACTTTTCAGTTAATATTGAATGCAATTTGTTGATTTATTATTATTTATTTGTGCAATTATATTTATATTAAAAATGTTTTGTTTTTGACGGATGTTTACATTTTTGACTTTTTTTAAATTAAAAAAATAGTGCTTTAAACGTTTAATTGTTAAATAATATCGACTGTTTAGTTTTGTTCAATGTGCAATCATAGTGATATGTTTTAATGTTTGGCCCTCGGTTTGTGGCCTTTTTTTTTGGGCCCTCTGTGTTATTTGACTTTGACACCCATGGTTTATAATAATACATTTAGGTTTGTTTGAACGCCACATGTGTAAGATCTGAAATGTTTTTGGAATTATGTTTCTATCTGCTTCAGGAGATATCAATTATTTAGTAAGCATTGACAATATTGTTGAATATTTAGGATCCAGGGGAGTGGCCCGTGCCTCCGCCATTGGGCACAATGCACCTTTAAAAAAAAGGGGGGGGGGGATCAAATCAAGTAGGAAGGATTGTTCAAATGTACAGTATTTCAAGCACAGATTGAAAAAGAATAAAAGAAAACCTACTATAATATTGCTTATTTAAATACACTTAAATGCAGCAGTGTAATATAAGCTTGCTTTCTGGCCTGAGAGTGCATGCTCCTAAGCATGACAATAATTTAGTAATTTAGCATGTAATAAAAGCCTGAATATAAATCCCCGCATTGACTTGAGATGAAAACTGACCAACAATGTTTTAGGAAAACAAAATCTCCAGCTGTCTCTGGTTTGAATGGGATGCCTTCACCAGATTTTCCCACATACTGTATGGTTGAGATCCGGGCTGTTCAGAATAGTGAGATGGTTTTCACTAAGCCATTCTTGGATGTTTTTAGCTGTGTTTTGGATTATCTTCCTGCGGGAACACTCATGACCTACAAGTGAAACAAAGCTTTCATAAAATGGGGGACACAATTTGCTCCAGAATGCTTTGGAAAATGGCTGGATTTCATTGTCTCCTGCACTTGTCAGACTTCAGGAAGTCGATGGCGATTCCTTTGACAGATTAATGTAATTAATGCTTCAGAACAAAAAGCAGAATTACAAAATTATGGGCGACATATGTGGCCACATATTGATGGTAAAATAATCAACATGACATTGCTATAACCAATCTTCTACCTAGAATAGACTTTTCTTACCATAAACCGTAAAGTAAATGAGCAAACCAATCAGCCCCCTGTTGCTTCCCCTATTACTGTGTCAGTGTCCTTGATTGAAAAGCTAAAATAAATGTAGAAAGACATTTTGTCCTTGCTCAGCTATAGAGGTTGGACACAAATCCATCCACTGTTAATCACTTTAATAGTGACTGCTCAGGTTGGAGCCATTGGAAGACTGTTGTGTTCCAAATCATCCTGTTTCGTTGCACCTTTCCCGCTGTTTTTGATTTTTACAGATATTTTATGGCAAGGGGATTTTACATGAGTGCAAAAAGAAGAAGAAGTTGGTATTAAAATTCCAGGGACAAAGATCCATTTTACATCTGTTATATTGTCTTGAGTGTACTTCAACGGTTTTCTTTTATTTGCTCGCATTTTGATTGTCACATTCAATGTCAGCCCCTCTGCTCATACACAAAGTGTTGCAAAATGGCATCCAATTTGTTATAGAGCTCACACAATCCTCACACACAGACACACACTTTATTCACACACAGCAGCTTCACAAAGAATGTTAACCCCCCCCCCCCAATAAATTGAAATACCTTTGCCTGCTCTATATTAATATTTGGTGGTGTATTGAGACTCAGCTGAATATTTTTAGATATTAAAAGCTTTTCTATCCATTGTTGCCAACTTCATATATTTAGCAATTCTGATTTTCAATCGACAAAAGAAAAGTTGTGAAAAGTTCCCTAATTGTATAACTAATAAAGGTTGTCTTAGCTTATGTTAATATACTTAAGTCATATATACAATTTCACATCCGTGCGAAGTCTTCTCACGACGGAGTATACATTTTCATTTTAAAAGCTATGAGCGTATCAACCAGCGGTCCAAGCCACCACCCTGGGCAAGATTTAATTGACATGGCAAAGTGCAGCTTAATAACCAATAAATTATGAATGTCATAATTACCAACAAGTGAACTTTCTATAGATATATTTATAAAAATAAATAAATAAACAATTGCTTCTAATGTGCAATAGGCAGCAGTTTATATTTCAAATAGATGAAGTTAAACCTATGTTGAATGATTTGATGCGAGGAGAGAAAGCAAACACTGGACTGCAATATCACTCAAAAATATATTTCTTCAGAAGTTGAGTCTTTAGTTTTGTTTTGAATATGGATAAGGAAGCAGATAGTTTAGTATTTCTGTCCAGCTTATTCTATAAGTCAGGGCCTCTGGAGGTTATACTAAAACTAGTGCATTTTAATTTCCTATATTTTCCTTTCAAGAGTAATTTTTACCTAGTATGATGTTGGTAAGAGATACCTGTAGTGGGATGAGATTACAAAGTCTAGTATTTAACCTATTAACAACATTGTACATTGTACATGCATTTTGGTATAAATTGATTTCAGGCAACTTTAGAATACCATATTTGAGAAAAAGTGCATTTGTTGGAGAATTATGCATTGACCGTAAGATGGCTCTTATGGCTTTCTTCTGTAATGTGTGAAGTTTTGCCGTAAAAGTTAAACGAGAATATTTGGCAAATTTCTTTACTTAAATTACCCAATATCAACACATTCTTATCTTTGACAGGGCTAATTTCTGCCGCATTTACAGTAGGGGTGGGAGCCTCTGGGTACCTCACGATACGGTACGATATGCGATACAAGGCTCACAATAACAATTATCTCACGATATGACGATACCTCGATTAGCGATATATTGGTCAGGTAATAAATCCACGGTAATATAAAACTACTCAAGACATAAATTGATGTTTTTTTTCTGTGAGAAAATAGTTTATTTTCGTACCATCACTGAAACAAAATATTAAAACTGGTGTCTTCTTCACAGTGAGTACTTTAGTGTCGTTTTTTTTTAACCAATACAAATGTCTTCTTAACAGAGACGACTTTCTGTGAACAAATTTGTGTCTTTCTTAAACACTATTGTCATGCAACATGTCAGTCAGTTACATAATGAATTGTTTCATTTTATAAACTGATGATTTTTTGGTGTAACATTGCAAAAGTAAATAAATAAAATTACTTAAATATTAAATCCAATTAAATCAATATTAATCTTCCTCAGAAATTGTGTGTTTCAAAAAGTCGAACCATAAAATATCTTTTAAAATGTTACGTATGCAAAACTGAGTCAGTTGCTGGACAGATAATAAATGTCTTACACAAGTAAAAGTAAGCTCATGAATCTTCTTCGCCTGAAGAGTTCCATACATTTCCCCGCCACTCTTATGAGGCGCTCCCCCCTAGTAGCCTGCCAAGTACTTGCTCATTAAGTAATGAACAATGGAGTCGTTATAGTGGCTGTATTTTAACTACAAATATCACGTTACTTGTGAAGGCGTATCAATAATCAATTATCGGGAGACAAAGTATCACGATTTATCGCGATATTGATATATCGTCACACTCCTAATTTACAGTACCTGTAAGTCAATTTATGTTTTTAGTTAGGAGTTAGCTCACAATTTGATTTGCTAGGAAATGGTACAGGTGGACAAACAGTATCGCTGTCCTTTTTGAATTGCAATGAGAGAAGCACGCTTTGGCTAAGCACATATTTTTAATGTTAAAACCAAGGTGCTCCAGTGAGCTAGTTAGTCAGTTTAGCCAGTTTACTGGCCAGCCATTATCATTAAAACTCCTATTGTGTGTGCATGTTTGTTTAGTGGTAAAATATTAAGCCCCCCACAACCTGCTGACCGTATGCTCTGGCACCTAAACTTTTGACCCTTGAATGCTCCTACGTTTGATCACCAACTGCAGAGTAATTAATTTAACTTGTCAGCTGACACATTTTTGGGTCATGTTCATGTACAAAAACCGAATCTGAGCTTTTTGCTATTTTCCTCCATTTCTGTGTGAATAATACATGAATCCTAATGACAATATCCAGGCATATAAGTAGGTGGGTGAATGAGCAGAAGTTGGTGTTTCACCACATCAGGATTGTTTGCCATAGGGTGAGGTCTGATGAGCACCATTCGGGGTATTGTGTCCCTTTTTGTGTTTGCTTTTTAAGCCTGGCCTATAATGCTCAGCTCTGGTGCTGAATTATAAATATACTAACAAAAGTACATTTGAAGAAGATGCTGGTACTAATGCCCAGTGTGACTCCGGTCGACAGTCATGTCAGACATGAACTAAGCGAGGCACTCTGGGACCCATTAAAGCCATTTTCTCCAGTGAAGTTCTGACAGAACTCAGTCTGGACATTTCTTAGACTAGTTCTTGCACACAGACTGTCAGACGCAGTCTCGTCTAATTGAACAACGGTGGGAGAGGAGGCTTTTTTGATTTATAGACAACATAAGCGAGCCATCCATCTATCAGTAGCGCTAACACTATAAGATGATGCGCGACCCCTCCCCCTACCTTTAACTGTAAACAGCAGCAGGAGGTCAGATTCAGGGTGCCAGGTCATGATCTCATATTTATATGGAATAGAAGTCATAAAAAAATTATTATATAAAATATATATGCGGTATCATGTAACATATATAAATAATGTAATGTAAAATAAATAAAATTCTCTATAACATTTTGTAGCTGTAATGGTTTCCGGAATAACCGGATAGTGGATCCCACAAACGCAGAGACACAAAGAGTGTGGATTGACAAATTTAATTGTACACAACGGAATTGTACAACACAAAGTGCTGGACAAAGCCAGGAGAAAAACAGTTAACAAAAGTTGCTTGCAAAGTATGCAAGGAAAATAAAGTAACAAAAATACACCCGAGGGCTGAAGAATCGCACAACGCGAATAAGAAAAAACTAAATACAAAACAAGCTATGCAAAGCGGATAAACTAAGAGCAACGTGGGACAAACACATGGATACGAATCACTCAAGCGTAAAGCTGAGGAAACACAAAACTACGGCGCAAAAAAGGCTATACGCTGGGTTAACAAGCACTCAGGCAATAAATCGAGGAAACAACAACATAAAACTACGTGTCAAAAGACTCACGTGAGAAACTGGAAACAAGAAACGAAGCTAGAGATAGGAATTTGAAACACGACGTCAGAATAATACTCTTGAGTGAGGACGTAGCAAGGTCAATACTCCGACGAGGATTGTTGGCAGTTCTAGTCCTTATAAAGCGTTGATTTGTGAATGAGAAACAGGTGTGGCGCAGGAGGACACGCCCCATTACTCAATCAGAGACAAAAACAAAACAAAAACACAACACAATGACAGCACACCCATAACAGTAGCATCCTCGGTTGAATTAAAGGTGGTCTCTTCAACTGATGGTTCACAACTTTTATTAAACCTTCCTTTGTTTGAACATACTGTAGGAGCTACAATACAAAAAAACACAAATTGCCATTAATAACTCAAACGGTATGTTTTGTGTATCCTTTTACTGTATTTAAACCATATACTAGGGTGACCATATTCCCATTTCTGAGAAAAGATGACACTTGCCCCGGCCTTGAAATTGTGGTACCAGTCGCAGTTACACAGTGTACTTCACCTACTATTAGTCACGCAATGCCAATCGGACATCTTCATGAATTTATAAAAACCCCGGATGCCCCAACAGGACGTAAAAAAAATGGACTGCCCTCCCAAAAGAGGGCACATTTGGTCACCTTACTATATACTATAAATTAATGACCTTAAATGTATTACCTTTTATAGCCTCGACAATCACTTGAGCGCAATTTATATTGTAATTAAACATTTTAATCTTGCCTGTTGCCTTTATAAAAATACCTTAAATAAAAAACAAACCATACAGATTCTTCGTGAATACAACTGAATCTTGAGCAATAGCGCTGCTAAATATTTACTAAGGAGTGTTAGCACACTCCAGTGGACGAAAACGGTAACGTTTTACTACGCAGTAAATTATACAATGAACATGAAATACAGCAAAATTAGTTTTAAACAATGAAAAATTTCTCCAATACGAACCTCGTTCCCTTCTCAGCCAGGTGCTAAAGAATCGTTCACTGAATTAGTTGTAAACTTCAATTTTCTCAGATTTCCTGTGGCGCGCACACGTCTACTCTGCACTTGGAAGACGGCGCTACTAATGGCACTTATGGCAGTACGTCGGTTACTTACGTCATTTCCTACCGGTTTATGAGACCTTTTCCTGTATCCTTCCAAATAAAAGTATATATATTATAATAGCACGATAAAACAACGCAATTCTGCAATACAAACAAAAATAATAGCAGGGTAATTTACATATTTTATTTTAGAAAACCTGAGGGAGAAAAATATTAGTTATCTTTTTTTTCTTTCTTTTTTTCCCTGCAATTTGGCGCCCCCTCCTCTTGATGGCGCCCTAGGCGACCGCCTAGTTCGTTTGGGCTGGCCCTGGGTTCAAATCCCACTCTGTAATGGTGTGAACATGTATGTGCCAGCTACCCTGTGATTGATTGACACCCAGTCTATAGAGTCAAATTGACTGCATCTGATAACCGCATAGAAAGTGGATGAATGTTAATATATATTAGAAATTTAGAAAATTAAAAAATATTAGAAAATTAGAAAATAAAATTATAAACTATACACACTAGTAGGGGCTTCTAGTACAAATGCATTTTCATCAGTTTCAGGACGAACATTACATGTTCTGTCCTTCCTTTGCAGACACAGAGAAGAACATTTCTTTGTTTTCACTACAGCTATAAACTTCAGCGATGAAGGCCAATGCCAGACCATGTCAGATGCTTAAAAGAAACCGTCCGTGCAGGATGCGACTCACCTGGGTTGAACACAAAACAGGGATACACTCTTTGGACTTGTCAATGAGGGTAAGACTGAGTCCACTTAAAGGTGAACCGAAACATTAAATTGAGTTTTTGAACAATAGCCATGAGCGAGAGCAACTGCCTTTGCTGTCAGGAAATATCTCAAGTAAAGGATTGCTGGTAGTTCAACTTAATTCTGAAAAACTACAGGGTTAAAAAGAAGAAAAAGAAACACTCAACTCATCTAAAATGTTCACAGGGTCATACAGTACACTTAGGACCAGCGTGACAATGACAGAGCAAATTTTAATAAGATTAAGTGTTATCATCATCGCAATTTGGAGTTGAACTAAAACAATCAAAATGGGATCAAAGTGTAGAATTTCTATTTTTGCACTTGTCATGTAGGATTTTTAGAACTCAAAATTGTATGCAGCATACGGTAAGTATATTTTTCAATGTTTTAATATTAATATTAATATTATTTGATGCCATGTCCACTCTTTCTGCATTCTGCTCTGAATTAGCATGTGGAAAGCTCGATTTGCTTAACATTTAGTCACTGATGGAATAATCTTAAATTTTATCGGTCTCTAAAATGTCTTGATTGTGATCATCAACAATCACTAGTGAGCGTGTACCATTAGCATCTTTATAAAGTATGCCCATGTCATAAGACTGCTGACTACGTCGTGATTGACACACTACGCTTGGAATTACAGGGTGCTCTTTTCAAGCTCCATACTTTCTCATTTCCATCATTCTTATAAAATTGCCACTGATTTAGTCTGCCCAAAATGTATGATTTCAAAAGAATCGGAGGCTTTTTTTTCTGACTGAGTGTCATTTTTATTGAATGTTACCTGTCATTGACAGTATTCACCATTA
This sequence comes from Leptonotus elevatus, assembly GCF_054856555.1. Taxonomy (NCBI): domain Eukaryota; kingdom Metazoa; phylum Chordata; class Actinopteri; order Syngnathiformes; family Syngnathidae; genus Leptonotus; species Leptonotus elevatus. Next base: position 5,983,204 of record NC_141247.1, read on the forward strand.
CTGGTAAAAGATTTTCACTCAAGCACTAAGTTTATTTTCTGAAGACATATATCTACAATTTACCTGCGAAAAAAGGTTCTTTAAAGAAATAACTGCCTTCATACAGTCTACGCTGTTTTTACAGTTGGTGGGTGTGAATTTGCTTTTCAATGCTTTCAAGCTGTGCAGTGAACATCTACTATCATTAGACACAGCATTACGTATAACTGCATGAACTAAGATCCCCACAAAAAGCTGCATTAACAGTTCTGAAATCTTAGACTAATGCTCTTTCCCCCCTAATTAAATACTCTGTAAACCTATTAATGAGATGAAGTTTGGATTTGATTGGATTTTGCCAATGATGAGTGCACAAATACAGGACTTTAATGTAAAATAATTAATATTCGGATACTTTTTTAAAATGTTATTTATTTATTTTTTTTCTTTTTCTTTTCTTATAAGAGCTCAGTATTGTTCATTCGGAAATGTCATCATCATTGCTCTTTTTTTTTTTTTTAATATATATATATATATATATATATATATATATATTTTTTTTTTGTGTGTGTGTGTGGGTGAGTATGTGTATGTGCGTGCGTGCGTGCGTGCGTGTATTTGTTAGCTCACCAGAAAACCTATTAGAAAAAATCTCATACCGTTCACCTAAACCGAACACCAGGAGACCCGAGGGGACCGAAGAAAACCAAGGAAGGTGAAATCCAGCACCGACCAGACACCCCCCACCAGAACTCCTCCCCAGCCCAAGAAACATCCAGACCCCAACAAATCCAAAAAACATAAAATCAGGGAGGCCTCAAGAGACCAAAGGAGAGACCGAGAAAAGGAAGGAAGGACAGACGAAGCCGCGTGAGATCCGCAGACACCAGCCTCCACCGATTCAATAACCTGAGGAGGAAACAGATTGTGTCTGAGTTTCGGTAGATGCTGGTGTGGTGGATCTGGCATGCATGAAAATCTCCACCAAAGAGGGGAGCCGTCGACCCCCGCCGGAACAGAGCAAGCGCAACACCTCAGGCCGCGGCAGCGCCAAAGGACGACCCCCGGGCCCCGCCAGGGCCACCGGCCGAAGAGCAAACCCAGGAGCAGGAGCGCCCCCCGCCCCAACACGGCCCGCGCCCCCGGCCCAACGCAGCAGGACGGGGCACTGCAGGCCCACCAGGCACCCCACCGGCCCCCAAACCCCGCCCCCCCCACGACCCCCCGCCCCCATCCACCCCCGCCACCCACCCCAACCCAGCCCCAGCCGCCCCCAATCCCCCAGACACCCCCCACCCCCAGCACCCCCCCGCAACCCCCCCCCCCCCAACAAAGCCGCCCCCCCCCCCCCGACCAACCGGCAGCCCCCCAACCCCCGACCCCCAGCCCCCGGGAACCACCCGCACCCAGGCACCGGCGCCGAAGAGGGGCCGAACAGCGGAGCGGAGAGGGCAGCCGCGCCCACCCCACCCCCCGCCGTGTGTTTTTTTTTTCTTAACAAGGGCACAGAGTTGGCACATGCAGGCCCAGAAAGTAAAAACTCATGTGCTTCTTCTCTCTTCTGCTGGAGTGCTCTTTTTTTTTTTTACCTGCTAGTTTAGTTGAGGAGATACAGATGTGAGTGGACACAAACACAACATTTTACAAACAGCTAAAATAGTACTATTGCTATTTACATTTAAGAATTAGAAATGACCTAGTCCACAAAATATGCTTTTTTTTGGCACTTATTTGGGAGGCTTAAAGTTGGGGTCTTAAGTAAACAATTCAAAACAGACTCCTCCCATGGCTCAACCCCCACTCTTCTCATCAACATTGCGCCTGCCTTCAGTGACAACGCCCGCCGCTCTGTGATTGGCTAGAGGGGTAAACATTGCCTTTCCGCCAGGAATCGTCCCTCCTATGGCAAAACACAACAAAATGGCAAAATACAGCTGGGGTTAATGACAAAATCACCACCACACATTAACAGAAGCCCAGAGGTGTTGATTGAGAAGAATTCCATGTGTATACATTCAGTGTTTGTGGAGTTTTTATTTTTGAGTGAAAATTAAGACCCAACCTTTAAGAAGTCCCCCTTAAAAAATCTTTACATTAATATGTTCTATGAAGCCCTATCAGTCTAAACAAGTTATTGTGGTGGATATTATATTCGTGAAATCTGAATTAAGCAGCAAAATCCACTTATTTGTAACCATTTTAGGGGGCGGCCATTTTGCCAATTCCCGTCGACTGAAAATTATATCACATTTGCTCAGAGTACAGGTAACGACTAATCACGGCCCAACTTGCGAATATCACATGACCAAACTCAGAAAACAGGTGTGCCATGTTTGGTCGTTACCTGCACCCTGAGCATCTGTAATGTAATTTTCAGTTGCAAGCAAGTGGCAAAATGACCGCCCCCTGAGATGGATAAAAACAGGTGGATTTTACTGCTTAATTCATATTCCACAAACACAATAATAATCAAATTGGCATGTTTAGTCCAGTGGGGGTGCATAAAATATTGTATTGTATAGAAATGTTTTCGGGTTGACTACTTCTTTAAGGTTTTTTTTTAAATATTTTTATTTATTTATTTAGGTGTGTTTCAGTCTTAGGTTTTAAAGAGTTAAATTCCTCTCTCACGACCACGCACATTAAGAGATGTGCTACTCTTTACCACCAAAGGAGTGTGATGCAATTCTTGCTCAGCAACAACTCAAACTTCTTTGATAATAGCCGATGGAAAAGCTGAAGGAGAGTCGGTAGATGCAATGAGTATTTTGGTCACCTCTGGGCAACAATATGAGACAGGACATTTATACACCCCTTACTTACCAGAGCCTCCAGTCAGAGGAAATGGAGGGTACGCACTTGCCATCATTCACCGGAGAAGGTTGTGTCTCCCCACAGGGAAGTGAGACGATTATTACTATAAGTTTACGACAAGAAGAATGTGCTCCAAGTTTATCTATTCTCACAGCAGGCAGGGATGAAAAGTCATTGGCGGTTAGTAAGTCCTTGACTTTTTGACTTCACCCCTTTCTTTGCCTTAGTTGAGTATTTAGTTTATCAGGGTTTCCACAAATCATTAAAAAGCATTAAAAGTCATTTAATTAATTTTGCTCAAATTAAGGCCTTAAATGGCATTGAAAAGCATAGAATACGATGTCTAGAGGCATTAAAAATTTAAATACAATTGACCTAAAAACATGCTTTATTTCAGTCACTATAACACAATGAATTCTGAATTTGACGCTCTGAAGAAAAATGTACGGTTCCTGTCGTCAACATCCAACATGAAACACTAATGCCACCTGGTGGCAGAAAATGAATGCAACACAAATCTGACTCAATGTTTCACACTCCTTTTAATTGTTTTTTATATCTTTTCGAATAACTATGAATTACTTACTATAAAAATACAGTATCAACGAACTAAAGGATACAAGCCTATTTGCCCACTTTTATGTTAATTAAAAGCACACCACTTATAACAAATTTTCCAGTATTCGATTAGGCATTGTGTAAAAAAGAATAAAAGTGCAAATATCTCTGGGATCTTATTGCCTGGATTTAAAAAAACAAAAACAAGGCTTTTTTTTTTTTTTTTACTTGATTACTGTTTATTAACCAGTGATTGGTGGTTATTTTGTACTTCGTATTTTTATAGCAATAAAAAAAAAGGGGGGGGGATTAATGTTTTACTATGTCACTGGCTTGGTCAGTGTTTTCCTAATGTAAATGTCTTATTTTGATTAAACACAGATGATAATCAGTCTTCTTTCATGAAGGACTACAGAAATCAAGGAACAATTACTGTTGATATGCTAAAATCAGAGGATATGGACAACAACAAAAAAATGGCTCCAAACGATTACTCGATTATTAAAATAGTTGTCAATTAATTTGATAATCGATTACTTGTTGATGAATCGATTAATTTTGACAGCTCTACTTGTGTTCCTTTAACAAGTATGAAAGACTTGAAAAAATATTTTATTGTACATGTAGAACAGATATAACATGTAATTAAAAAATGTTTTTGCAATTGCGAATTAACTATGGAAAACATGCAATTACGATTAAAATTGTAATCGGCTGACAGTTCCAATATATAACAGTAAATGCATATATGTATGTATGTATGTACATGTATGGTATATGTATATGTGTGTGCGCGTGTGTATATGCAGTTGGACGAGGGCATTCAATTTTAAGTTGCATTTTAAACGACTTTAAATCAACACTAAGGAACTTTCCGTTTACGTTGATTATGGCAGTGCCATATGGACAAAAGCGGTATTGTTATGTCTGAAGGAAGACCAGATTTCCTGTGAGGACAAGCGCATTGCGTAGTTTTTTTAGCTCACGCCAATAAGTGAAATCCGGGCCAATGTTGATCGTTGACTGTCCTTTCAGCACATTTGTATTTTTTTTTTGTGTTGCAGTGTTCCTACCATCCTCGTCAAAGTTGCTTATTGCCAGTAAAAATTATACAGACCCCCTGAGGTACCATTCAACTAGTTTTAAGTTGATGTCTCATCAAAGGAGTTATGAAAATATTTTATTAAGTTTGAAAAGTTCTTAGTGCTATTTTAAAGGATCTTGGTGCAGCTTGTCACTTTTTTACTCGCGACTGCCACCTCTGACCCAAAGCGTAACTGCAACATCTGTGTCAAGCTCGTTCATGGTGCGCGTGCGAGTACATGCATGATCTTAAGTGCACGCCACATGTCCGCTACTCCGCAGGTAATATTTCTAAATTATATTTTCTGATACCTGCAGAAACCTTGGTTTGTACAGGTTGAGCCCATACCTGCAAAAGTGCAAAAACCACAGGGTACATCCATATTGTATAGACAAACAAACCATTCTCACTAACATTCACACCAATGGACATTTTAGAGAATTTGGTATATGCTGAATAATCAGTATAAGATGAAAGATGCTCAAATGTGGTCATGATAATACATGCAACTCCCAAAACACACTGGCAAAAAAACAAAAAACTAAATGGGAGTTGGCAAGCCAGTATGGGGGATACAAGTATTTTACAGTCTATACTTAACATATGTTGTGTAATAAAACATTTCAGTCAGATGAACAACTTTGCAGTTATTCGGCGTTTACAACATAACTACTTCCATTAAGTATTAAGACAGTGCTGAATGAACAGATGCCAAGATTGGGGATAAGCTCAATATATCTTTCTGCTGTGAGTGTATTATGATGACACACCCATGTGAACATCCAAAAGGCTCGGAGGATTTGGAGGTAATCACATTATTGTCATTGCTAAAGATGCATGACGTGTTGCTGAAGTTCTCCCTCAACCAGCTGCAAGTAAATACGCGAGGTTTGCCTCTTTTCAAATTCATTTCATCCTACAAATAAGGGATATAGAGGCGGGGCCACATTTAATCAGTGTCTTTTCACTCCAAAAAGTATGTCCAATATTAGACATATTTGCTTTGGGAATTAATCTTGGATGATGAATTTATGAGTGCACATAACTTTGTTGGTCTGGTATTCAGATGAGGACCTGGAATTGTAGTTGTCTGTCTCACTGATATTAATACTGCTATTTAAAATGTACTGAATGTTTTGCTGTCTATAGCCGTCATCATCACTCCCATCATGATTGCTCAGTTTTTTTCTATTTGACAAATAACAGATTATTTGTTAGACTTGCTTTGTTCTCCTTGGCATTGGGTTTAAGTTTTCGTTGTTGTAAATTTGATATAGATGATAGCCGATATACTGCATTCTTTTTTGCACTTTTTGCTTTCAAGCTTAGTATCTTAATGACAATTTACTCCCAGTAGTGGAGGTGGTGGGGTCCTGATATAGATGATACAGTGTTTCCCACAGATTTGAAATATACTTGGGTGGTGGCCAATTTACTTGGGTGGCCCGCCCAAGTATTAACATGGTGTGGGAAACATTGCAATAGATGGTATGCGAGATGCAATGGGGAGAATGAAAATAAAACAAGGAAGAGAACTACGCAAAAATTACATGTCTTTGAGTATAGCCAGTCAGGCAGAGACAGAAATTAATTCATAATTGGTCAAAACACATTTTGGTGCCAAGAAGGTTTTAAAAGTTTATGGGTATTTTGATGTCGCTGAATCCGAAAATGACATTGGCTTTTCCCATTTGGCTAATTTTTTTAGATATTCCGTATTTTTGTTAAAGAACACTGCTAAAAATGTATGACATTGACATTTACTTTATGCTACAACTTTGATGAGGCTGCAGGGTTTCCCCCAGGAAATTTACGCGCGGTGGTCAGTGACACACTGTGGAAATATTCATTCACAGGAGGTAGGGGCGACACCAAACGACATACCCCGAGTTCTATTCGTCAAAGGGGTGGCGGCCCACCAGGCCTATAAAGTACTGGGGCAAACCATGAGAACACATTTTTCTTTCCATGCATGTCAATACAGTATTCTTTCCTTTTTGATGCGGTCATGAAAGACGACAATCATAATCACAGAGAGCCTTCTCCACATAAATCATATTTCTGACAAATTAGGCAATATTAGCAGGAAATAACAGATTTTTGTAATGCAAAAACAGGCGACGTAAAAGCACAAACACTACTTTTAGTAAAGATCTAAGTACATTTCGTAAACTATCAATACACATAAATTAACAAGCAATTAATTCAATATCTCAAAAACATGAGCCAATTCAAAGAAGCTGCTGTAATTTTCGGACTCAGCAGCCCAAAATTACCCAGAACTCATTAAAATATCTTGGGCGTTTAAAGAAAAAAACACATTTCGATATTTTTATATTTTGCCAGTGCAGTGAAAATGAGAACAGCTTTATAAAACATGGTTAACTCTGAAAAATGCAATTGAGTTAAAATAAATATTTTCTTCAATCTGCCAGCAGATTGCTTTTATATCTTGCTGACAATTGATTAAGCATTACCAACAACAGGATGCATGCCACATAAATCACACACTCACCTTGAGAGCTGCTTAAGGAAAAGGGGAAAAAAATCCATCTCTAATAAAGCTGTGAATTATACTTATCATCGCCAGTTTGCAGAGAAATTCTGCAGTAGTTACAGTGAACATATGCTCATCTCCCTGAGCGGCACAACAGCTGAATTAGTGGTCGTCTCTTTTAAACGGAAAATACAATATGACAGTGTTTGGCGAGGCCTGTTGTCTCCTCCTAATAAGGGAGCCGTGATGTCAAAACTTGTCACTGGGTCAATGAGTACAGCAGCAGTAGGTGGCAGTGTTGCTCTTCTTACACGTCTTAAGCAACGTCGTTGCTCTCTGCCCACTTCCATGCATTCATCAGTTTAGAAAATGTTGTGCAGACTTTGGCGTGTTGGCTCGCCACGCTCTTTTCCAGACAGATTACTGGATAAATGGATAACCATAGTCTATATTAATGTGTGGGACAGTGGGAATCAATACGGCTTGTCCAGTAATGGCATTTAAGGAAGGTTTCTGTTTTTATTCAGAGGATTATAGTCCCAAACATCCATCCATCCATCATCTGAACAGACCAATAGTCAAGAGAAAACAATTCAATTTAAAAGAAAGTAACAAAATATAAAGTAATGACTTTTAAATGACATTCTCTGAAAATATTACACTTAGAGAATTGAGCATAACTTTAGACAACTCTGCATACAAGCATGAATATAGAAAGAATATAAACTGCATAACTATTGTCACGTTTCACTTTATGTGACATAATCGATTGTTACAAGGATTTTTACCAGACCGAGCACAGTTAATTTACTTTTTTAAGATTAAATATTTAATTTATTGCTATCCACAATTTATTATATCTATAATTCAGGACATACAGTACATCTATCATGGAAAGCTTTGTTCAATGGTCACACCACATGATGGTTGGTCGCAACCCATAATATTTTCAACTTAAATGTTATGATGCTAGCAATTAGCCATCCAAACAAAACAAGCTAGCTAGCTAGCTAGCCACTCAAGAAAAATTATGATTTAAATAATTTGTGGGACACTGTAACAAATTTCAGTAAAATGTACAGTAAAAATTACAGCATTTTCTTGTTTTTATTTGATTTTACAGTATTTAACGGTATACAGCAATGCATTATGGGGAAACAAAGTGCATCATGGGTAAAAACAAAGTACAGTAATTTGCTGTATAATTGCTATAATAATTAATGAATTGCTGTAAAATCTAAAATACTGCATATTTTACAGCAACTACGTTTTAGCACATGTATATGTGTATTACAGGTAAATTCTGTAATGATTGTTGGATTTTGGTGGGTATCGCTATAGGAGAAGAAGCAAATAGCGGACCCTGTGTTTTCACCAGAGCAAGGACAAGAACAATATTTTAGCGCAAGGCAGTCTGCATTGTCTTCATATCGCATTTCTCCGATAAACAAGGCAACATTACAGCTAACATTCATTTATGCATTCGGCTGCAGAACTGAGGCGGGACTTCCGACTTCCGTGTTTTCACCCATCAACTTTGTTTCTGTTTCCGGTTTGCGACGTGTAGGCTGCGTCCCAGTACTTGCGCTTCCGCCTTTGTGCCCCTCGGTTGCACGTTCCCGTTGACTGGTGCAAGGCTGCGAGTGAGTAGTGTCTGTCTCAGTGTCCGAAGCATTTCAGATATCCGAGACGCCCTTCCGTCGATGAGCGGGAGCTAGCGGTTGGGGGGGGGGGGGGGGGGTGTACTGTTGCGAGTGTTGGAACGCGGCCAGCAGTGGCCGGAAGCGGCGCTGATGTGTAAAACCCGGTCTCCCAGTGCTGAGTGCGTGAGATTGAGTACGGGCTTCGGCCTTCCTGGGTGGAGTTTGCATGTTCTCCCCGTGCATGTGCAGGTTTTCTCCGAGTGCTCTGGTCTCCTCCCACATTCCAAAGACATGCATGGCCGGTTAATTGAGCACTCTAAATTGTCCCTAGGTGTGATTGTGAGTGTGGAAGGTTGTTTGTCTCTGTGTGCCCTGCAATTGGCTGGCAGCCCGTTCAGGGTGTACCCCGCCTACTTTCCAACGCCAGCTGGAATAGGCTGCAGCGACCCTTTTTGAGGAATAAGCGGTTAAGAAAAAGGATGGATGGATTTTACAACCACATACTGTATTATGTATTTACAGGAATTTTTAGTTGCCAGTAAATTCCTGTAAATTACTTATTAGAATACAATAAACTGTTGTAAACTAGATTACAGTGAATTGCTGTAAAAGTAAATACAATAAGTAATTGTAATTTATCTACAGTAAATACTTGTAAAAAATACAGTAACGTACTGAGATTTTACAAGAATTAAATGGCAACTTTTTTGCCAGTTATTTCCTGTAAATTCTACAGTCAATTCGTTACAGCGTACTACATACCAGTTGCTAAAAGAGTAACTTTTGTACATACAGTACAAACCTAGCTGCTCCCAGGGGTCTGTGTCTGTCTTGTGGGTGACATCAACTCTTTAAATGTATTTCATGATAAAAGTCCCAAATTGGTTACTTCTTTGTGGTCGTACCACGTGATCATTCATCAAATGGGCATCATTGGACAAATGTATCCAACAATGACCTGAATACATGTATTATTCCTATCCTTTTCTACAATTGAATAATGCTGAGGTGTTATCAAAATGTTTGGTAAAGATATTTGTAATGTTTTACATTTTAATTGTAATACGGCTGTAGAAAACACGTCCACCATCTTTATAATGTTCGTTTCCCCCTCACTTTTTTTTGGAGTCAAATTTCTTTTTTCTGTTACTGAATCTCATTACTAAAATATTTACCCAAATAAGACAAAATACTTGGACATGCCAATCTCAAACCAAACGTTTTGATAATTTAAAAAAATAAATAATAATAATGGTTACAATAATAATAATTTCAATTTGGTTAGGTCAAATAAATTTGAATACCTAACTTATTCTACTCTAATCTTTAAATGTGTTCTGAGTGGGATTGGACTCGAATGAATAGTTTACATACTTAAAATAGAACATTGAATAATGGGTGCACTACTACTGGGAAAAGGACAAGGAAAATCTCCATTTTCTTAATGAATCAATTGTGTTTCCAGTAAAAGAAATTAATTAGATAACTAAATAGTTCTGATTTAAAAGGCGAATAAGTAATACACTTGGCAATTTTCCAGTTGGAACGTGAGTGAAACACTCAATGAAACATTCATTAATTAGTGAGAACAATTGGGCGTATTTAAAGGCTGCAATGAAGGATGTGTGTTAAGTGATTATAATTTGAGGTGACACAAACTTTTCTTTCTCATGCCACGTACAAATCCTTAAATAAATTCTATTAATAGTAGATATAAATATAATATCTGATATTATTAATCAGGAGGAAGTTGTTGCCTACCAAACCTCACAAAAGTGCCTTTGATTTTATTTTATTTTTTACATGTTTTAGCAGATTAAAGGCTATCGTAAATAATCACCTTTACTCTTCAGAAGCAATATCGGATTTAGAGTTGAGTCATGACACATTGGTAATCTCTAATTTAGCACTTAAAATAAATAAATAATCAACAATCAAAATATTGCAATTGCAGCTATAATCACATCAAGTCACTTTGAATCTGTCTGTGGGATTCTGTTTTCATTGTGTGAATTTTAATCCTAATTTGAAAATGGGAGATCAGAGAAAACAATTTAAATGGTGGTCTGGTAATCCTGATAGGTTTTAGGCAAGAAACAGACAGCGTGATCACTTTCGACCAGAGTCATATTGAAAATCAGAGATATTTATTTGTCGCAGTTTCCTCATTGTGAGTTAAATATACATCATACGCGGAGAATGACGTCTGGTCTTTATATTGTGTTAGACAAGCAGCAGATTATGCTGCTCACACTCTGCAGCAGTTTGATTTTTGAATGAGACCGGTTCTGCGGGCTGGATTGAAAGGTCGCTGGGGTTGAGAGTCACCCAGGAATTGGAATCAGGTCTGGCTGCAACTCTAATTAATTACAGCCAAGAGGGCAAGACATCATCGCAAGCACACGCACACACTGAATTTTTCACATGGACAAAAGACTATTTCAGTATATCTTGAAGATACGCTGAAATAACATTGTGTGATTGCATATGGGCATATAATATTTTACAACCTGTTTGGTCCCTGGAAACAAATGCTAAGTAAAATTCTTTTTTCCACCAAGAGGTTAGGGAGGAAGACCTCACATAATTTTTGTGCAGATTTAAATACATTATTAATTAAGGATGAGCAAGTACCGATACCAGGTATCACAATTGGGCCGATACTCTGTCTTTTTTCAAGGTATCGGTACTCGCGAAGGCAGCTGAAACTGGTATTGGCCGCACTCTTGAGGCTGTTTTATGAGCCGAAAAGGGTAATACACATTATTTTAAATGTCTTAAAATGGACTACTTTGATGAATGCTTTTCAGCATCAACATCAGATCCCACAATGATGGTGCCACTGTATCAGCTGTAGACAGATGGCACATTACAACGCTACAATTAGATGTAAGTCAAGAGATTTTTGCAGAACAAATGTAGATAGATGCCCCATACAGAGCATGTGTTTAACAAGTGATGGTTGCTCTTCTGTACACTGTAAAACAAATTCTGTAAAATCTACAGTAAAAAATGTCAGCAATTTCTTTCTTTCTTTTTATTTAATTTTACAGCATTTAACTGTATACAGTAATGCATTATGGGTAAAACAAAGTGCATCATGGGTAAAAACTAAGTATAGTAATTTGCTGTATAATTAGCGGTAAAATACTGTATATTTTACAGTAACTATGTTTTGGCACATATATTTGTGGATTACAGGTAAATACTATAAAGATTGTTGGGTTTTGGCGGGTATCTCTATAGGAGAAGAAGCAAATGGCGGACCCTGTATTGTCACCAGCGCAAGGACAAGAACAATATTTTAGCGCGGGGGAAGTCTGAATAACAAGATCGTCTAACATTCATTTATGTACTCGGCTGCAGAACGAGGATTGTTTTTACAACAAGGGCGGCACGGTGGTTGACTGGCTAGCACATCCGCCTCCCAGTGCTGAGGGCGTGAGATCGAGTCTGGGCTTCGGCCTTCCTGACCGCAATCGTATGTTATAACACAAAGAAACAACTTTAATTGTCTCACGAGTGCAAAAAAGGCCGTTAGTGTGCATATTTTAAATTGGGCTCTGGTGTGTAACTGAGGCCAGTAAGGGAGCTGTGATTGGCTGCAGGGAGGGCATCCAGCGGCTTCCAGGGCAATGCTTGCAAACAGTTGGAGAAGCAAGAGTAAGCCAAATGAGGAACTTGCAAGTTTCAGTCTATGCATACATAGTAGCATAACTGTCAATTAGACAAGCATGAGGAAAACGGTGCTGACCTAAATACGGAAGTCAGAGTCTTAGATCATCATTTGGTGTAAAATATCACGATCTTTGACAAACCCCAGATGAAGACAGACTGACAAAAAATATCTGATTATAAATGATTGACTAACAAAAAGGATGACCAATATGAATATGTTAACCTTGAGTTGAACATTTTGCCCGAAGTGCTGAGTAGGCGAAAAAGACTTACTTGACTTCAATAATGCTAAGTTCTCAAACTCATACTGATGCAGAGTACATATTTTCCTAATCGATTTGGGTGCAAATCCTCCACTGAAGGCAAACAGGACTTAAGTATTCATGGGGGCATGCGGGCGTCTCTCTATGTTAATAATGCTGTCTTCAGACAGCCTCAGACTATAATGAGGATTCACAGATTCAAATCACAATCTACATATTTCAAAGCCATCAATATCCTGCAGCTAGAGCGCTACAGTTTCCACTTCATCTCTGACACTGGCCGACTTTTTGACCCCAAACACCTCAACAAGGAAGCTCTCAAGTTATCACTGATCCCCATCACGTAATGACAAGATTTTGGATTGACCTTTGGCCTGCGCATGCATAAAGTCATGGTTTACAAGAGAGATGCTAGCCAGTGGATGGCATGATAGAACAAAATCTTGCCAGGTTCATGCTGTGCCCTCCTTTTTAAGGACCAAGAGGTTCCGCCTTGAATATCATGCTAAAATGCTTTGATATCCATATATACGAACCATCACCTAGTTTCATGTAATTGTATTACAAGTCCAAACTGCACTCTTTTTTTGTTCCACCATCTTTTGTTTTTTTTGTAACACTCTCCTCATTTATTTCATGCTTGTTATAGGAAAAATGAACTTTTATGTTTTGACATCTAAAGCGCAAGGTAAACAAGGTGTTGATCAACTTTTGCTGGAGCAGACCTTCTAAATGAGGTTAGGTCTTGTTTAAAGCAGCAGTTTGTGCTGAATAATTGGTTTGTGGCTTTGAGGGTGCGTTTGTTTAAATGTTTGGATCGAATAGTGCCTGGGGTGAGTTTACCTGTGAAGTCCCACTACCCTCCTTTTCTTCCTCTCGCCATCCGCTACCTCCTTCCTTCTCTCTAATCAGTCCAATGAAGGATATCCTCTGCAGTCCCAAGCCAATGCTTTGCAACAAAAAATTAAACAGTCTGCACATGCAAGTGCGCACATTGTCTGCTGCGAGAGATGGTGGGTGGCGGAGAATAGCCAGAGACAGACACACAATTAGGTTCAAATGGCAGCTTGCAAAATGATGTAAATGGGCCTAGAAAGAGTCATTCACATATGAAAGTTTTTTCAGGTACTACAGTTAACCAAATGTCGGAATGTATTCTGCTACCAAACACGAGTGGTTGCGTTGATGAATCGGCATGTGTTTGAATAATGACCACTTCTTGATGTGTACATGCATGGGCAGCTGCGGTTTAGAATGGGAGAAAAGGTGAACAGAATCCTCAGCAAATGTGGCTGATCTTTATGACTTCTTTCCGGTACCAGACTAAATGTATACTTTAGAACAGTGGTCCTCAACCCTGGTCCTCGGGGACCGGTATCCAGCCTGTTTTCCATGTCTCCTACAGCCAACACAGGTGGGAATCGTTATCAGGCTTCTCCAGAGCTTGCTAATTAGCTGATGATATGAATCACCTGTGTTGGCTGCGGGAGACATGGAAAACAGGCTGGATACCGGTGCCCGAGGACCAGGGTTGAGGACCACTGCCTTAGAACACAGTTTAGAGAGGAAACACTCATTGAATTGTGTTTACTATTCTGGTGGTGTTTTATGGATACTGTTTTCTCTTCTACAAATTGCAACCGATGTGCAGTATGAAACATTAGCGGTTAGTGTTGTCCATGTCAGGCATGTTTTATTTACATAGAACAGGAAATTACACCACTCAAGCTGTTTGCCAAACTAGAAAGCTTCTGACTTTGTTACCTCTTAGTAGCACTTTAGAGGTCTCAAAAAACAACCAGAAAAATACACATTCCAACACTGCAGTATCTGAACCAAAACAATTATGCTTTACATTATGGATGACATTTCTTAGCATGATATGTTGCAGTTATTGAAATATGAAAGTAATTTATAGTAATTTCTTAAGTACCCATCCCCTACCCAGCTTATCCTTGTTCAGCCTCTCTCAGTTGACTTTTGGCCAGAAGTAACGTGAACTATGGACTGGTCAAAAGCCAATTGCAGGTCAATCAGTATAGACAATACAATAAAAATACAGCAAGATATGACCATTTTATAAGATAATCGATTAGATAAAGGACTTTACGCGGTATGAGATTCAATGGTTACAAAACAGGCAAGTGATTCTTTTGCCGTCCAGCGTCCCGGAGGGGGCGTTCCCATGAGGGCTGTGACGTCACGTGCAAAAGGTCAATAATCTATGTGTCTCTGGGGACGTGGATTATTAAACCATGGCTTCATCCCGTCAGCCCTTTTTTTCTTTTTGGATGTAACATGTCCGAAAGGGAGAAAACCCCCCACAAATAAATATATATATATATATATAAATAAATAACATAATAATTCATATTACATGTACTATAATACTATAGGAGGAAATCAGAATACCTGGCGAAAACCTGCAAGCAAGGGACTCAGAAAGGACAGAGCCAGCAATGTAACTACAACCTCTGACACTGAGGCTGGCCACATGTGCCACCCCATTTTCACAGTAGTGTCTTAAAATCCTTACAGTAATTAAAAATACATGAAGTATTGTATTCAATAGCTAGTTGACAAACCTTGTCTAAGCATTTAATTTGCATTAGCATTAAGAGTTAAGTATGCATGAGAAATTGGATTAAATGAATAATTCCTAATCTCTTCCCACACCTTACCCTCAGGTGTACAGAAAATATGCAATAAAGACTCATTCTGAACTCACATTACCATTTCATCAGCTCATAATTGATATTAGCGTAAAACAATGATGCAAAGTTGTGATGTTAATTTTATGAGTGTAAATTCCACGAGATTCCCTCTCAGAACCATCTTGTTTATGATTGTGTGCCACTCCTTTGCTTCCCTCATGCTTCTGAATGTAAAACAGTTACAACCCACCTTTCTCACAACCTTGACAGCCATGGCACGCCTGTTTAAATCAGACTCTTTTATGACCTGGCACCACATCCAGACATGAGACTGAATAAAATGACATGTTTTATAAGCCTGAGATGAATAGCGCTATCGTGCAGCATGTTGTCCAAGTGGCTGGCTCCAGATTTACAGGTGAAGGAGTTATTAAAACAAAAATCACTGGCCTGCCTGTCACGTGAGGTGGCTGTTACATCTCCTTTACAGAGAGGATAGAGCACAGCGTCTGCACAGGAATGGTCACGTCTCTCTTCAGAGGTGACGAATGTGACGAATTACCACTTTGATTATCTGTGTCCTATTGCATTCTGGGAACGGGAATTAATAAACTCCGACTTCATCCCGTCAGCCCTTTTTCTTTTCGGGTATAATTGTATGTGAAAAGGGAAAGTTGTAAATTGCCTCTATATTGTCCAAAATGGAAAATGAACAAATAAAAACAAAAACAAAGTAAGTTTTATAGTCGAACCTCTGTTTACAAACCACATGATTGACAAACAATTTGGTTCATGAACAACATTTTGAAAAAAAAAGAAGAAAAGACTTGGGGCATAACTGTTTTCAGTTCACAAACAGTCTTGACATGGTCGCCACATATATAAAGATTCTGTTGCACCGATGATCTCAAATCCAGTCCTCCGAGGCATCAATCTCACGTGATCTCACGTGATTTCACAAAAACTGAGACAGGCAGATAGTTGCTGAATGTTTCCAAAAGGACTTGGAGAAGTGAGTGTTGTTGAATGACAATCTCTCAAACTTGACTTGCTTTAGAAATTATTTCAATATAGGGAACCCACTTTAATACCACCACAAAAAAGAAAAAGAAAAAATAAGACAGATTTTATTTTAAATCATGCTATCAAACCATTAATCCACCATGCCACACATTAGGGCTTCTTTTTCCCTGCCTATTGGTCTCACTTAGTAAGGAGTTTATGACCTCTAATAAAGCATTTGAGTTGTAATTTTCCCTTCATCCTTAAGATGCCCAAATATTTCAAAATAGAAGGGTGATTTTGAATAGCTGCTAGTTTACTTTGGTGTAACTTTAGTGTTTCAGTCTATTCAATAAAACGCTTGATATGAGTTTTAACCTAGGCTTAATGAAGTTTTACAGATACTGATTCTCAACCAACTCTATAACTTTTAAGTGCAAGTTATTTATTTCACTTTGATATCACTTTACAGAATTATTTTCTTGCAGAATAATGGTTGTTGATAATGCACACAAAGAGGTGATAACTCAGTTGCTAAAAGGAAGGTTTTTCAGAAGAAATGTTGCTGCTTTGATGTTGCCTTCTCTTAGTGAGGAGTTGACAGACCCAGGGCCTCTTCAACACTCTAGCCTTGTTTAAGGCAAAGTAGCTGAATCTTTCCACGGACAACCTTTCGGCAGGCTTCTGAGGTCTCTGTTCTGTAGATCAATCTTTTACAGGCCCCACCCTCGCACTCAAGGGGATTTCCCCTGGCTTCCGAAATTTGGAGAAGGGTTCCATGGCCAGTAGCACCATTTCAGCATGCAGGCAGTGCATGGACCATGGGCTTGTAATGCTGCAGCTTCTTTAGAAAAACATGAAACGTTTGAAATACACCTGAAAAGCACAAGAGAACAGTATTTAGAAGAGGATGGAATCATATTTTGTTATTTCCTGACAGCATCATGAAATAATCATCAGTAAATCTTTTTAATTTTTTTACTGTTGCGCCACATAAAGCAGAAAGGCTTTATAATTTACACAGACTTACTTTTAAGGAATATTATGCAAAATCAAAATATCAACAGCATTAAAAAGAGTATATTCTTTTCTCGTAAAACTGAACAACCTCTGTAAAAAAACAATCAGGCCAGTGAGCTTGTCAAACTCTGTAAAAAGTATACAGATGTGCGTCTTCCGGTTTTTGCCAACATCAGATGCATCCCCAGCAGATTTGGCCATCTCCTGCTGCTGGACATCAATCCTGAATTCACTTGTTACAGGATATCTTTCAAATGCCTGGTTCACAAGCCCCCTGTATCACGTACACATATAAGATTAAAGAGTGACAACAGAAATGTTGTCACTAATATTTGGTGGCATCAGAAAACCCTTCATATTGTGATATTTACATTTTCCCAAAATTTTAATAGATTTTGGTTGACAGAAATAGCTCTAAAAGAGTTTTCCAAGGTTACCAAATAAATGATAGAAAATAAAATAATGCTATTTTACCTGTATTTGTATTGATCAGGTAGAAAAAGGGCACTGTAGTAATGAACAATTCATGGATCAATAAGCTTCTGAATTCTGTTACACACATCCAATGTTGATGATGGGACAGATTAGGCTCTTTTTCTCTCTCGAAATAAAGCAAGGTCTAAAACTCCCCAAGCAGTGAAAAATGTTTGGGGAGTTTTAGACCTTGCTTCATGTTTTTGTCATAGTCACCACAAAACTCCTCAACATATCCCTGGAATGGAACAGCGTCTTTGCTGCATTTGAGACCATGGGGACTGCGTCGCCACTATTGTCCAGTGATGGATTTTCTTTTCAAATTTGTGTCTCTACTCTAGACCTTTTCTCTCGAATCACATTACAGTTGTCAACATAGAACAGACACAACCTGGTCCCAGGTAAGATGGTTTGATTCCAAAATATCAGTCAGTGTGTGTGAGAGGGTGGTGGTATCTGCAATATTGACCTGTCATGAGGCCAAATGCTGGGTCAATACTGCGCCCATATCTTTATCAAAGTACCTGACAAGAACGTTAAGTATCCTGTCCATATTTGAACTACTTTCTCTGTAGTTTGGCTGACAATTCTGTTTTAACGTTAGCAGCAATACCATGTGTGCAGAAGTATGAAGTATGTCCTCACCAACCGACTTCACTCGATCCAGGTTGTGTTCCACTAAAAACGCGCATATGCCGACTTCCTTTTTGCATACACGGTGGGCCATGAATTTGCGTGCCTCAGTAGTGGTTGATTTTGCATCTGGCAGGGATGAGGTGTGTTGCAGAGCACAAACAGCGGCTTTGTCTGTATCCTCTGACTGATGGCACATTAGGACATTTGTACCATTATTGCCAGAAGCAGAAGCTACTCTCATTCGACCGTAAAAAATAAAAGTTTTAAAATCATTAGTCAATCTGTTGACTTGTGTTTTCTGTTGGCTGCTAAATGCTTTCCTGGTTGAAGTTAATCCACCTACCAGATACGTACACCAACTTTAGTTGCTCTCCATTCTCATGCTCCTTTATAGAGGTCCTGCCAGAAAGGAAGTCTGTGTTGTATACTTGTCGGTCCCACAGACCACAGTGATAATCAGCATGCGTTGGGTCTGATTTTAGCATAATTTAGACTATTCCATCCGTTTCAAATTGCAACAGTTTGTGATGATCATGTTAATTTTTTCCTCACCCAGGCTCATTGCGCACTGGCAAGCGCCCTGCAGTCTGTCGTCTGATTGGCTGAAACTATGGCTCTGGCTAGCTGTATTTGTTGAAAGCAGTGTTAGTTTAATGATGGGACCATAACAAACACACGTATAGTCAATCAACCCCCACCTCTCCTCTCATTTTCCAAATGATGGAAATCCATCGCCACGACGGAGAACTTTTATCAGAGTTTTTGCAAAATGTTTGGGGTTATACATACCACTTATTATATAGTTTGTCCCCAATGCATTTCAATGGATATCAACTACATGCAGATTTTCGCAATAGGCTGGTTGGCCTGATCCTTAACCCCGCGAATAGTTTTAAGTTGTAGTATCACCATTCACGAGATGGTAGACATAACTGTTTAGGAAGTGTGCCATATGTGATGTAGTGTTGATAAAAAATAAAATTAAAATAAATTGTGAGCCTCACCCCCATGAATGGCAGTGAAGGTCGGTTATGGTAGGTTAGCCCTGTGAGCTTGAAGATTGGTTGCAGGTAGTCTGCTTTGGACATGTGCCACATTCATCAGAGAACCTTGGCTGCAAATCAATCGAAAACTGCCCCTGTTCCTGAAAGCGTGAGAAACTGGTCATGAGGGGCGCTCACTTCATGGTTTGTCTAAAACCCCCATTTTCATGGAATTTGATCAAATGCCAAAACTTGCTTTTCCTCACTGCTATGTGAAAAACACTTAAGTCTATTTATATATTTTGTATTTATTTTACATTTTTGGGATGAGACAAAAACATAAAAGTGGACATAAGTGTTTTTCACGTCTGGATTCAGTTTCATCCGATAAACATCAGAATGTAAAAAATAACAAACATGGACATACACGTTTTTCACATAGCAATGGCGTTTTGTGGCGCACTAGCTTGAAGTTGCCCTATCACGTACATCTCATTGACACAAGACGAACACGTTTCATGCTGATTATTGTAGCAGATAACAATAGGCACCCGATTGGGACACAAGGAACATACTTATGTTGCTCATCCCACAAATGCATGTTCTTTACAAACTGGCTTTCTAATGGGAAAAGGTTTATTGCCATTGAAGCATTGTTATAACAGAGAAATAATACAACAACACAGTTTCAAAATTGTTTGTTTTATATTATTACCCTACTGATAGCAGCAGCTTTGGAACATGTAGAATAGAGCTGTCAAGTAAAGTAAGTAGGTGCCTTGCTATTAAAAATTGTGGAGTTGAGGTCTTAGCCATTTAGTAACAAAAATGGGGAAGATCATTGAAAACCACACCAGTATTCTGGATCATAGGATAGTTTTTCATTAGTGTATGTACGTCACATCCAACAGGGCATGACTTGTTTTGAATAACCTCAATATCATCAAGGCACACACCAAGGTGCTATTTGCTGTACCCACAGAGACACGCTGAGTCTCACTGGCAACTGGGATTAAGGAACAAAGTAAATCAAAGGATTAATCTTGTAAGGTAAATGGGCCGGTGTCTTGAAGGCAACCATTTTGTTTTTTCCTTTGTCTTTACTCTGTCTTTCCATTTTCTTTATGTTCTTTTTCGACACCCTGTTGGGAGCGGCCAGAGAGTGATATCTTGTTTGGCTTCTGACAGCACCACTTGGAGAGGAAAATGAAAAGCGATGGTGATAACATGGAGACTCACACATTCACATGCACCTCCTGCCGGCCTGTCCGGCCCCACACTGTTAGTGGGCAATTCAGGTCTGGCAATTTAGGGTCAAATTAAAGTAGAAGGAAAAGCCTGAAATTGCGACATGAGGCAAAAAAGGGAGCGAAGGAGGGAAAAACAGCCTTAGGAGTGATTGGTGGAATGGTTGGGGGCAGATGTAATTTTCACAGAACGATAGGGAAGTGATGTCATTGCCAGGGTGCAATTTGTATGTTTGAGTGTTTTCTCTGCATGTGTGTTTGAACAATGGAGATGCCAAAGCCGTACTTCCATGCAGGGCGGGTGGTCTAGTCATCAACCTAGAGACACAAAACATTTGATTCAGGCATTTTTGGGGACAAAATTGTTGCAACTTTTCAATATTTATTCTATCAAAATAAAAGCAGTTAAGCGAAATGTTGTCATACGTTCCCTCGTGACTATATTACATACGACTTGATTTTAAGTGTTTTTTATTTTCACATGCTACTGGTAAAACACAGTCCCTAATAAGTGATATACCACAGTGTGTATTTTTTAGCGCCATTTTGTGGTGAACTAATACTTCATTGAATTAAAAAAAAAAACACTGTAGAATTCAATAATATGTACACACAAAAAAAGTTCCACCACATCAATGTACATTTTTTAAATATATATAATTGTAGGTTTAGTAATCACTAATTATATTATATGGCTGGAGAACGCTTCCCTCGCTCTCATTTCACCGTGTGGAGTTTTTTATTAACGTAATCTGCTCATTCGTGCATTTGCGCACCTCAGAGAGGAGGAGGCGTGTCAATTGGTGAACAAATACTGTAGAGCACTATAGCGAATCAAAAAAAGAGTACTTCTACTTCTTTCCTGGGACTATACATAGTATTCACATGACGTCACCGATCCCCACCTATCGACCCAGCAGGCCTTTCGTGGGGCAAACGACCAGCAAGACAAAGCAACGCAACCAAATGCTGAAGAGCGCTCGTATTGCTTACCAGAAGTGACTTTGATTCATTCATTTGTTCATTCATTCCAGATTTTCACAAACCGCTTCACAATGGTGCACATGTGTGCCGTTCACGGGTGCAAAATTGGGCAAACAAAGATGTAAAATGAAACTTCTAGATAGTATTCACATGCCGTTACTTGCCCCACATTGTGTGCCGCTCCATGGAATGTTGAATGGGAACGGCAAAGAAGTGTCCGGAATTACAAAGATACATCGAAAGTATTTCCAACCGGCAAAGTCGACCAAAGTGTGTTCTTAAAATAAGCGATGAATCAACAATGTTGTTCTTTTTGTTGTAACATGCTAGTGCTAGTAGCTAGCGTATTGGGGGGAACTAGCTACTTGGTTTAAAAATAACTCGAAATTCTTCACTTCGAATTCACAATTGATAAACATAGCAACCAATAAAATCAGACAGTACAGAAGACGCAAGAATGTTCGTGTTTTGAGAGCCATCCTATCATAGAACATACATTTTCAAGTCGTCCGGTGCGGGCAGGATCGGCAAATGTTTGTAATCCAATCAATTACACTAACCAAACGTTTCAACCAACGTTGCTTAAACAAGTAACGTTAAAGGAAGCTGGGAGTTACATTCGTCAATAACAAAATAACATTCGGTGTAAACTCAATAGAAGCAAAGCTGACGTTACTGGAAAGTTGCCCCACCATGAGGGGCGGGGGCGGGCTTGCGATCCCGTGACGTCAGTACAGCCGGAGCACTATTTTCTCCAGCAGCGCCTTCTTTTGAGGTACGCGTTGTCAGGCCTGCTGCCTCTGCACCCTGGGGTGTGTGTGTGTGCTCGGTGCGGTGTGTTGGAGTTGTCAGCAGCTGAGTCCCATCTCCCTAATTGTGGCTGCTGCTACTTAAGATGCTCACACGAAAGCCAGTTTCAATGTATCCTCACAAGTTTCTTACCGTTCAGGCCATTCGTCCAGACGATGGCACGGTTTCGGAGCTTGAAACCGATCACTTTTGCAACCGGGCTCCAGAGTGGAAAGATTTCAAAACACGCCCCGTACGCGTCCGTCAGGACACCATATGCATGATACTCCTCCAGTGATGACGTAATGGTCGCACCTCGATGATGACGCATTGTCGCAGATTGATGACATAGGCGCCAATTCTCGCGTGACTGTCAACAACAATGGTGGATAGCCATGTCGTTGTCGTTTTGCGCAGCCTCCTTAGCTTGCTTATAGTTTTGCAGCAAAATATTTTGCTTCTTTATTCCCATGTTTGACAAGCTGTGTTGTACTTGAGTCACCCGCCATTGTAACTTCTCCAGTGTCCGTCTTTTTCATGTTGTTTTGATACATGCAAAGCCATGTTTGTTCTGTAGATTGCAATAAAGTTAGAAAAAAAAGTGTTTGTCTTCTTCACTGAGTCTTCTTCTATACTTTCCGTTCACTCTCTCTGGCTGCGCTACAGCGCCACTCCAGACTTGGCATATTCATTACAGCTGTTAAAGCGTCTTCTTTTGGACACGCAAGTCTTGAAATGCTTCTATGTGTACGAGATTTGTATGAGGAATGAAGCCGGCTTTGCTTCCATCTAGACGGGGCCTGAGACACCAACCACTTGCCAGATTGTTTACGCTCCAAGTAGAGTTAGTAGCGACCTAGCCGTTTGCCTCGCTTTGAGTAAAACTGAATACGTGAACTTACGTTCACACTGCAGGGCGTGATGCCCAATTCGGATTTTTTGTTAAATCTGAGCTTTTTATGTGCTGTTCACATTACAAAAACAAATGCGATATCTAATGTGAACGCAACGCGCCCGTGATGCGACTCGTATATGCAAAGAGCACACGTCGAGTGACGTACACCCAAACAACGTCACGTTGCAGTGTTCACAGAAGTAACCCGACTCGCATCGTTTTATCGTGGCCAGCCAAGCCGCCGAGGCAAGCGACTTTTAACAGTGTCATATGCAAATTTAGCTGTGCCAACGCACGCTACAGATTGGTGGACTGGCGGAATCTTTTTTGTTTTAGGAGTTCGATTCATGTGTCTTGTCTGCATACATTATGCAAATTCAGCTGTGCGAATGCCTGCACTCCTGGTTGGTGGACTGTTTTCACGCACGCTTCTGGTTGGCTGCTGTCCTAGCTTCCTCGTGCATCAGTTTTAAATCGATTTCGAACAGAAATCCGTCTTATTTTTTCATCTCATGTCGCCAGAGTTGCGAGGATGGAAGAGGTAATAGAAATAGTTGGGAGAAATCCGATTTATATCCACATACGAAAGAGGCCCAGGTCGGGTGTGAAAAAATCGGAATTGTACCGTTCATTGTAAAGTTCACAATACCGTTCGCAAGCTTTTACTTACTTTTTAAAATTTTTACTAGCTTCTCCCGCTAGCCGCTCTTGTTAGCCACTCCAGCCTATGCGGCTTTGACTAACTCCCGCTTGTTAGCTGCTCCAGCTAAATCTGGCTCGCTTGGTCTTTTGGGCTTCACACCTGCTGCCAAGTAGAGATGCTCGTTTGCTCACGCAAAATAAGAAATTAGAATCTCTAACTTTAAGTGAGTAATCTTCTAAAAGTAATTGTTGAACTAGACAACCTCATATGTGAGGCAGCACAACATTGGTGATGTATTATTATCTGTCTGGGCTGTCTTGCTAGACAATTAGTGTGACAGATAAATTAAATAATACGAGGCCATATTCTGCAGGAGATGGATTCCTCCTGCCTAAGCTTATATCAATTTATGAGGTGTGGTGGCTCTTTTCAGATCAGAATAAGGGGATACATTAAGCGTTAATGTCTTGATAATTGAATGTTTTAATGGCAGTTTTCTCAAAGTGAAACAAGGACTTTTTGTTTTTAATTGAAGTTTAATTACAAAGTTTGTTACCAACGGTCAAGATGAAAAGTCACAATGACAAACGGGTTTTGAAAACTAATAACACAGCCCTTGCAAAGTTGTTCATACGATTCAGAATGTTTGTCCTCAATTGGTACAATTTGGAAATGTGGCATGGTAAAGTGAAATTGGAATCAAGTTTCATCCACATGTGGATAAAAATTCAGAACGTAGGATGTATTGGTCAGTATGAGAAAGGTTGTCTGTGACAAGCCTGTCATCAAAACAAATATACGGACCATTTTTTCATTTGTGTCTTGTACTAAATTCCATTTTAGTTTCAGAAATCGAAATCGAAAATTAAGCCATTGTTAGACTTTTCCTTATACTTTCCACACAGCAAACAAGAAAATCAAGCTGTATTTCAATTTTGGTGCTTCCATTTGAAAACCAATCAATCAATCAATGAATCAATCAATCAATCAATCAATCAATCCCCTTTTTTTCCTCTTTTTAATATTTTTCCCCCCAAACATAATCCAATCAGCAAAAGAGACATGGACCAACATCATTAAAATACTGTATTCTGATTGGTGATGAATACATATCTTTGTCCGTGTAAACAACACAAACAAACATAATTAAAAATTATAACTGCTGTAAATATAAACCACAGTGATAGACGGGTAAATGTAGTCTCAATATAATAATATAATCCATGAATAAAAAACACAAATGCTGACCGTGGACAGTAGAGTTGGGTGTTGCCCTGATTTGAATCTGAGGGGGAAAGTGTCAGCCTAGCCCAGGTTTATTATCATGTTATTGTATGATAATATGTAATTAAATCTGTGTTGTCACTGCCCGGTGTGACACAGATATTTTCATGGAATCTAGAAATCAGTGCGTACAGATTGCTTCCTGTGTTCTGTGAATGTCAACACAGTCATATTGGATTTCTCACTTTTTTCAAATGACACATATTCAAGATGAATGTGTACACGTGTAAATAACTGGTTAAAAATATCAGATATAGGAATTGGGGTACTTAGACCTACAATGCAAACGATATAGTTATTTGTCAGGGTTTGAACTTCCAAAAAACCTAGAGAGTTGTAATCTGTCGTTAGCCCATGCCCCAAGCCTTCACAAATAATTGGGGAAGAAAATGTATGATTGTATTTTAAATTTAACGAACATAGC
The DNA here is from genome assembly GCF_054856555.1 of Leptonotus elevatus. Lineage (NCBI taxonomy): Eukaryota > Metazoa > Chordata > Actinopteri > Syngnathiformes > Syngnathidae > Leptonotus > Leptonotus elevatus. The sequence continues at coordinate 6,008,755 of NC_141247.1, forward strand.
AGGTCATAAAAAAGAAGGCCAAGAGCAGGAATTACAGGGAGTCCTCAAGTTACAGCAGAGTTCCGTTCCTACGCTTGCGATGTAACTCGAATTTCGACTTAAGTCAGATTTCCCTGTTAAAGTTGATATTTACATTAAAATACTTTGTACACCCTTCCTCCTCCTCTCCCCCTCTCTCTGCGGCCCTGCCGCTGCCCCCTGCCCTTCTTGTCGTCTCCTTCCCCCCTCCCTTCCCCCTCCCCGGTACGCCTTCCTTCCCCTCCCCTGGGCCGGGGGCTCCATCCATGGCCCGGGTCTCGGTGCTCCGGGGGCCGGCGGGGGTGGCTGGGGTTTGGTGTTGTGCCCGCCCCGCTCCGGTGGGCGTCCTGGCGCCTCGGGCGGGCCCCAGTATCCGGGGGGCGAGCCCTATCGCCCCGCCGGGCTGGTCCCATATGCCCGCCAGGGTCCCGTGGGGGGTTCGGGGGTTGGGGGCCGGTGGGGTGCCTGGCGGGCCTGCAGTGCCCCGTCCTGCTGCGTTGGGTTGGTGGCGCGGGCCGTGTTGGGGTGGGGGGCGCTCCTGCTCCTGGGTTTGCTCTCCGGCCGGTGGCCCTGGCGGGGCCCGGAGGTCGTCCTTTGGCGCTGCCGCGGCCTGGGGGGTCCTGAGGTGTTGCGCTTGCTCTGTCCTGGCAGGGCTCCCCTCTTTGGTGGAGATTTTCATGCATGCCAGATCCACCACACCAGCATCTATCGAAACTCAGACACAATCTGCTTGCTCCTCAGGTCATTGAATCGGTGGAGGCTGGTGTCTGTGGATCTCACTTGGCTTCGTCTGTCCTTCCTTCCTTTCCTCAGTCTCTCCTTCGGTCTCTTGAGGTCTCCCTTTTTTTGGATTTGATGGAATTTAGATGTTTCTGGGGTTGGGGAAGAATTCTAGTGGGTGGCCCGGTGGGTGGTGTCTGGTCGGTGCTGGATTTCACTTTCCTTTGTTTTCTTTGGTTTCCTCGGGTCTCCTGACGGCGGTGTTCGGTTTAGGTGAACGGTATGGGATTTTTTCCAATAGGTTTTTGGTGAGCTAACAAATACACGCACGCACGCACATACACATTCTCACCCACATACAAAAAAAAAAAAAAATATATATATATATATATATGTATATATATATATATATATATGTATATTTAAAAATAAATAAAAAAAAAAAAAAGCAATGATGATGACATTACCGAATGAACAATACTGAGCTCTTAAAGAAAAAAAATAAATAAATAAATAAATACATAAATAAAAAATTAAAAATAAATACTTTGTACAGTAATTTTAAAAAACATATTTGCGCGACACGGAAGAGCTGGAACCAATATTTCGTTCATTGCTGACGGACGGCAGAGCGGAGCTAATTCAAGCTTAAACACGGAAATTTGACGCGCCTAATGGCGAGCCGACCTGCTGATGGACGTCTGTTGCTGGAGGTAACAACAACACAACTTTAAATAACTTTAAAATGGCAAGATTACTGTGGGAAATTAACGAAAAAGAAGGTGCTACAGACAAGTCGAAACGACGGAGGTCGAGTACAATGTAACTCGAGGACTCCCTGTACATTGCTCAAATAGTTTGGCTGCACTGCTAAAAAAATAAATAAATAATAAAAAACATGTAAAGTGTGTTGCTATTTGGTTCAAACAACAGAGATTGCTGTAGATTGGTGAGAGACACAAAGGAATTGCATTATGGATGAACATCCAGGCGCTTACACTGACATGAATTGTCTTTTCAGAACTTTTCATATCTAATGTGGACTATTTGACAAAATCTCAATTGGACTATTGATCTTGTGAGAATTTCTATCCTATTTACGTCTTGCAATTTGCACTGACCTAGCCATTTGTCCTTGATATTTTGACCCAAAACCATGCGTTTCTAAAGGTAATCCTAGTAGGTAAAGTATTCAAGCTTTTTTGTTTGTTTTTTGTCTGGTGTGTGAGACAGTAAAAGCCAAGCACCAACCAACCAAGGATATCATTTTTACACACATTAACTTACAGTAAAAATGAACTGGTTCCACTTTGAAGGCCACAGCTAGGCTCAAATTGATAAGACATATTAATTTCATGTTCTTAAGGGGATGATCTTACTTATTTGTAATATGCTATTTATTCTGTATATTTTAAAATGTTAATATGTTAATCTCTATAAGAGCTTCTTTGCCCTTTTCAACTCCATCATTGTCCAACTTTTAATCAAAGTCAGAAGCAGAGGCGAATGTCACATTTAATTGCTTCATCCACAGTAAAAGTGAGAGCTGGTGCTGAATTAATTCAAGTAAAGCCAATTATGTTGTGTGTTCGCAACAAACAGTATGGTAGGTGCTCATTTTTAAGCTCAATATTTCCCCCCGCATTTTAGTCACTATACACACATTCAGTGGGTTTGATTTGGTTTATAGCAGTGATCCTCGGTGAAAAGTTTATTAGGTTCAATTCTGGGCAATTTCTACATGTGCAAACATGCATTCTAATTATGTTCAAAATAATTCAAAATAACATCATGCACACTATTTAAAAAAAAAAAGATTTTTCTAACAATATATACTGTCAATCTTCATATTGAACTTGAATGACAAAAACATTTGTTGAATAAAGTTAGAATTTTGGCAAAAAGGTGGAGCTAAGTAAAAAAAAATTGTCGCTTCTAAGTTTGCATTTTTATAGGATTTCTCTGCTAAGTTGCTTCCTCCCACTTTCCCCCAAAAATGTGCATACTACAGTAGGTTTAGGCTTAGATTGTCCTGAGGTGTAAATAAGAGTGTAATTATTTGTCTATATGTAAATTGCGATTGGCTGGCTACCAGTCCAGAGTGTATGTGGCTTCCCAATCAAAGGCAGCTTGGATAGTCTCTTGCACACCTGCAACCTGATCAGGTTAAGCAGTGTAGAAAATGGATGGATGGAAGTTTAAATTAAAATGTAAAGAATTCTAGCCTAAATAAAAACACTAATTACTAAATAAAACCAAATGTGTTTGTGTGTGTCCGGTAAGTGAACAACCAAAGAGTTGCGTTTGGTGTGGTCGTCTCGCAACCCAGAGGTTGCTGGTTCGATCCCATGCCATTGTGACCGCGTCGAAGTATCCTTGAGCAAGATACTGAACCCCCGGTTGATCCTGATGCCGTGCCGTCAGTAGTCAAAATGTAAAGCGCTTTGAGGGCCTTGTAAGGTGGAAGAGTTATATAAATGAAGTGCCATATACCAATGAAAGAACATTTTGTAATGCCGTGTCTATAACACTTCATTAGTTGCAATTGCCCTTTAAATATATACTTTATGCTTTCAAATTAAACCTCCTCCATTTACTTTGTATCAGTGTTGCCTGTTTAGTTTTAACTTTGATGCTAGATTTAACGATTCTTTTGACCTCTAAAACATGACTACCTACATATCTAGCGACTTTTGGCACCTCCCGCACAAACGGTTAAAACTTTAGGCAGGTCTTCAATGGCTTAGGCCCCGTCTACACGAAAGACAGTTTCAATGTATCCTCACAAGTTTCTCACCGTTTAGGCCGTTCGTCCACATGACGGTGCGGTTTCGGAGCTTGAAACGATCACTTTTGAAACAAAAATGAGTGGAAAGATTTCAAAACGTGCCCCGTACACGTCCGTTTGGACACCGTGTGCAGGATACTCCTCCAGTGATGACATAATGGTCACAGCTCGACGATGACTCATTTTCGCAGATTGATGACATATGCGCCAATTCTCGCGTGAATGCGCGCAAACCGCCAGTTTGTCAACAACAATGGCGGATAGCCGTGCCGTAGTCGTTTTGCACAGCCTCCTTAGCTTGCTTATGCTTTTGCGGCAAAATATTTAGCTTCTTTATTCCCACGTTCAACAAGCGGTGTTGCACTTCGATCACCCGCCATTGTCATCTCTCCTGTGTTCGTCTTTTTCATGTTGTTTGATACATGCAAAGCCATGTTTGTTCTGTAGAAAAGTGTCCATCTTCTTTGCTGATTTTTCTTCTACGCTTTCCGTTAACTCCTTGTGTCTGCACTACAGCGCCACTCCAGACTTGGCATATACATTACAGACATTAAACATCCTCAGCATCTTCTTTTGGACACACTCAAGTCTTGAAATGCTTTTGTGTGTACGAGATTTGTTTGAGGAACAAATCCGTCTGGACGGGGCCTTAGTTTGTACACTGTCGACTAAGTAGTTCTCGTTGACATTTGATGTTTATTTTATGTGCGTTTAAATTTATGTATGTGCCGTGCAATTGGCTCTCAGCTGTGATAGGCTCCAGCCTAGTGCCAGGGCAAGTGCAATAGAAAATGGACGGATGGATGACCAAAAAAGCTGCCCATTTCAAATTACAAGCACTTCAATTATAGGTCGGCTTCCATCTGTTGTACAGCATGTTCTCTTATAATACGACTGGGAAGGTAGATAGTCAAAGGAGATTTACTATTAGTTCAGATAATCAGGTATCCTGAAACGCTAATGGCTAATTACCGATATGATCTAATTGTCAAACGTATAAACGCATACTGTAGGTCAAGCCCATATTAAATCAGTCATTGTGAGCTCGTTAAGTGTATTTGTGTATTCGCTCCAAGTTAATTCATCCTGCTTTGGTTGACTCCTCCACTGACCTTGTTTGCCCTTGTGAATCCCAGCAGTGCTTTTAATCTCTTGATGGAAGGTTACCTCCAAGTATAAAACACAACAACAACTTTATAGCTCACCTGTGGGAGAGAGACTTTACAAGCTCATTGGTTGCGGGATTTTAGATTATATGTTTGCAAAAGAGACATGCTGGAAAAAGCAAACAAGAGACAGGGTGTATTATTTATTCCATGTAGTGATAACCTTATAATTAATTCATTTTAAAACCTACTATTTCAAAAATATTCAAAAAACTATGTTCGATGACATCAACATACTTAATTTTTATTTATTTATTATAATCGCAAGTCGAGTAACTGCTAATTATATTGCATAGGCCACGCCTTACGGGAGGCAATTATATTTTTTAAATTTGCTCATAAAAGTCATTTTGCATAGAGCACACAATAAAATGAATACAAAAAAAAAAATCCATAAACAAATAATCCAGTGGCCAGGAAAAAAAAAAGTCCAGATCAAAAGATGTGGTTGTACAACTTCTTTTTAAGGAATACAGTAAAGTTCAAATAATTCAATTCAATGCAATAGGGCTTCAATTAGCCAAATTTAGCAATATCTGCCCGTGGTTCCCATTTACCACAGATTTGAAATCTACTTGGGTGGCTTGATTTTGGGGGGGGGGGGGGGGGGTGTCGGGGGGGCAAGCAATCTCAGTGTTAAATCTCTTGTTAAAGGTGTATTCAAGGATGTTTTGTCGCTGCGTCTTCCGGGTGGGTCATCTTAACGATTCTCGATCATGTCAGTCAATCTGCCTCAACGACGTTACGCGTGCTCGTTCCTAGCTGCACATGTGCACTTCAAGTGTTTGTAGCATGTAGTCGCTGAGCTTTGGATTCAGCCATTCATCATTGTAGCTCTACCAATCTCACCGCATACTTTGAAAATGGCTGAGAGCAGCAAGTGGACATCTGTTTATGAAGTGAGGCCGGCTGCAGAGACTGATGAAGATGATGATGAAGATGAGCTTGCACGTTCCCGACATTTGATAGGCGTTTCTCCCCCGGACGAGCAGGAGAGCTGGTAGGATGGTCTTCCGAATGCGCATTTAAAAAAATAAAGTGACAAGCGGACTTTTCGCTTCTACTTTTCGAGAAGATCCTTGAATACACCTTTAAATACAATAACCGTGCTGTCGACATTACTATCTTAAACACTGTAGGTGACAGTAGACATATTACTGATAGTTTGTGACACTGAAACAAAATGCAAAAGTAGTCAAACAGTGCATTAAAAAACATTAAAGTTGTGAGTTACTTTGAGTTATTTGGGCTGATTTTAATGGCACATTATGTTCAGCCATAATTATTGTAATACATATGCGATGACTCTGCAGTAATTCCAAAGATGCCATTAGATTTGGCCATAATTAGTTGTTAAAATGATGAGTCAACAACAGTTGTCCGGTGTTAATACTCAATTAACACTTAGTTTTAAGAGCCTACTAAAACTTTGCCCATTTGCATGCATTTTGCATAGCCACCCCGATTTATAGAAGTAGTGATACTTCTCTTTTCAAGGAAAGGACATTTATTCTTTCGGGGGCTGTTTAAATTCTGCAGACACTCAATTTTCATTCTCATGGCTGTATTTACATGCACGTACGCCTTTGAATTAGGTGAGGCGGTTTTATCACTTACAGGTTTGATTCAGGAATGGGTAAATCACCATAAAGTGTTGTAGGCCACCATGTGTGTCCTGCCTACTTGGCTTCGACACTTTTATCTGAGAGTTGCAGGAGGTCACTGCCTGACAGTGCCCACACACACTCTCACAGGCTCAAAAAGTGCACGGTTGTACCACAGCTGACATTTGACTTAAATATGGATTCCGTTGCTGTGGAAGAAAGTCCATCTCCCCGGTGACATTTACTTCGGGTCACCAGAAGTCGGTGGTTCTGGTCAGTTTCAGAACGTCTGGACAGAGCAATCATTGTGACTTTCAATATACAGTACATGCAATGGGGCTGTAAAATATGCATTGTGATGTGGGTATATTGATTTAAAAAAACAACAACCCTGTAGAATAGTCACTAAACAAACTCTGGGCGCGGTAAAAATGTCTCAACACAGCACTAATATCCTCTAATTGAACCATGACAGCAGTGCTATTAAAGTATTGGATTTTGTTTACTTGCACTCATGGTACTGCTGTTATCTTGTTTGCGCTTAGTCTTAAACTGCTTTATTTTGGGGTCTTTTGGCGAACTTTTGAGATCCCCTGAGAGGCTGGCTCCACTTTGCTTTAAAAAGTAACACTCCAGAATAATAGAGGAAATCAATAAGGTAGCTCTGCAAATGCAAAATACACACAAGGACACGCTGTATGTGCTTGGATTATGTCTCTATAGACAGTAGAGTTTAGTGAGTGGTAACACTTTGGTGGATTTAAAGAACAGCACTATGCAAAGGCCTGACCTTCTATTTTGCATATTAATTTTCTATATTCCTAGTAGACAGGAAAAAAAACCCACTTAATTCCTATTTCCCTTTCTTTTACGTTTTCAAAACCAAACTCACAATATAGCTACACACAGCATCCATAAACTGGGGAATATATATATAATTTAAATGGAGCATGGTTATTAAAAAATATAAAATAAAATGCATGAACAAGAAAAAACACTTGCAAAATAGGAAAGCAGCCCATTGTTCCATTAGTAATGACCTGTAAAGAAGGACATAAATATTCTAGTCATGCACCAGTGGCTTATTGCCCCCTATCTTTTCTGAGTGATCACATTTTAAACTAAACTAAAATCCAACTCGAGTATCAATGAAGACACTTGAGCGTTCAAGGCCCAAAGTCCTTTGATGACACCACTGTGATTTTACAGCACAGTTCAATCATCTCTAGAGAGTAGTCAATGGAGGCAACAGAAAAGCAGCAGATTACAAGCTTTTCAATTCATATTAGAATATTAAAAGCAAAGCCTTTAGTATGTGATGTGTGTTTTCAATAACTCTTCACACCTATACAGCTATAAATGCACATTTTAAGACTGGATTGGCATGGATGGAGATTTGAAGATGATCGCTAAAAACCTGTGCTATGTACCGTAGTACTGAAGTAGGAATATAACTTTTTTCCCCCTAGACTTTGTGGGTGTTGCTAAAACTATGCCATACATGCTCGACTCTATAAGAACTAAGCGCTTTTGATCACACCAGTTGCTTAGCTATAATTACTTGGTCTATTTCTACCACTGCAACATGCAATTGGCTAGCTACTTACTGTATGCCCACACCTCCAAAATGCATCTTCCTTCAAGTTCCTGTATGCCACAATTTACAATTGTCATCATTTAAATTCTCAAATGTTAGTATCTTGTGTTTGTCAGGCAATCATAATTGTGTATTTTGGAACACAAAGCATTGTGAGTATTACACTATAATTCAGTAGGGGTATATCATGGTCTGTGTTTTGGTATCGTTTATGGGTCATGTATTCCTTGTGTGTCTCCCTTTGTCAATGTCTCCTGTGCTTGTTATCCCGGTCCCTGATGTTACCCAATCGGCTTCCAAAGCCACGTGTGTCTTGTCCAGGTGTCTCTCGTTGTCTCGTTACTATGTGTATTTAGTTCCCTGCTTTCTTTCAGTCCTTATCGAGTCATTGTCGCCGTCACACCCATGCCATGTCCCGCCGTCATCAGTTAGTTTGGTTTGTTGCTTTGACTTGTGTTTTTGGATATTGTTGATTTTGTTGTTTTCGCTAAGTACCTTATTTGCCTTTTTCTTAATTAAATCCCCCTTTTGACTGCATCCTTGCCTGGCTGCTTTTGCTCCCTGCATTTGGGTCCTCCACCAAACTCCACCCTCCTGAAAGGGTACGCTGCACTGGGAGGCGGACGTGCTAACCAGTCAGTCACTGTGTCGTCTCCTTTAAAGCAATATATAATATATAATTTTAAACAAAGGCGTTTAGTTTATTTATGGCAAAAAGCGAGCAGTCACTCCACAATACAGAATTTAAGTTAAAAATAAAACACGAACAACTCATTATGATTTAGGATTAATTTTGTAAAACATTTACAAAATTGCTAAATAAAACAGACAACTCTACACAGTAACAATATTTACTGCTGAAAGGCTTAAATTTGGAGGAATTGGACAATTTGAAGTTAAACAAGGTATGAGTATCTAAATGATTCATGGCTTAAATAATCATTTTTTAATTAATTTGATAATAGATTATTTGTTGATAATCAATTAATCATTGGGTGCCCCCAATGATTAAGATACCCTCGTGAAGATAAGTGTTTCAGATGATTGATGGATAGACTCTAATATAGAATATATGCCACTGCCTTCTTTGGTTGATGAATTTAACTCAAATGTTAACCTTTTTTCGTATTTATTTCACACAGACAGTCACATTTCAGTCTGAAAATCAATGATACAAACATGTAAATAAAATTGTGTTAAATGTGTTGAATATTTAATGAATGAAAAAAAAGTTTATCAATTAATATGGATAAAATGAAAGTCAACCCAGTGAGGATAAGCGGTTCGGATAAGTCTGATCCAATCATGCAAAATATGCCTTATGTGTTTGAATGATGTTTTTGTATTTAATATTTAACTGCTTGAAAGGATGTTTTTTCCCCCTGACAGATTCCACCTAAATTAAAATCAGATGCTCTTCAATAGAAGCCTTTTCACCTTATTCTACGATTTAAAGTGGTTAAATGTTAAATCACTAAATGACACTGCATTCAAACTTGTGCAGCAATTTGCTCCCACACCTCTTGCAGCATATATATATATATATATATATATATATATATATATATATATATATATATATATATATATTAGAGGTGTTAGAAAAAAGCGATTCGGCAATATATCGCGATCTTACAGCGTGCAATTCTCGAATCGATTCGATATGCGGCCGAATTGATTTTTAAATATCAAATTTTTATGGGAATATTCAACAAAAGGTCTTACTACTTAGGGTTAGGATTCACACATTAAGCATGGAATAATGTTATATTAATGGAACATTAAGCCTAAATATTTTTATTTCAGTGTTGTTCAAACAGGAAATAGACTGCAACCTGTTTGTTAAATGCAGTGGCTCAGTTATAAGCCTGAATTCTCAGATAAATAAATACATTTTCATACAAATCTTACAGTGTACATGTACAAGTTTACTGATTAGTATGTTCTAAATTTGAGTTTAAAAACAATCGCAATAATCAATTTATAGATTCGTATCAGGCTTAATCAGCATCGAATCGAATCGTGACACGAATCGAATCGACAGGTACTAGGCAATTCACACTCCTAATATATATATATATATAAATTCAGGTTTAGCCTCAGTTTGTTTTGTTGATTCTCCTTGTTTAACCAAATGTTTACAAGACTAAACAGCATTTCATTAAACAGGTATGTACACTACTGTGAGAAAAGAGTTTCAGATTGACTGATGAGGCTGAAATTTGAAATCAATAGTGTTATTTTTTATGTATTTGTGGTGTTGCCCCACATGTAGGATGTGAACCAGAAGAGGGCGATATTCTAGAAGGAGCTTAAGTAATTAAGAGCATCACAGACAATAAAAGATTTATAAAAGAACATGGTGAGGGTGGTGAAGAAGTGGTGGGTACGTATCTTTGCCAAAAGGATGGACATGGCTGTAGTGAACACTTTCTTTCAAAATAATCATAAACATAAGGTGACCAATAAGAGCGTTGCACCAGCCCCACATTGGAAACTTTGAAAACGCGCCTTCTACCAATTAGATGCAGATGTGAATGAGAACGCAAACGTGGATTTGGAAGTAAATGGGAAGGAATATAACATTTAAATTCCCCTTTAATGGGTTTAATGTATGAATCGCTGTGATGACTGTGTGATTGACATACTCATGGCAATAAACGGGACACCGGGATGGCACCTGTGTAATACCGAGACAAAACAATGGGGTTGGCTAAATCCGCCGAGGTGTGGGACCAAAGGCTAAAAAACGTGACTGTCTCTGTCAAAACAGGACGTCTGGTTACCTTACCCTAATGGGACAAGTCAAAAGGAGGAGGTGGAGAATTGACAATTTCCTGTTAATACATGCATATACAGATTTGATCAGTTATGTCACAATTGAGGATAGATATTTCACATATAGTACAATTTTCAAGAGTTTGTGTATTTTCAGTAGATTATATAAAATAATTTAAACTGTATAGTTATATACTGTAATAGTTATAACAGTTTTTTAACCGTTGAAAATGAATTGATTTCTTGGTGTCTTTTTGGTTTGTAAATTATGTAGTTTGTAGATGAACTCCCAAGGATCAAGGGTAATTTCCACTGTAGGATAAATGTTTTGGGGATGCCCGAGACATTTTATTTACCAGTATATGCTGTGTGGATCCTGATCCTGCTATGCAAGACAAGGCTGGATTAGAGTAGACTCGATTACCCCCTGTTTCATCCCTGCAACTCCAAATGTGTTGCTTTGGATTCTAAATGGGTAGGCTACATGCTTCAGGCTGTGCAGGGAGCCTTCCTCTGTGTCTTCTCCACTCAGCAGTTCACAAGCCTCATGCAAAAAACTTTGTTCTAGTCCAACACAAAAGAGAAATCCACTGTCAGCACAATTCACTGTTTTGCCAGGCCCTTCAGCAGCTATACATGCACACACACAAAGCAGAGTGGTATTGGATTTAACTGGTATTTACTGGTGTTAGTGGCAGCATACTTATCATATGTGAAATGTGGCTCACAAATTGACTGAGCCTCTTGATAATATTAAGGGAATATTGCTTTTGTTAACAAGGAAATGTTCTGTCAGGTGCTGAAGGGCTGGATTACACAGCACTGTATTAGGGTAGTACAAAGTAAACTATTTTTATTTTAATACATGGAAGAATGTGATGAACGGCAAGAATGAAAAGGTGACCTAATTGGCTGACGTACAGGAAGTTGGGTGAGCCCAGAAGGATATTCTTGCAAAATGCCTATATGAAAACCCAGAGGAAATTAACCCTTGAGATGAATTATTCGCTGCAATGTATTAAAAATTCTGACCACGGTAACAGACTGTGAATCCGACCAGCTCGCTTGCAGATTTTGTATACTAAAACATTGCAAGCAGCTTTTACTCCCAACATTCTACTGTCTCCTCCCACCTGAACCAAACATGGCCTGTCTGTTTGTCCAGAAAAGCATTGATTTTGAGGCAAAAGTAAATCTAAAATGTTATAAATTTCAGCGGACAAAGACTTGTTTGGCTTGTGGTGGCTTTTTTTTAAAGAGCACCCCATGCTTTACAACCCGCGTTTGGACGCGTTCAAAGATATCAACAGCAAAAAAGAAGTTGTAAACTAGTTTGTCAAGTCTAATTTTGAAGACAAGGGCCTGTACCAAATTGAAAGTTTTTATTTATTTTATTTATTTATTAGATTGTACTTACTTCACACATAATTAATTTACCTTTTTCTGTTGTGTTTACACTCTAGGATAAAGGTCCAATTTGTGATAAAAAATAGGACTGAACCCTTGGGTCAATTTCAAACAAATTTCAGGCTGTTTATTTAATAAAAAACAACAACCCTATTTTAATATAATTGGAAAAAAACAGCACACCTTTTTATATGGGCTGCTCCAACCCAACCTGCTTCTCCAGGAAGTCTCGTAGATTCTTAATTAGTTGCAAATTGTCTGAAATAGTGGCAATTGTCACAAATATGTCTCAATTAGTTGCAATTTGTTGCCGTCATCAACTTTCACAAAATTCGAGGGTTGTCTCAAAGACGTCGGAAATTGTCACAAATGTGTCGCAATTATTTTGCAATATGTCGGTAATGTCACAGACGACAACCTCAAAATTTGCAAATGTTGAAATCGGCAACATTCACAACTTTCGTAACTCAGTGGGAGAGGGGTTTTACTGGGGAGTTGGCAACACTGCTCTACTGTTTGAATGTGACATTTTACAATTGGCCAAAAGATGTCGCTGTGGGGAGATGTTTCGAACGTTCCAAAAGATCAATTATTTTTCTGAAACAGTCGTTACAAATGATTTGATCGTTTCAGTGTTCCATTCGTGCCATCCCTAATTTAAAGTGCTAAATAAATAAAGACAACAACAACAACACAGTAGCAAAAATTAACACATTGAAAAAGACTTTGCTTGAAGACACCAAATTTATAACAAGACGTGACAAAGACTCAACGAGGACTGAAAGCAGGAAATTAAGGCCCCGTCCACACTAAAGCCAGTTTCAATGTATCCTCACAAGTTTTTTACCGTTTAGGACGTTCGTCCACACGATGGCGCGGTTTCGGAGCTTGAAACTGATCACTTTTGAAACCGGGCTCCTTAGTGGAAAGATTTCAAAACGCGCCCCCGTACATGGCTGAGGGAACTGATTGTATGACACACAGGTCCGGGATGACGAGAACAGGTGGACATAATAACCTAATGAGACAGAAATGGAAGAAAGGGACACAATGGAAACAAGATAGAATCAAAACCACAATCAACAAACTCTGATCATGACACTTTAGATGCCAATGAAGCAAGCACAAAACTTACCTGTTTCTGCTTATTTCCTTATGTTTTGCAAAATATGTAGATCTATAGCAATGGCTACACAATTTATATTCATTGTTTTTATTTTCTTCATTTTCGTTTATACAGTTGTGCTTGTATTTCATTCAGAACAACTGAGAAAAAAAAGCAATGGGTTAGAAAATCTCACTTGTCAAATTTCACATTACAAATGTTGCCCTCCTGAATTAAATGTCAGGTCTTCTTATGCAAATACAATGAGGATAGGAACAGCAATTGAAGCACATTTATTGATTTAGTCCGGGGAGTGTATCATTGAGGGAGACTTTGGACAAAAATAAAGTTGTCGTAAAACTCTGATTGCACTTACTATGCTAATAGCAGTCATGGTGCAATTATGTTTCTCTTACAGAGGTCTGTGTGTGTGTTTTCCCCCCTACGCATCTTCCCAAGTCCGCCTGCTTAATGACTTCTTTCTACGCAGAAACAATTATTATTTTCAACTGTCCCACCTTTCATCACGTTTTCTCTTTACCCCTTGTCATCATCCCTCAGAGTTTCTCTGCTCACCCACTCAAGAGTTTCTTGTAATTCCCTCAATGCTATCGAGAGCATAAAAATGAACAGTGCGTGCTCGCATGACTGCTGCCTACTTTGGCAGCAGTTGTCAGGTATGTCTTTCTGGACTTTGGGCCAAAGGCCACAGCAGGTGTTTCATAAGGATCCACAGAGATTGGGGAGAAGTGCAGGGATGGCACTTTTACTACATCAGTCCCTGGCCTCCTGAACACTCCCCTCAGCCCCGCAGCCTCTGGGGATCTGCGTAGATAAGGATTTGAACATCTCCGGATGGCACTTTGCATAAATGTTTAATAGCAGAGAAAAACATTAGCATCAGTAATTAAAGCAGTAATTTAAGCTTAGACGCCATCAACGGGCCAGCTCCTTCCACGCTGGAATAACACCAGCGCACGACTGTAATTAGCTTTGCTTTGATTGTACTGTAGTCACAGAACGTGTGTGCGCGTGGGTATGCGCGTGTGTGTCTATGTGTTTTAAATTTTTAACATTTGCCTGCACATGACAGAACTTCATGTGTTTGTCCACCTTCTGTGTGGGGCACTTAGCAAATAGCTCATGCTTGCTCTTGTTTGCAATTGATCCACCGCTCCCTTGATGGCTAAACCCAAGATTGATTGGGTGCAAGGATGTGTACTCACGCCTCGTGTACATCATGCATGTAAGGCAAATGGCACTGACATTGCGTTGGACAGTGTCAAATATTGCCAAGAGGAGGTCAAATATTGTCTCTGACTTCTCACAGGAAGTATGATGTTGTCCAATGTCATCATCCACGTCTTGTGAGTTTCGCCTCACCCATTAGTCGCCTCTGGTTTCTACATCCTAACCTTTCTAACTGCCTGAGACCTCTGAGACATTGCCCTGCAATTGTTTTCATTAAAGCGCCATTGTAGCAGTGCAGGGGCTGACCTTTGAGAAGGAGTGATCTGTTTTTTTGTTTTTTTTCTACTGTCATCAAAAATCGTTTGGAGTGCAAGGAGGTCAGCCAGGCTCGTATCTTGCGTTTAATGGCTCCTTAAAGCTAAGCCCCCGGGATGAGTAGACACACTCCTGGACACGCACAGAATGCAAGGGTGTCTTAACTTATCCAAGACTTTGCTCTCATCACTTCTATTGCATGTATTTTTCCCCCTTGTTTTCCTTTTTTTCCTGCAAAAGAGCAACACAATTTCATGCATTACAAAGTATAACTACTCCAGCACGACACTTGAGCCTCTTTTATGCAGATAGAGTCCACGCTTGCTTTTTACAAGGACCCCAAAAGCGGCCTATTATCAAACGAGCATGTGATAATACAATAAAAAAAATAGATAAAATAAAATTATGCAGCAACCCGGCATCATCCCTCCCGGCATCATCCCTCCTATACTCATAAGAGTCATGGGTGAGCTGGGGCCAATCCCTTGGACAGGTTACCAGCCAATGGCAGGGCACATACAAATATCCCTTCACATTTACAAAGTGACAAGTCAGAGTGTTATAACTTATCCATCTTATTCCTAGCTTCCGAGCGTTTGTGTAAACTATAGGCGCGACATCCGGTATAAACTGGAACTGGTGTTTGTTTTGTTTATGAGTCAACCGTCCACTTGAGTCCACTTCCTAGAGAGTTAAAGACTTAAACGATGTTGGAAGCCCAGCAGTCACAATTTAAAAGAGAAAATTAGTGCACGTACAAGTGGTCTTTTCAAATTAATGGTAAGATTTTAAGCCTATTTTCTTCTTTGTTCTGCATCGACACTGTACCGATTCTCACAACAACATTCATCCCTTTTTCCGGGCTGCATGTTCAAAACATTGCCGTGTTGCCTCAGAATTAATCAGAATCATCTTTATTGGCCAAGTAGGTAAAAACACACAAGGAATTTGTCTGCAGTCACAACCCATCCAAAAAACCTAAAAAATAACAATAACTAACAGAGGGAGACAGAATGTTAAGCCTGGTAGTTCGCAAATTAGCGCCCCAAGTTTCAACAAGACAAAATGCAACGGGGGCTGATAATCATTTAGAAAAGTAAACAGATAAGGTTCAAATAAAGCGCTCGGTGAAACGAAAAACCTCTAGTAACAAATGGCGATTGCGCGCATAATCGTTTCCGTATTGGAGCCCCCAGGATTTTTTGGGGTTTCTTCCTTGGCTCATATGCTAGTTTGTATTGAAACATTATTCAAACAAAAAAAAAAGTTAGAGGTGGGTGAGGATGTTAGCGCCATACTGTAGCTAATTGGCCTCCGACCTTACCCAGTGGACCACCTTTCACTTGTTGCAGCACCCTGCTGCTACTTCTCTGTATGCTGATAGTTTCTGTGCAGTTTAATTAAGTGTATTGAGTAAAATCAGAAACCGGTGTTTTATGGCTAGCTGGATTTGTACACAGACTCAGTCACACACACATTGCTCTGCGGCCTTGCACACTCCTATCCATCCCAGCTGACAGGTTGTTAATTGCAAAGGGTTTAACTGAAAGTGCTGGTGTAATTGCATCCGAGTTTTCATTTATCCTGGTCTCTTATTTATTTAGCCAGCAGTTGATTGTAAATCTGCATTAATTGTTTGCCTCCGTAGGATAAAGTGAGGAACAGGTCTGACATCTGTTCTACCTGGCTCCAGGGGGCCTGAGACAACAAAACGACATAACCCCAAACAATTTATTGGCTAAAATGTGCTGCCCATGATTGAGAATACAGAAAAGAAAAACTTGTCAATGACTTCTGAAAAGGGTCTTCACTGATCCAGTGTTTTAAAACCTGTGTATTGCAACAAGACTCAATAGTGGACTTTGATTGTTTGACTTCATCATGTTTTCATGAAAAACAAAAAAGAGGGAAAACAACATATGCTGGTGTATTCGTTAAGACCCATGTGTTTTGTTATGACATGGCATTTGAGATATGATATATTCAATGCTCAGCACTTGGTCAAAAACCATAAAGTGCGCATTGAGCACTTCCTATCTCCTGCTCCAAATAAAACCAAATTTTATTTTACTCCTGCCTCAGCTTGGACAAAGGAAAAAGCACGGGCAGTGAGCTATCAACAGATTCATTATTTCAAAACAATTACTGCCAGCCGTAATCACTGCAAAACCTAAGTACTGGATTTTCATGACCGTCAGTCTACGGCCGTTTCTCAATATGAATTATTGTCCGTACTTAAGTCCTTGTGATCTCTTGAAAGGTCATCAGTCGCGGCCCAAGTAAATGCTGTTCCAATTGAAAGTACGCAAAAAGCCATAAGGGTTGAGCAGAGAACGGACGGAATACCTAGATGTTATTCTACTGCAAGCTTTCTGGTTCTGACACATGGCCGTACGTGTTGTAGCGATTACTTGGGTTGCCGTAATGAACGAACGAGAAATGTATACAGTACTGAGGGGAGTTGTAGTTTCCTCAGCAACCTCTGGGGGCACCACGTTGACTTTGCTTGTTTGTCAGAGCAAAATAAACAATACAAATCCTATTATCAAGTATTCATAATCTGAAGTTGCTACTTTAGTTATTCATGGAGTTATTTGCTTTAATAAGAGAATTAGTAATCCACTCAGTAAACACAAATGATTCGTCAGAAATTGAATTTCTAGACAACAAATTTATTTAGTAAACACACACACACATATATCAGACACAGCCTAATTTATTAAAGAAACGGAATAAAAAAACGTGTATCAAAGATAAAAAGAAAACATGCAACCTAACAAACTAAGATAAAAAGAGAATGAAAAAGGTAGATGGGGGATAGAGATGGAAGCGTTTTGACCTGTCAATCATTTTATATTTGAATCAAGCGTTGCGCCAGTGGTATATGGTCAGATTGCAATGAAGGCGCACTTACGGACTGGTTCAGGTGCATGAGAAAGAGAGGGACTCGGCGAGCGTCGATCCTCAGTTGAAGAAAATTCCGTTGGAGGTGATCTGGGTGGTCGGCACGCGCAGCTGGAGTCTCTGGCTGATGGTGATGGCGCGTTTCATTTATTTATCAGAATTGACAAGCCAGATGCTTAATTTGTAATTCTGAACACATTTCAAACATTACCGCGATCACAAAGTTATTCGCAAAGCTTACTAATTAGCTAAACTTAGATGGCTGTAGAAGTTACACACATCATTCATTTGAGATAGACATACAGGTTGTGTACAAAGATAAACAACAGAAGTCACTTGATGTCAGTCAAGTACATAGAGTCCATTTATGTCCCGAATTATGTAGACTTCAGATTAATTATGAGCGGCAGGATTCTTGAGGATAATACAGATAGTGGCCACTGGAGGGCACTGTTGTACCGTATAACTTCCAAGGGGCGTTTTTTCCAAAAACATATGGCTGATTCCTGTAGATGGACCAGACCATAAAAGTGGTCTGGGGACTGATAAGCAGTCTTATCGCTAGTTTACTTGCGAAACAGGCTTTTAGATCTCGTTAGACGCTGAGGTATGTGTCTCCTGTTGGTTGTAAAAACGAAATCCAGTCCCTGCTGAGGGAAATTCAAAGAGTTTTTCCTTTTTGAACTGTCTCTGGTTGGTTTGAGAAAACACAGGGTTAAGGCACACACCCACATTCCCCAGGGGGAAGTGTTTAAAAAGGCAAATAAGAAAAAAATTGAGGGTGACGGGCAATATTCGTTACAGTGTGTACCACTTGACTAGATGTTATATAATTACGAGTAAAATATTAAAGAAGTATCATTTGGAATTATACATGGGATTTATCCAATTTAGGATTATATTGGAACAAAATAAGATTCTCGAAAGACACCGATGTGAGTTGCAGGTTTTGTTCTGATTCTTCTGAAATTGTGGTATATCTATAAAAATCTATTTTCTCAAATATCTTTGAATGTGTGTGTGTGTGTATATAGTAAATCATATTTAATATATATTAATATATAACATTGTAAATTGCAATTGTTATACTAAGATGTGTAAAAAAAGGACTAGTTGTACTTTACATGTTAAATATTTATTATTATTTACACTCATAAAAGGGGAAGAATACTTACAAACGTGATGTTGGTGGGGGACAGCAATGCACATGCTGTGCCGGAAATGAAAAAATAAGAAAGAAGAAGAACAAACGTGATGCTCCTCCGCTGCCATTTGTTCGTTGAAGTACGAAATGCATCTTGGGATATTTCAAGCCCAACTACCGATGCAACCTTGGTTTCAGCTAGCAAAAAAAAAACGGCATCCGGGAATTCCGTGTGGTCTTGTCTTATTCATACTTTCGATTGGAACAGTACTTGTGCTGCCATTGATGATGTCTCACGAAATCACAAGGACGTAAGTAAGGTTTTTAACCGATGTATGTTGTACAAAGACATTTTGAAACATCGACCTAGTAGTACAAATTAATTGAAAGCTAGTCACATTATATAACTGCGCTGAATTACGGAAATACGCCAGCGAGATATGCGTGGCTGATAAGTACGTTCTTGAGACCGGGCTTAACAAGACCTTACTCGGTGCGTCACAAGAACGTACTCTGTGTTCTTAATATTGAGAAACTGCATACATCTTGCCAAAGTTCACTCTTTTCTGCTTCCTTCTCCCCGACCCTTGTCTAATCACAAGTCACACGCTACCTTCATGGCCTCACAGACGATAGGAAATTACAGAACTTGTGACCAATCCCAACACAACAGCAGACCTGCAACAATCTTCAAACACCACACACAGCACTGCATCCCACACTTTAAGAATGACATTTAAACAAATCATTTAATGAACTGATTCTAGTGATTTAGCTCCGATAATAAGCAACCATGAGTTTACACACGTTTTAATCAGCATATGTTTAAACCTAGTTTTAAATGCAACTTGGTTTGTTTATCTTAGTTTGTTGACGCTTTTATTCAATGTATACATCAGCACAAGCTGGGTGCGGAATGCTGGGAAATAGGATACATTCTGCAAAGAAATCCAAATGTTCGGCTTGATGCTGCTATTATCTAACCACTCCTTGCTGACACATCCATACCCTTTCACACAAACACTCACTCATCCAGTTCATCCATTCATCAATCATCTTGACATGATGCTTCCTCTTTTTACTTTATGTTCATATCCATCAGTTATGAGTAAAATAGCAATTGCAGACAGGTGTCGATGCAGCCAGCAGACAGAATTATGGCTTGGTGCATTACTGCAAATTGCTATTAAAGTTTTCCCTTTTCCTCTAGAGCACGGGGAGCAAGTGGAGAGTAATGGATACTTTTAATATGGTGCATCATTAGAATGGTTGGCATCATCCCATTGTTTTTAATACCGTCCAGGATATTTTTAATGCATGCCAAAGTATCCTGAGCTATTTGTGTTTTTATTGTCCACTCTAAACCTGAAGTTTGTCTGCAGTGACGCTGCTGTTCTTGCATTGAATAACTTCCGACTTTTTTCAGTATAAGTCCTGCACTACCTCTCTTCATGGCCCTTTTCTTTAGGAGGGCAACTTAGATACTGGAGGGATACACACTTTTTCATCAGTGCTACTGGGGGTCCAAATGGGAACCTGCACTTCCTAACCAAAAGCATGATAAAAAAAGTTATTTTAAATATGGGGGAAAAAACATGTATAAAAGATAAGTAACATTAGTCTCATTATTTATTTACACAGCAATCATAACCCTGTATCCTTAAATACACAGTATAATGGTTTTTGTTCATTCTATGGACCTGACATTCAAAACAAAGTACATCTTAATATTGACATGCAATGCTTATAGGTGAGCATTGCAAATTTGCAAGGAATTGAACTGGATGTTACTTTTTTACACTCACCATAAAGTCACAATTTGTTTAAAATGATTTTTTTTTTAAAGGACATTAAAAAACAACAACCATAGTTTAACAAATGTGTTTATTATGATACACATTAACTATTGGTAGCACCAACATACGACGAGGATTAACATCAGTGAAATGCATCACGCCTTGTAATCCATTTTAGGAACCGTTTGGCTTGACCATATGAACAATAGGAAGATACACAGCAAAATCGCCAGTGTTAGATTACACTGAGAGTGTTAAATCTAACACAAAAAAATATTTATATGTGTCCACACCAATGAGTGTAAATCTGACACTTTTCAAAGTGTTACTTTTTTCACACTTAACTTTACTCCAACACTGTATAGTGTTAAAAATGTACACTGGTAAACACTGAGTAGTGTTGAACGTACACTACACTAGTGTCAGTGTTAAACATTTAATTCTGCCAAACTACACTTAACTCTGTTGTTTAAACACGTATGATTGCACTAGTATCTGTTAAAAATTCAACTCAAACTATGCTTTAGTAAAAGTTAATGAATGTATTGTTTTTTTTTTTTTTTTTTTTTATATATATTTTTTTTTTATTTTTTTTTTTTTTTTATAGAGCTCAGTATTGTTCATTCGGAAATGTCATCGTCATTGCTCTTTTTTTTTTTTAAATATATATATATATATATATATACACATATATACATACATATAT
This sequence comes from Leptonotus elevatus, assembly GCF_054856555.1. NCBI lineage: Eukaryota > Metazoa > Chordata > Actinopteri > Syngnathiformes > Syngnathidae > Leptonotus > Leptonotus elevatus. The sequence continues at coordinate 6,029,994 of NC_141247.1, forward strand.
ACATATATACATACATACATACATACATTTTTTTTTTTTGTGTGTGTGGGTGAGTATGTGTGTGTGCGTGCGTGCGTGCGTGCGTACGTGTGTTTGTTAGCTCACCAGAAAACCTATTAGAAAAAAAAAATCTCATACCGTTCACCTAAATCGAACACCAGGAGACCCGAGGGGACCGAAGAAAACCAAGGAAGGTGAAATCCAGCACCGACCAGACACCCCCCACCAGAACTCCTCCCCAGCCCAAGAAACATCCAGACCCCAACAAATCCAAAAAACATAAAATCAGGGAGGCCTCAAGAGACCAACGGAGAGACCGAGAAAAGGAAGGAAGGACAGACGAAGCCGCGTGAGATCCGAGACACCAGCCTCCACCGATTCAATAACCTGAGGAGGAAACAGATTGTGTCTGAGTTTCGGTAGATGCTGGTGTGGTGGATCTGGCATGCATGAAAATCTCCACCAAAGAGGGGAGCCGTCGACCCCCGCCGGAACAGAGCAAGCGCAACACCTCAGGGCCCCCCAGGCCGCGGCAGCGCCAAAGGACGACCCCCGGGCCCCACCAGGGCCACCGGCCGGAGAGCAAACCCAGGAGCAGGAGCGCCCCCCGCCCCAACCCGGCCCGCGCCCCCGGCCCAACGCAGCAGGACGGGGCACTGCAGGCCCACCAGGCACCCCACCGGCCCCCAACCCCCGCCCCCCCCACAACCCCCCGCCCCCCATCCACCCCCGCCACCCACCCCAACCCAGCCCCAGCCGCCCCCAATCCCCCAGACACCCCCCCCAGCACCCCCCCACCCCGCAACCCCCACCACCGCCCCCCCCCAACAAAGCCGCCCCCCCCCCGACCCCACCCCGACCAACCGGCAGCCCCCCAACCCCCGACCCCCAGGGACCACCCGCACCCAGGCACCGGCGCCGAAGAGGGGCCGGGCAGCGGAGCGGAGAGGGCAGCCGCGCCCACCCCACCCCCCGCCGTGTGGAAGGACGGAACACCGGGGGCAGAAGGGGGAGATGGGGGCACCGGAGGGCGGCCGACACCCCCGAACCCCAGGCCCAGCGGGGGAAGGCCCCGGTCGTCACCCCAGCGTTCTTTGTGAAAATTAACCCCTGTTACTGAGTCCGCCAGCTCGCGGACTGGCGAACTCTACCCCTAAACCGTGAATGTGACCCCACCCAGTGTATATACAAGTGTGTGTGTGTGGTGCATTAAAATTAGGAGCAGGTGAACCGGAGCCGATGGAAATGATATTCCCACGCTCCGATCCACCCGCCACCCAAGCATGTTGCTGAGTGTATGTGGTGCATTAAAAAAAAATAGATAGGGCGGGTGGCGACACGGACAGGGGACCGCAGCACTGCTCTATACTGCGGCCCCCAACCGATGGCACCCCCACAAGCCCCCCCCCCCACCCACAAGTTGTGTGGTGTATTAAAATTGGAGGGGAGTTGTAGGGTGAAGACGGTTTCCACCCTACCCCACCCCCCAAAGTGTGTTATGTGCCCTATATGTCTATAAAAGTGTATTGTGCAAACCTAGTGTAGTGAGTTAAGAGGTGTGACCAGCGGGGCCCCCCCCAACCGGGCGGGGGCAGGAGGCGCACCGGCCCACCAAGCCCCCACCCACCCCACCAGGACCCCGGCGGGCATATGGGACCCGTCCGGCGGGGCGATAGGGCTCGCCCCCCGGATACTGGGTCCCGCCCGAGGTGTCAGGACGCCCACCGGAGCGAGGCGGGCACGACACCAAACCCCAGCCACCCCCGCCGGCCCCCATAGCACCGAGACCCGGGCCATGGATGGAGCCCCCGGCCCAGGGGAGGGGAAGGAAGGCGTACCGGGGAAGGGGAAGGGAGGAGGGAAGGGGACGACAAGAAGGGCAGGGGGCAGCGGCAGGGACGCAAGGAGAGGGGGAGAGGAGGAGGAAGGGCGACGAGGGAGAGGGGACAGGGAGGCGGAGGACGGGCGGGGAGAGGCGAGGAGGGAGAGGCAGCAAGGGGGAGGAAGGGGGAGGGGAGAGGGAACCACCGGGCACCCCGGCGGCCCACAGGCCCCGAACCGCGTCGCCGGGCCCAGAGCGACGGACCGCGCCGGAACGGCGCCGCCCCCGACACCAGGGAAAGCCCCGCAACGCAGCACCCCCCAAGAGACCCAGGGAACGGCCAAGACGCAGCCGCCACCCAGCAGCCAACAGAGGGGCAGACCCGCCCACTCCCCGCCAGGGGGGACAGCACCCACAGAATTAACCCACTGGCATGCCGTGAATCCGAATATCAACCCCTGGTGCCCATCGGAGGTGAATCCGCTCGATCCCGCTGGCAGCAGCCGGGTTCCTGACTATGGAAACACAACCATTAGTTACAAATTGCCCAATACAGAAACATCAATGCCAGTTATAACGCTGCTGTGGCTCTCGCTAACAGGCAGAATTAAAATCCAAGTTTAGGTTAAAAAATTCTATATACGTAGACCATGTTTCTTTAAATTTTGACATTTGGTTTTTATTTGAGGCAGATATTTTTTCCATTAAAATATGATTTATGAGGAGGTTAGACCATTGGTCGATATTCAAAGTTTGTTTATTTTTCCAGTTAACAAGAATTGTTTTTTTTGCGATAGTAAGGGCTACAAGTATAGATTGAAATTGTTTATGTGGTAAGTCAATTGTTGTTAAGTCACCTAGCAAACACAAGTTTGGAGAGAACGGTATCCTACAGTCCAAGACAGCGGAAAGTTTTTCTAAGACTTTAGTCCAGAAACACATAACCGGAGTACATAACCATAAAGCATGAAAATAAGTGTCTGTAGTGTTTTGTAAACACTGGAGACAAATGTCGGAGTCTGAGAGTCCCATTTTCTTCATCATATATTGAGTAATGTATGTTCTGTGAATAATTTTATATTGGATAAGTTGTAAATTTGTGTGTTTTGTCATTTTAAAAACATTTTCACAAACTTGAATCCAAAAGACAGATTCCGGAGCTATAGACAAGTCTGTTTCCCATTTTGAGATGGGTAAAGACGTTTTATCAGTATATGAAAGTAACTTATATATTTTTGAGAGTTTTTTTGTTGTTGTCGGAGAAAGCTTGGTAATATCTTTAGCTAAAACAGGCGGTTGGAGCGTACCCTGGAGTGTTGGAATTTGTTTCTTTATCATACTTTTAACTTGCAAATAATGTAAAAAGTTTCCGTTTTTTATTTTATATTTTTGGAGCAAGGATGTATATGATATAAACATATTATCTGAGAAGAGATGGTGGAGATGTGTAATTCCTTTCTGCTCCCACACATTCAAATAAAACGATTGGTTGTTAATTTGAAAGTCGGGGTTATGCCATAGGGGAGAAAGCCCGCTGGGCTCCACTTTGGCTTTTGTCATTTCTAGTGCCTTCCACCAGGCAGTCAGGGTGGCGGAAATCATTGGATTTTTAAAGCAGTTATGGCGCTTAATCGATGTTGTAATAAAGAGTAAATCTAGGAGTCTGAGGTTATTACAATCCTTCTGTTCTAGTTCCAGCCAACAGTTAGTATCTCTATTGGGTTGTGCCCATAAAATAATATATTGTAGCTGGTTGGCTATATAATAGTGCATAAAATTTGGTGCCTCTAGACCTCCTTTGGATTTATTTTTCTGAAGAGTAGATAGACTAATCTTTGCTTTTTTTTTTTTCCAGTAAAATTTTGTAACGGCTGAGTCCAACAACTGGAACCAGTTAGCCGTAGGTTTAAATGGAATCATTGAGAAAAAATAGTTTATTTTGGGTAAAACTTTCATTTTAATAGTGGCTATTCGTCCTATTAGAGAAATAGGAAGATTATTCCAGCGCTCCAAGTCACTATAAATGCTATCCAGAAGTGGAGTGAAATTTAAATGAACTAAATCAGTTAATTTAGGTGAGATTTTTATGCCTAAGTATTTTAAATTACCTATAGGAAATGAGTAGTATGGGTCCTGGCTTGCAGGGTTCCATGAATTTTCTGTAATAGGTAGAAGTGTTGATTTTGTCCAGTTAATAGAATAGTCTGATAACTGTGAGAATTTAGTTATTAAGTTAAATACTTCCCCTAATGAAATAGCAGGCTTTTCTAAATAAAGTAAAATATCATCGGCATATAGATTAATTTTATGTTCTGTTACCCCAGAGTGAATTCCTTGAATCATTCTTTCCTGGCGTATGGCTAATGCAAGCGGTTCAATAAATATTGCAAATAATAAAGGCGACAGTGGGCATCCCTGTCTTGTGCCTCTCTGTAGAGTAAAACTCTTAGATATAATCCCATTAGTAGTAACAGTAGCTTTAGGAGAATCATATAATACTGACACCCAGTGAATAAATGACTTCCCAAAGCCAAATTTATTTAAAACAGCAAAGAGGAAGGACCAGTTAACTTTATCAAAAGCTTTTTCTGCATCCAATGATATAATAACTGCCTTTTTATCATGCCGCTGTGACATACTAATAAGGTTAAAGAGCCTTCTAATATTATTAGTAGAGTGACGCTCTTTAATAAAGCCTGTTTGGTCGCTATGAATGATTGTCGGGATTACTGTTTCTAATCTAGATGTAAAAGCCTTAGTGATAATTTTAATATCAGTGTTAATTAGTGAAATCGGACGGTAACTTGATGGAAGGGTGGGGTCTTTTTCTGGCTTTAATAAAAGTTTAATTGCTGCTGTATTCATGTGTGGGCGTATGTGACCATTAGTTTTAATTTCTGTTACTACTCTTAAGAATAGTGGAGCAAGCATTGACCAGAAGTGCTTTAGAAATATAGCCGGATAACCATCCGGGCCGGGTGCTTTGCCATTTGGCATACTATCTAGAGCACTGTACAACTCGTTTATAGTAAGTGGTGCATCTAACATATCTTTATATTCAGTAGTTACCTGAGGTATACTTAAGCTACTGAGGAATGCCTCAATATGCTCTGGGTTAGGTTTATTAGTTTCTGAGTATAAGTTGTGATAATAATTATAAAAAATTTGATTAATTTCTTCTGGTGATTGTGTACATTCACCAGTTGTACCTTTAATAGCCGTTATAAGCGATTTTTCCCGATTACGTTGAAGTTGGTTTGCAAGAAATTTACCTGATTTGTTATTATATTCAAAGTTGTTGTATCTCAATTGTTGTATTATAAACTCTGTCTTTTTAGTTAACATATCGTCTAACTGTATTTTTGTATTTTGTAAGTCAGTCCATATTTGGTTATTTGGGTTTATTGCGTACTCATCCGTCAGTTGTTTAATTTTATCTTCCAAGTCTTTTTCTAATTTTTGATCCTGTTTCTTTTTATAAGATGAATATGATATAATTTTACCTCTAATTACTGCTTTCCCGGTTTCCCAGAGAAGAGCTGGAGATAGGTCTGGAGAGTCATTTATTTCCAAAAAGTCCGCCCATTCTTTTCTTATAATTTTGTCAAATTCTGCGTCGTTTAGTAGTGAGATGTTAAAACGCCATGTAGGTGGTGGTTTAAAGGTATAATCAACTTGTAGGGAAAGGGAGACTGGTGCATGGTCGCTAATAATAATAGGATGTATTTTTGTAACGGTTTTATCAGCAATAGAATTATTTGTAAGAAAAAAATCAATTCTTGAAAAGGACCGGTGCACAGCGGAAAAGAAGGTAAATTCCTTCTTATTTGGGTTTTTAAGTCTCCAGCTGTCGACGAGGCCAAAGTCATCCATATATTCCCCTATTACTTTTGTGGATTGTGATCGCCTTATACATGTTGTTTTATTAGAACGATCCATTAATGGATTTAAGGTTGTGTTAAAGTCTCCTCCAATAATAATAGTAGAGTTCGCTGCTAATTCAAACAGTTTAGAGAAAAATTCATGGAAAAAAGCCGGATCATCATTATTAGGGGCATATAAATTACCGAATGTATATATTTTATTAAATATAGTCACCTGAATAATAATGTATCGGCCCTCTGGGTCTGTTATTGTATTATTTAGAGTAAAGAGTAAATTCTTATGTATGAGTATACAGACTCCCCTTTGTCTACTGTTATAAGGGGCAGAGTACGCTTGGCTAAAATTTTTATCAATAAGTAATTTTTCTTCAGATTTTTGTAGGTGGGTTTCTTGTAGGAGGCAAATATCTGCTTTTAATTTTAAGAGATGGTCTAAAGTTTTTATTCTTTTTGCCTGTGAGCGAGCGCCACAAACATTCCAGGAAACCAGAACTAATTTATGCATACAAATAATATAAACACAGTCCTATGTATATATCTGTATAGGCCATTTGCCACCACTGGCATGTTATAGGATAGAATCAAAGTGGTTAGGTGATTTATATAGTTTGTATAAAATATGAGGTAACGTATAAGGCAACATGTAAGGTAATGTGTAAGGTAACGTGTAAGGTAACGTGTAAGGTAACGTGTAAGGTAACGTGTAAGGTAACGTGTAAGGTAACGTGTAAGGTAACGTGTAAGTAAATAAAACAGTGCAAAAACGAGTAGGGCGGTGAAAGTGAGGGAAATTAACAGGGGATTAAACATAACAATACACCAGTAACCCCAGCGAGATTTTTTTTATTTTATTTTTTATAAATATACTTTAGATATAGTTGTGTATTAATATTATATTTATAATATAGCCTAAACATAATAAGTATTCATGTTTTTGGTTTTATAACCACATATACAGTATATGTATACACCTAGTAATCAAACTAAGTTTAGTTCCACCAATGCTAATTAGAACAGCCAGGGAGTGGAATTGGGGTTCCGGAATAGTTGGCCATCGATATATAACTTATCAACGGCTATCGTAGTCCGCTTACCCTCCTGCCTATTTTGTTTCATTATAGGAAACAGTACCTTTCGCCGCTCATTGATCTCTCTCGGGAATTGATCATTCATTCCAAATGAGGTCCCTTTAAGCTCCCGTCCTTTACTTTTAACAAATAATTTCTGTTTAAAATGCTCAAACTTTGCAATAATAGGACGGGGTTTGTTGCCTCTACGGGCTCCAAGCCGATGTACCCGGTCAAAAGAGATGTTATTTACCGTCTCCTGAGGAATTTTTAATGAATTCGTCATAATTTTTTTTATCTCAACCTCTGGGTTATCAGAGGTATTCTCAGATATACCTGAGAATATTAAATTCTCCCGCATACTACGGGATTGTACATCTAAAACTGTTTCTTTTAGCGTTTTATTTTCTTTTTTCATAGTTTCCAGCTCGGCTGAAACAGTCGTGAGTGTAGAATGTAACTCGGCATTTTCCTGTTTAAGGACACTTACCTGCTGACTGATAAATTCCATACTTACTTTTAATTCTTTGACGTCCTCGAGGATGAGGCCGAGGACGTCAAGTTTTTTATTTATGGACTCCAGCACACTGACCGAAACGTCCGTAGTGGTGGTGGTTAGGTCGTCCGTGTCCGTCGCTGAATCGTTTTTCCTCTTCTTCGAAGAGGGTTTCTTTGATGGTTTCTCGACGGCAGGATCCTCCATCGCGCAGCTGTAAAAATATCCGTCGATGAAACGTTCAAGGTCCTCCACGTTGGGTGGTATTTCAGATCTGCCGGATGAAAAAGAGAGAAGAGAAAATGCAAGATATATGATGGTTAAATTTGGATTAGTTTAGTATAATAGAGCTAGTTCTATCTTAGCAGCAGGACGCCGCCATGTTAGGGTTTCTGGTCTCGCTGTAGGTCTCGCGATAGTCACAGCATCTCGTGAGCCTCACAGCATCTCAATGAATGTATTGTTATTGATATAACAATAGTGCAGCTGGAAAATTGGAAACTTTCTCTTTCATCGGAAATGAGGGTGTGGTCAATTTAACGCTCAAGGTAGTGCTATTCAGGTTACACCCAACATCCACCAAAACACTCAAGGAAATATACTCTGATAGTTAGGGATGCTCCAATCAGGGTTTTGTGCTGCTGCTGCTGATACCGATTCCGATCATCTGTGAGTAAGATAGGCCGATACAGATTCCAATTACATTAATTATCTGTATTTGTTTCCAAGTTTATTTATGATGAGTGAGTGCCATTGACTATATTATCTGAAAAAAGCAACCATATAATCACCTTGATTTTAGACAAAAACAATATTTACTTATTCAAGAGAATTAATACAAAACCCTTACTGGCACAATGCATCAAGTATTCAGTAATTAACACACACAAAAAAAGCAGAAAAACTATTCGATCAAAAATAACTGAAAAACTTAACAAACAAATTTTTGCCAGCTTTTAGTAACACAATCTTTAACAGATTGAAATAATCAGTGGTCTCAACTATGCCACATAAACATTGCATGATTCACAATATAATAAGGTTAAAAAAATGGTCACATGCAGACTTAATTCTAATAAACTATTCAATAAGTTCCTAAATTGAGCGTTGTCTCAACTATCCTGAGGCTGATCACTCAGGCAGGCTGCGACACATGAATTGCGGGTGATCAGATTTTTGATCTGGACTAAAAGACTTTGATCAAATATTCCGTTCACGTACGTATTCACGAATATCGGTCAATCATGATCGGTGGCCAATCGATCAGAGCATCCCTAATTACAGTGTAACTTTTTATCCTAACAGTGTTAAAAATAACACTGCTTACTGCATATTTGATCGAACACTGGAAATTTAACACTGAGCGATTTGCTGTGTACAACTGCTTTGTTGTGCTGCCATTTACCAATGACAGCACTGTGCATCTTTACCATGGGCCTTCATTAACTAATCTACACTAATGAGTTCTTAAAAAAAAAAAAAAAAAGAATCCGCAAAATGAAAAGTAGCTCAACTTGTCGAGTTACAGACTGACATCAGGGGAGAAGCGGAGGATAGATGAGGGAATAGCGAAGCGATGCGCAGTGCCCTGTGATCCAGCACTTGTGAAGATAGATGGCATGCTAGCGTGTGGGTTGGGTTGTCCTTGGTGTGGCGCTAGTTGTGTGTGAGTTGGTGCTCAGCAGGACAGATGGCGATAGTGGGCAGATGAGTGAATAATGATCTTTCACCAGAGCACAATAATTACCTGTTCGCAGTTACTCTCCTTGGCCCACTTGGCCACATGCATTGATACATAAGGAGGCCTGCAGTAATGCAGTCGTGCTACATTTTACAAATGATATACAGTAGTACATATGTTATATACGCTGACTACAACCTTTCTTCACTTCCAGACCTTATTAAGAGAAATGTCTCACGAAGAACTACAATAATTACACAACTAGGCAGACATCTATACATAAGGGACAAATGAATGTATAGCAACAACTAATATTAGTTAAGCAAACTTAAAAGCATATTGTAATACCATAATTAATGGCTTAACTCAGTGAAGAGGTTCATCATTGACTGGAGTTGTGTGCACAGTACACCTGAGTCATATATTCTTGGAGCAGAAGCATTATAATGACAATGGAAGCATGTAGGGAGGCCAGGTGCAGCTGCTCCCTGGGATATTTGTGAATCTTGACTTTCCCCAATCAGTAAGTTCATGTGATGAAGCTCCCTCTGCACACAATTAGATGCCCTTGTTCTTTATACAGCACAGGAACCACAATTGAAACTCACACACTTTTTTTTATCATGTCAAAAATGCATAGGATTAATTTAGAAGTTGTCGTGACCATAAGCAAGCATAAATATACACACACAAATCAACGTTTTTGCTCTCCACTGGGGTTTCCTATGGGCCACACACAGAGACACACACTCACACTGCTGAAATCATACTGAGAATAATGAAGAAACACAAATATTAGAAAGTCAGAGAAAATCATGTACAAGAGATTTAGTTTTTCAAAAAAATAGTTATGGATTTTGATAGGTAGGGTGCCAAATGATTCAAGGTCGTTTGATTTGAAATTGGAACAATTTGATTTGACTCAGTGGGATTACAATTTGATTCGATTTGGTACGACTCAATTCGAAAGGGTATGAGGCGATTACTTTTTTGTTGTTGTTTTACATATGTTTGAACAAACTTGTCAGTGCTGTAAATGTGCTATTACATTGTAAGCTATATCACAATTCGTATGTATCTCATAGTGGTGCTACGGATCACAAAAGTCACGTTTCGGATCGGATCCCGGATTTGAGTCACGGTTCAGATGTTTTTTTGGACCAGCAAAAAAAAAAAGCTATAGTACTTTGTCTTCATTTATTTTGTGTAATGCTTTTGCCCTTAAAAAAAAACAAAAAAACAAGCAACTCACAGTGTCTAATATGACCATTTAGGATTTAAAAACACAACTTTAATGCCAAGTTCACACTGACTGCATGATGGATGCGGAGCGGTTTCCATACGGCAGCCATACGGACTGCAATTCACACCGAGTGCGTTGGATAAACTGTACGTGTTGAGAAATGTTCACGCTGTGAAGAGTTGAGTTCACGCGATAACTGTATATAAAGCGCTATTTGTAAAAAATGCTTGCCTGTCGTTCACATTGATATGCTTTTTGGACATTATTTCTGATGGATTTTCTACCATGGATAAGTGCGTTTTATGTTTAAATAGTGTTGTTTTGTCATGTTTAATTTATTTAGAGCTCGATTTTTGTCTTTTAAATGTCCGACTCATGTCATGCTATGTAGTTAGCTAGCTTCCATAATGCAAGCCAAAACATCGAAAAGGGAAGTCAAGCTAGCCGTCACGCAGCCCGACTTCAAAATAAAAGCTTACCAAAGCTATTGCATTGGTGTAAATGTATTATTTTGTAAGCTTTATTTTGAAGGTATCCATAGCGTATAAGTGCCGTGTTACGTTGAGTATGTTTCCAGCTTCCTTGACATGTCTGAATGACAGTGTTGGGACAAGAGGCAGAAAAAAAATCTTGTATCATTAATTTGAGGACTAATTTCACCCCTAGTTGCCAAAATGCTTCCATACATGCGACTTACGTGATCCACAAGGGTTTTCAACTTCCTCTGCTGCTATTGAATGTGGACTGATCATGTTGCTTTTGTGTGAATGTGCAGTTTGTTTGTTTTTCACCAACCAATCCGCGGACTGTATGCGATCTGAACCGTGGGCCCTGATCCGTATCGGATCACGGATCAATGATGATCCATTGCACCGCTAGCACCTCGTTATGTTTCAGTGGAACGATTCAGTTCGGTTCAATTTGATGCATTCTCATCTTATAAATAACAATAATAATATACTTTAAAAAGATTTTCCGATAATGTAAACTGTTGCAGAGATTGATAGAAATAAACAGTTGCATATTGTGGTGGCTTATGCTTGGCTGAAATTTCCTATTGCTTAAAATTGGGCGAATCTAGGAATGTGGCAAGACAGATGATGTTCATCGACTGCAAAGTGTAGGTGTAGGCCTACAACTTGCCTGATGAGCTGCTGTTGCCAGCATTTTTATACTTGCTCTTGAAGGGTTTCCGCAAGTATTTTAATGAGGGGGATTTCTTTGGAGCCAAGCACATTTTCCTCTGCTGACAGTTATACAGTGGCACTATTGAAGGGATGCAGCAAAGAAAGGCAGAAGAAGAGGATGTCGTGCTGTAGCCTAGCTAACGCGGTTCCTACTACCTCCTTAGTTCAATCAAACGTTGCAGCAGCAAATATGTGCTATTGTATCAATTCACGACTTGTTGCATTATCTATTTTATTTTTTTTCATCCCGAGATTATGCTGTTACAACTGTTAGCATAAAAAATTGAATAAAAGGTGTTGTGGAGGTGATCTTTTCCTCTGCATGTTCATTTTCTTTCGGATAGTGAGAATGTTGGTTATCTGAATACAGGCTGGAGATCGATGAACAGTTCCTTCGAAGCTTTTATTTCTACAGAATATTCCGGGCACAAGTGAGTTACAGACAATGGCTGCAGCATCTCACAAGTGCGAAGATTACAGAGAATTTACAATATTCTTATACTATCTTGAAGGGCGGTACCACACAGTTTCCAGTAAACAGTTCAACCGGAGTTGACCGGACATGAGATAAATTCAAGGACACTATTCAGACACAAAACAAAAGCCCATTTGAGGAATAGAGGAGGTTTTTCAGTCATGACTGCACCTGGCAGAAATTGCGATAACACATGCGATACATCCGCAGAACAAAGCTCTACTGAGGAAATAAGGAAATTAAAACAGTTATGACTAAATCTGGGCAGAAGACCCACTTCAAGGGAAAGAGCATATCGTAGGACGGGTGCTGCTTCTTAAGTAGCCAACCAACTTCCTTGTTTTGGCCCGCATGAGAGCACAGGGTAATGAAGCCTGCTCATATGAACGGCAAAATGTCTGCAATCGAGACAATGCTCTGAGATTGAGAATACAATGACCTGGATGAAAGGGAATATTCACAGGCATGCTTCTTCACAAACAGATTTAGTAGGTGTGCAATGCTAATGTGGTGCCAAAGCTTCAGGTTGTTCACACGCAACCATATCGGGAGCAGTGTCAGTGACCATGCATGTCACCTTATTAGTGATTCCACATTCCTCCTATGAGGGAGACTTTCACAGAAGCTATATTTTCAGCAGGGTGTGATTGGGTGAATGCCAACAACACTCAACTGAGCCTGCTTTTCTCACCCACAAAATGGCATGTTAAGACAGGTAGGCTTACATGTTGATGCATGTCCACCTATCAGAAGAAAGTCTAACAGCAGCCACCTTTTTTTCTTGAGCCTTCCCCTACTTTGGCTGACGCATACCGTGGTCTTCAGAGCCAAAAGGAAAAAAATATATGCGGAATTTTGAGACACCAAATAAACAAAATGATCATTCTCATATGTTTCAAGCAAGCACCTGCCTAGTAGGGAGAATATAGTTGTAATATATTGTTATTAATATCCGCAATACTGGAAAAGGCTCTGTATCCTTTATCCTTCTGCCATCGAGACAAAAGCTTTATTCGGCTCTTGTTTTCTGATGGCTGGGTAAAAAAAGAATAAATGCAGTGTCTGTTACCTCTCTTTATATGCACAATAAATGAAACATTTTAATATTGTAATGAATTTCCTTGGCTGGTGAAGATCCCATTTCCTCTGCATTCTAACACAAGGCACTGTTATGACAGCATGGTTGAGGAGTTATTGTACCCCAAGTCCTTGGAAAACAATAAACACTTCAACTTTGAATAAAGTAAGAACCAGTGAAAAATACAATTCTTTATAAGTAACAAAATGTGTCTGAAATATTGTTAGATTTTGCTTCATTTACCAGTATCAAATCATTTTTTTCCCATGCAGAAAAAAATCCTGCTTCTCTCAGATTTACAAAATCTTCAAACTCTCACCACCCTCTCTCTCTCTTTCTCTCTCTAGAAGAAGAAAAAGAAGGGGCATGGTTATCACGTGATCCAGCGAGGTAATGAGGCTTCCGATATTGTAATTTTTGTCTCAACCCCAAAATGAAGCAAGACTTGGCATGCTGTTTGCAGAAACGCCCCCTCTTAGCTCAAACTTTTGCTCCGAGTAAATGAATACCGGTTGCCATTTCCTCCTCCCGTCCGTGAAGCTTTTTCAAACTGCCTGTGTATGGAGGACATGACTTGTCAGTTCGTTCGTTTCCACCTCCCCGACATGTAGCAACGTACACGCAATCTCTCTTGTTCTGTTCTTCTCTCTCTCTCTCTCTCTCTCTCTCTCTCTCATCGTATAAATTGTAATCCCTTGAAGTAATCCTCATTTTTAATAAATATACCTAAAATCCGATTACACGTTTTTTCCTGTAACTGTAATGGAATACAGTTAAATTTTTGTTGTAATCTGATTACATAACGGCGGTTCATGTACTCCATTACCCCTCAAGCCTGCTGCCGAGACCGAGTAAAAAAGGTTGGATAATGATGAATACATTGACTTGTTTAGCTCTGTTGAATTGTTAAACAAGAAAGATAGCATTTAGTATTCGCGAAAGTAATCCAGGAGGGTTAGGGCTTTCCAGAAAACTACTGGCACCAGTCAACCCATTTCCATTCGTCATTCTTCCCATTGCTAACTTGTTTCCTTGTATGCTTTTGTGCACTTCAAGGTTTCACCACCAAGTCTATCTCCTGCCTGCCTTTCAGATTACCTTCACTGCATATAGTCTGTATCAACTCGTGTCGAAAAGATTTCCAGCTTCTCAGCTTTAACCATATGCGTCTCTGCTCTGCCTTTGTCTTCTTACTCTCCCTCACAACCACCAGCGCTATCTAACACATCATCATCCTGTTCTGTCTAGCTGCACATTCCCTTATTACAGTCACTGATCTTCACATTACATCGTCCGCACAAGATAATCTACCTGTGTGCTTTGATCTCCGCTCTTACTGGTCACCTTATGTTTATGATTCTTTTGAAAGAAAGTGTTCACTACAGCCATGTCCATCCTTTTGGCAAAGATACGTACCCACCACTTCTTCACCACCCTCACCATGTCCTTTTATAAATCTTTTACTGTCTTTGATGCTCTTAATTACTTAAGCTCCTTCTAGAATATCGCCCTCTTCTGGTTCACATCCTACATGTGGGGCAACACCACAAATACATAAAAATAACACTGTTGATTTCAAATTTCATTCTCATCACTCAATCTGAAACTGTTTTCTTACAGTAGTGTACATACCTGTTTAATGAAATGCTGTTAAGTCTTGTAAAACATTGGTTAAACAAACAACAAAACAAACTGAGGCTAAACCTGAACTCAGAAATGGAAATATTTGAGTATCCATTCCAGAAAAGCTGAAAGGAATCATTTCAGTCACTTCTGAGTTAAGTGTCTGCATGACCACAACAACAACAATTAATGTGGGCGGATACATACTATATGAACATATAGCCCATATATATATATATATATATATATACGTTTATATGTGCATGTACCGCCGTTGCGTAATCAGATCACAAAAATATGTAACTGTATTCCGTTACAGTTACAGGAAAAAACATGTAATCAGATTACAGATACATTTATTAAAAATGGGGATTACTTCGAGGGATTACAATTTCTGCGATGGAGAGAGGGCGGAAGAGGGCGAGAGAGAGATAGACAGACAGAGAGAGATAGAGTGAGAGAGAGGACAGAGTGAGAGAGAGCGCGTGCACGCCCGCACGAGTGGGACCGTTGCTACATGTCGGGGAGGTGGGAACGGAGGAGGAAATGGCAACCGGTATTCACTGGAACTTACTCAGAGCGAAAGTTTGAGCTGAGAGTCCAGTGGCATGCTACGCGCTGTAGCTTCTTGCTAGCTAGCCCGCTAGCCTACAACCATAATGTGAGTTACACCTTCCAAACAAATCTTCCTCCCATCAATTCACTATTTAAACATCATACACAACATATCTATCTATCTAGATAGATAAGGTAGAGCACGTAGCATGCCGCTGGACTCTCAGCTCAAACTTTCGCTCCGAGTAAGTTCCAGTGAATACCGGTAGCTATTTCCTCCTCCCGTCCGTGAAGCTTTTTCAAATTGCCCGCGTGTGGAGGACACGACTAGTTAGTTTGTTTGTTCGTTCCCACCTCCCCGACATGTAGCAACGGTCCCACTAGCCCGGGCGTGCACGCGCTCTCTCTTGCTCTCTCTCGCTCTGTCCTCTCTCTCTTTCTCTGTCTCCCTCTCTCTGTCTGTCTGTCTCTTTCTCTCTCGCACCCTCTTTCGCACTCTCTCTCATCGTAGAAATTGTAAACCCTCGAAGTAATCCCCACTTTTAATAAATGTACCTGTGATCTGATTACATGTTTTTTCCTGTAACTGTTATGGAATACAGTTAAAAAAAAATTGCAATCTGATTACGTAACGGCGGTACATGTATTACGTTACTCCCCGAGCCTGCCCATGACAATAAACCAACATCCACACAACAACCAACAATCTGAATAAACGTTCACCCCTCAGTTGGATAGGGGCTTTACTTGCTAATGAACGCACATATTGTGAATCCAGTCAATTTGTTGTGGAACTCAAACGTGTGATGTTCCCTTACGCCTGCCCATCAGCATGGATCTTAAACGTAGATGGCCAAATGATGCCTAAATAAATGTAAACTGCATCAATAAATTAACCAGCAGAGGGTGCTTAAATTGCACAAATGGAAAACGACTTGGCCATTTTAACAGATCTGCTGCTTATGGTGACATGACGAGGACAATATTGTGGCAGTTTTACTATCGTTATATCCTTAATCACTACCAGTTTTTCTAAGTTTTAAGTTTTACTCATTCCTTGAGACCTTGCATCCTATTCTGAAAACACCAAACAAAAATTTCAAACTATGTTTACAAAACCTTAGTCTCACAAAACCAAATTATTGCCTCAAAACACTTCAAACAATGCTCAAAACAAACAATGTTGTCAGATCAGATCCCAAGTAAATGTGATACGCAAACATTTACTAAATGCTTTACTTTATTGCATGTAATTATGTTTATTGCTCAAACACAACCTGTGCTACCTTAAACATAGCCATCCACTGTCTCGCTAAAGGATAATCTATGGTCAAAATTTAATAGTGCGATTAATCTGCATTAATTCATGATTAATGCCATAATTTTTTGTGAATAATTAATCAGTTAACGCTTTAACTTTGACAGCACTAATATATATATATATATATATATATATTTTTTTTTCATTGTACATTATGCAAGTAATTAACTGATTAGAAAAAGAGGAGGATGAGCGTGCAGTGGATCAATTTTTTTTGAAGACGTCCTCATAACATTACATGTGTAAATAATTAACATAACCGGTGCTCTTCAAATTTGGCGATCAAAATGTTTTGATAAAAAAGCCTTTTTTGTTAAGCGATTAATCGTGATTAACTCTTTGACTGCCATAAACGTTATAAAACGTTTAGCATAAACCTAGGGAAGGGCGCCGAGGACGTTAAAAGACGTCCCCTATGTTTTTTTTTGTTTTTTTTGAAAACGGGTGCAGGAAAGCCTTGGGCAGCTGTGCTGAAAGTATCAGGCAGATCTGATTAGTAAAAGACTCGTTTTGGCCCCTAGAGGGCAGCGATGACTCTCTTTGCACAAGGTTGGATGGGCCGCCCACCGTGGGCGTCAGTAGAAGACGTGAGGCGGAGCTAGAGTGTTGAGGAGACAATGGCTGATGAAAGCCACAATGGCGACCGGTTGCAAGCATCTCACGCTTGAGCATTTTTTTCAAAGACGGAAAGCATCAATCAATACTAAAAAGCGCATTGATGTCGACGATGATGATGACTCCGAGCTTGACGCCAAAGTTGGAAGCCTTGACGCGACTATTATGATCACGTAGTAAGCCTCACCGGCTAAGCGCGGCTAGCGCTGCTAAGGCCGCAAAACGCGCACAATAGCCGACCGGGTACTTCTACACAATCGGACATTCGATCGGGCGATGGAGAGTTGGCATCGACCAATGCAGATTGATGATGATGATGATGATGACTCCGAGCTTGACGCCAAAGTTGGAAGCCTTGACGCGACTGTTATGAACACGTAGTAAGCCTCACCGGCTAAGCGCGGCTAGCGCTGCTAACGCCGGAGCTGCACAAGCGGACATTCGATCGGACAATGAAGAGTACCCCGAGTCCAATGCATATTCATCGGAGGAGCGGGTACAGTCTGATCACGGAGAAGACACTGTTTCTGGACTACGATGCCACCATGAATGGAGTGGATAAGATGGATCAGAACATCTCTTACCACCCGGTATAGCAACTGAAGGACACGAGGAAGTGAGACGTAACGAAACCGTAGCATGATCCTGATATTAGACTTGATGGCAACACACACTGCAGTATATACTTGCTATTCCCCGAAAAAAACGGCCGGCAAGAAAGTGGAGCACGCGAAGAGGCAATCTGTTGTGCAAATGCGGTTGCGTCTCCTTGCACGCAGGAGAGTGTTACACAAAGAAAAACTGTCGTTGAAACATCCACATATTTGTAAATAGCACCACAGTTGCACACATTTGTAAATAGTTTGCCAAATTGTTGTCAAATTGTTACACTGTTGAATGTAAATAAACGTATTTTGCTATCAAAAAACACTTTTTCATTCTTGGTGGTAGTGTTTTATAGAAGTAAAGCACTATTTAGGTGTTTGTGGCATCATTCATGGACAAAAAGAAGTGGCAAATTCACTAGAATGCATGAAATAATATTGTTTCACTAAAAGCTTGATTTCTCCGTATTTTGGTCCAAAACAGGCGAAATTGGGTCAAACTAACCATTTTCTATTGTTGATTACTAAAGAACGGAATAAGGTAGAAACAAACTTTTTTTCTGATGAAAGTCCAATCTTTCATTTGGTAGTACGTGTGTTTCCATAGTCCAAACAGAACATTTTCTGTGGACCTTGAAAGATCAGTCAAAATGCTTAAATCGGCTGGCACTGACGGCATCCCTTTTCTGAAAACGTCTGGCAGTCAAAGAGTTAATCAAAATTCTAAGATGTGATTAATATGATTTAAAAATCGGATCGTTTGACAGCTCTAATAATAATAATAATAATAATAATAATATATATATATATATATATATATATATATATATATATATATATAATAGAAATAGCTAACACAATGATCAGACAATAATGCTGTGGAAATAGTATTTTATTGTTCACAGTATTAAAACAAATTTGCAAAGCAAAACAAAAATTCTGTTTAGTACTAAACAATTTAAATACTGTAAACAAGAATCTCATTCCAACTACAAAAGTAGTAGGCTTGCCTCTCATCTAAACAAGCTTGAGTGTTTCTAAATGTCCGAAAACTATGACAGATCTTCAACCTGTAAAAATACAAGAATGATTGGCACAATATTTTCACTTTTGTATTTTCACAGGCTGAAGTAGACATAATTAGGGCTGCACATTTGAATTTTGGTGACAATTGGTCACTAGGTGAAAGTGCTTGAGGTTCTACCAAAAGGGTGACCAATTCAATGAATAGGATCAGGTCACTGAATTTTTGGTTCATCCAACAGGGAAGGGTTTAATGGTCTGGACTAGTGGGATGTGAGCACAGGAAAGATACATTACAAATCAAACTTTTTTTTATTTGCACTACTTTCGGAGTTGACAGAATGAAATCAGCTGTCACGAAATTTGTGATCAGACTCAAATTGGGATGAAACAATATACACCTCTGAGCTTGCAAAGGCAATGACCTGTCAACAAGCTACCCTGTAGAGCGCAACTAAAGCCTCGTCTGATCCTCCTCCACCTCCTTCCTTCCTCCTCTAACTCTCATGGGGATGTACCCTTAGCTCAGTGCATAACGCCCTCTACACTAGCTATTTTCAGGAGGGGGAACGTTGTGAGTTTGTTCCCTTTCTGATTTCCACCTCTTTTCATCTTCCCTCCCTCATTCCCAGCAGGTTTTGAAGTCTTGCAGATATACCATACTCATGCTCAACTCAACAAACCCAACATGTAAGTCCTCAGAGCATCACAGAAAGTTCGCCGGAAGGTACCTTCTAAGTACTTCGCTTCTGCAGCCCCTCAGCTGTTGTGAGCTTCTGTTGGATGAAAGGGACTTTGCTTATGACAAATGCAGCGTGCAAAATCGTTTCAGATCTGCCTCTTTTTCTTTCCTGTTGTGTAATGTGGAGCAGGGTCTGCAAATGATCCAGTATCAATTGGAAAACAAGTCAACCTGCTTTGAGAGAGGCGGGGTGTGTGTGGGCGTGTTTCTTTTCATAGGCTTATAGGTAACTAAAGTGGTAGCTCTGAGCTTGTAAAGGTCATCCATGACTTCAAGACTCAGATACCCTGGCCTTGATATGTACTGGAGTTGATAGCAACTCAGTGGGAAAGTGGTCTCTCTCTCTCTCTCTCTCTCTCTCTCTCTCTCTCTCTCTCTCTCTCTCTCTCTCTCTCTCTCTCTCTCTCTCTCTCTCTCTCTCTCTCTCTCTCTCTCTCACTCACTCACTCACTCACTCTGGTACTTATTTGGTGTGAAAAGGGCAATCTCCAATTCCTTCACTGACTTTACTCCAGACTAGAGGGAGCACAGAGTAAAAGCTTTCACTGTGTCCAGGTGTGTGTGTGTGTGTGTGTGTGTGTGTGTGCGTGCGCACACACATATGGTTTGTGAGTGTGTGTGTGTGTTTGTTGTACTCACTGCTTGAACAGCAGTTGCAATGGGGGGCAATTCAGGCCAAATCCATCATACACTGTTTTTCTTCTTCTTCTTTTTTTTGCATAAAACCTTTTAATTAGTTTTGAAGACACAGTTGAGCAATCTGACAGTGAAAAATCAAAACGACAGTGAAAGCATAGACCAGTGATTCCCAACCAGGGTGCTGCGGCACCCCAGTGTGCGCAGAGTGATCATCAGGGCTGCCACAGGAAATTATCTAATTCTGCATAATTTGTCCAGAGTTGCCACCTGTTGCCATTCATCCAACAGAATAAGTCACTGCTTCTCGTGAGTATATCAGCTTTGTGTTTAATTGAACAGGCCCTGATTACACACTATCTGTTTGTGAGTAAAATGAGACTAGATTATCTTTATTTTAGTGTTACCATATTTTACAGACTATAAGTCGAACTAGGCCAAAAACGCAAAATTTGGTAGAAAAAATATATACATAAATCGCACTGGAGTATAAGTCGCATTAAGTATATATAGTACACGTCTAGAGTCCCCTCTTGTGGTTGTCTGTGAAATTATATTCCCCCTGGTATATATTTTTCATGTATAAATCGCTCCGGAGTATAAGTCGCAGGAACAGCCATCTTGTGAAAAAAAAGTGTGACTTATAGTCCGGAAATTACGGTAATGTGACTTTTGTTTGTGCTGTGTGTGTTTTCTGATGATGCATTGCTAAAAATAACTATTGTGAAACACAGTACATACTGAAGGTACATGCATATTGTTTTAGGCATTCATTCAATAATGTAAACTCAGCAATATTGTTGATTTGTTACTTAAACATACAGGAAATGAGACAAACTTGGATTTAGACACTACATTGAAATTGAGCAGCCCTAAAGTTCCTGAAACATTTTAAATGACAAAAAAGGCTGTAAAAAAGACATCTAAGAAAGGGAATTTTTTAGTTGAGATGCTTATTTTGTCAAAGGGAAAAAGAAAAGGGTAGTGCACTCTCTAGTATTCTTCCTTGTCCCACTTCAAAGGCTCTAGGGCAGGAGACCTTCAGATCAGGCATGAAAAGAATATGTCACTATTGGCCTGAGGGACCCTCGTGCTCAGTCCCCTCGCCTTTCTGGTTTGTTTGGTTCATTGCTACGAATACAGACAATCTATAATAAAGGAAGTTATGGGCATGTTATTTCTACGGCACATTTTTTCCTTCCTGCTGGCATACCATTATGAAATACTTTTGGAGCGCTGGTGGTGTTAAAAACTTTGATGAAGAAAAGTGTGGATATTGCAGCATATCGCAAATACCACGGTTGCTATAGAGGACCAAAATGCCAAAATAAATAAATAAATAAAAGTGAAAATAAAAGCTGATATAAAAATCTAATTCAAAAATTTAATATGGAAAAATAAATATAAATGGCAGTTTATAAAATACATAAATATATAATTATAAAGATAAATGTGGAAATAAAAAAATATATAGATTTTAATATCAATCAATAAATAAAAAGGCTCTGCTCTGCTCATATTTATTTATTTCGAGCTACAGACACTGTGAGCATGAGATGCATCATGAAATGTTATTCAAATGAGAGGGCGGTCCTAAGTGGGTCTCACGCTGTGTATATATATATATATATATATATATATTTTTTTTTTTACTTTATTTTATTTTTTTATGTATTTTATAAACTGCCATTCTTTCTCTCTCTCTCTCTCTCTCTCTCTCTCTCTCTCTCTCTCTCTCTCTCTCTATATATATATATATATATATATATATATATATATATATATATATAAAAGAGGGAAAGAGAGAGAGAGACCCACTTAGAACTTTAAAGAGTTGAATGAATGAGTAAAATAGGGTAGTAAAGGATAGGGATGGAAGTGTGTTGACAGATGACAGTAGTGTGATGGGAAGATAGAAAGAGTACATTGAAGTTTAATGAATGAGGAAAATGAGAGAGAACGAAGAGTAGAAGAGGTGATTGTTGTGGACCAGGAAGTAGCAAAGATTAGTAAGGATGAAGTGAGAAGGGCATTAAAGAGGATGCAGTGTGGAAAGGCACTTGGTCCTGATGACATACCTGTGGAGGTATGGAAGTGTCTAGGAGAGGTAGCAGTAGAATTTCTGACTGGGTTGTTCAACAGGATCTTAGATAGTGAGAAGATGCCTGAGGAATGGAGAAGAAGTGTGCTGGTGCCCATTTTTAAGAACAAGGGAGATGGGCAGAGTTGTGGCAACTGCAGAGGAATAAAGCTGATGAGCCGTTGAACAACAAGTAGTTGAAGCTAGACTGAGGGCAGAGGTGAAAATTTGTAAGCAACAGTATGGTTTCATGCCAAAAAAGAGAACCAAAGATGCAGTATTTGCTTTGAGGATGTTGATAGAAACGTACAGGGAAGGTCAGAAGGAGCTGCATTGTGTCTTTGTAGATCTGGAGAAAACTTATGACAGGGTGCCCAGAGAGGAACTGTGGTTTTGTATGAGGGAGTCTGGAGTGGCAGACAATATGTTCAAGTGGTGCAGGACATGTATGAGGACTGTAAGACAGTGGTGAGGTGTGCTGTAGGTGTGACGGAGGAGTTCAAAGTGGAGGTAGGACTACATCAGGGATCTGCTCTGAGCCCCTTCTTCTTAGCTATGGTAATGGACAGGATGACAGATGAGGTTAGACAGGAACCTCCCTGGAATATGATGTTTGCAGATAACATTGTGATCTGTAGTGAGAGCAGGGAACAGGTGGAGGAGAAGCTAGAGGTGTGGAGGTTTGCCCTGGAAAGGAGGGGAATGAAGGTTAGCCATAGCAAGACGGAGTATCTGTGTGTGAATGGGAAGGACCCAAGTGGAAGAGTGAGGTTACAGAGAGAAGAGACCAAGAAGGTAGAGGAGTTTAAGTATTTAGGGTCAACAGTCCAGAGCAATGGAGAGTGTGGAAAATAAGTGATAAAGTGTGTGCAGGCAGGCTGGAATGGGTGGAGAAAAGTGTCAGGTGTGATGTGTGATAGAAGAGTTTCAGCTAAAATTAAAGGAAAGGTTTATAAAACTGTGGTGAGACCAGCGATGTTGTTTGGTCTGGAGTCAGTGCCACTGAGGAAAAGACAGGAGGCAGAGCTGGAGGTGGCAGAGATGAAGATGCTGAGGTTCTCTTTGGGAGTGATCAGGATGGATATAATCAGGAATGAGTACATCAGAGGCACAACACATGTTAGAGGCTTTGGAGATAAAGTCAGAGAGGCCAGACTGAGATGGTTTGGAAATGTCCAGAGGAGAGATAGTGAGTATATTGGCAGAAGGATGCTGAGTTTCCAAATGCAAGGCAGAATGTCTAGAGGAAGACCAAAGAAGAGGTTTATGGATGTAGTTAAAGAGGACATGAAGGTAGTTGGTGTGAGAGCAGAGGAAGCAAAGGACAGGGTTAGAAGGAGGCAACTGATTCGCTGTGGCGACCCCTAAAGGGAAAAGCAGAAAGGAAAAGAAGATATATAGATAATCACGTAACTGCCCTATGACGGACGGCGGAAGGAAATGATTGTTGAATGGAAGTGGACGTAACCCGGAGCAACTTAGTAACTTAGAGTCTGTTATTTTACAAATCAAAAGTTATTATTGCCCATATAGAGCCATGGAATGGCTTGGAATGGCTTGGAACGGGAATTAATAAGCGTTGGTTTCATCCCGTTAGCCAGTTTTCTTTCCGGGTTGTCCGAAAGGAAAAATGAACAATAAAAAACAAACTAACAAAGCTTTTACTTCAACCGAAGGTCACCTGTCAGTCGAAGTTGCACATTTAGTCGGGACTCATAGAGCGCGATATTTACTTAAGTTAGAGATCGCTAGTTGCATGCTGTTTGTACCAGGGGAATCAAATCGCCGACTTTGCCAGAATTCACAGCGTACGATCTATAACATTATGCAGTCAATGCCGTCTCTTCTCCTTACATCGGGACTAATTCAAAAGCTTGTCGCTGGCTGAGTCTCTGGGACAAAATGCTATGCTCACACCGGGGGACAATATACCTTGTAATGCAACGGTAAAACTTGTTTGTCATGCTAATTGACTTATTTTTAAATAGTCCGTTATATCTTGAAACGCTGTAAAGATGTTATGTTACTGTTTACTAGCATGAAACAAATGACTATCGTAGTGGCAAGTGTTGGATTATTAACATTGTTTTTCTATTTCAATATATATTCTTCAAAGTGTTTTTGATTTTAGTTAGATAAATACAACTGTTACCCATTATGTAGTTAGAATGTGGTCTGTTTTTCCCCCTAAGGAAGTGAGGTGTCTGACTTAATCTGAATAATCTACAGGGCAGATATGCGGGAATCTCTGGTGCGAAGCTGCTACAGAGTTCAATAGTTTATCTAGGCAAAGTCTCTCTTTCATCCCTCGGGGGCTGTGCTCTGTGTGAGGTTTTATGGGGGGTCCCTGGTGCAGGGAGGTGGCGGGGGCAAGGTGTTTGCCCACATCCTTGAGGAAGAGATAAGGATAGGGGGTGTGTAGACTTTAAGACTCTTGTTTTGACAGGATGTGCCACATGGGTTGGGCTATGCCTGGAAGGGCAAAATGTACTTCTTATCAATAAAGGGGTGGGAACTGTTAGATATATATGGGTGAGTGTGGTTTGAGAATGTTACACTTCTGGGACCAGGGCTATTTTGAGCCGGGTTCTAGAGATGCCTTTCAGACTCTGAAATAAAGCTAGCAAAACTTCTCCACAAGACTTCAACTTTGAATTTTATTTGAACACGCAGAAATCAGAGAAATGATTTCCAACACAAGCTATGCTGTCATTTCATGAATATGACTCCGGCTCCAGAGTGAAAAACTCCAAGCACAAAGACAAAATCGCCCATTTATTAAACAGTCAAATGCACTTAATAGTTTGGAAGAAGGTACATTTTAAAACTAAGCTGTGTGTTCGTGCAGTTGGAGTGGACGCTAACTATCTGGCTCGTTAATGTGGTTTGAATTCGACCCCTCTGTTACAATCTTTGTTAAAGTGTACATTTACTAGTAAAATGTATTAACATTTATCTACTAACCTCGCAAAAAATGATCGCTGCAAATCCGTAAATACTTTGTGGGCTGCCAGTCCTTTCTGTTGATTGCTGTTATCAATCGATGTCATTCGTCTTCATTAGTAGGTATGTGATAAAACCGACCGCACAGCAAGATATGACCATGTAAAAGGTCTATATATATATATATATATATATATATATATGTGTGTGTGTGTGTGTGTGTGTTTTTTATTTCCATGTATATTTTTTGTATTTAATTTTTGAATAATATTTTTAAATTATTTTATTTTCACTTATTGATTTTATTTTTTGGGCATTTTTAGTCCTCCATAGGTTGCAACATCCATTGCTACATAATGCTTAGTCAAATTATGACAAAAACAAGAGTGACGAATGTGAGGGCTTTCTGTATTTTGTAACTTTTTCCCCACCGTGGACCCTCAAAGCTTGAAGCACAACACAGCGACCGAATGTGCATGCTGAACTTCACCATGGCAACTGTTCTCAACCACAACTACCCAGGATGCTTGTTGCTATGGCGCTATTTGTTTCCTCGAAATGTCTTGATATTGAGAGGTGAATTTCCTTTTGTGGTCCTGTTGGGCTTTTATAGAACAGATTTTCTTAACCTTCATCAGCATCACCATCACCAACTCTTGTAGCTAGTACCAGCCTTTTTCCCTTTCCTTTGCTGTCGTCTCTTGTCACAATAAAGATGAAAACTCTTTCACTCCATCCTTACTGACAGCAGAGAGGTCAGCACGAGTTCATCCTTACATTACTCAGACTCTTGACAGCACCGAATCTTATCACTAGGACAGAATAAGTAGTAAATACACAGCAGCAATGCGGGCTAGAGATCACATATATTATACATATCTTATATGAATATTATACATGGGTGCCATTCACCAAAGAACTGTGAACCAAAGGGACGAGCTGAACAGATGTTGCTGGTGTTTTAGAGCTACATAGAGATACTGATGAAGGGTGAAAACACGAGACATCAACAATAAAGGGCCTCATAAGACAGTGGTGGCAAACTCAAAGTAACATTTGTTTTCAGCAGGTAGCAGTTAATATATTTTACCATAGCAACATTTGCAACAAGCAGTCAAGTTCGATCTGTACACTCTAACCTATTTTTGATTAATTATTTTTATCATAGCTACCCGGAAGTGATGTCACTCCAATTGCCCACATCACACACATGGCCAACTACATCATCCTGAAGGGGAGATCGCAATTGTGAAAATGCACTTTGCGAGCGCCAATTTCATGCACAGACCCCAGCCAATCAATTTCTGCTTCAGCGATGTCGAAAACTGCGTGCAACTCAACCACCCCAATTTCAAAGAGAATGAGGGGAGTTATTTTGAATGGCCGGGAGTCGGTTGCATTTCATCCCATAATGCAGCACAATGGAGCACAACACCCTATTCTATGTGAGTCAAGCAAAAACACTAAAAGAAAGAAAACTTCACCCATGCATTTTATTAGACTGTTTTGCGCTAGACTTGCGCTGGGTACGAAAATACTGTAGGTCCTAGTAGTCACACTGGCAACATGTGATTGACGTTTTTCTAACAGTATAATGTTGGAAATATAGTACATTTTTACTCTTGGTATTTTGGGGCTGCACAGGTGAAATTTAAAAAAGGGTCCAGAACCACTGTGAGACTGTTATGTTGTTGTTTTTTTAAATCACAATCATTACAAACCATTGTTTTTTGTTGTTGTTGTTTTTTTTAAGGGATTTGAGTATGGACAGTCACAACCATATTTGTCTGAGAAATATATCTTGAAATCTGTCCTCTTTCTGCCTTATTTTCATGCCTGGAGAGGGTCAGGTGTTATTTTTCCACATAGTTGTTTGTCAGATGTATTTTCCCTGATTTTCTTTCGTGCTTGGTCGCCCACCTTTCAAGGACTTACCTTCTATCCTTTTCATTGAATTTATTTCCCCTTAACTGACATCGTTTTCTTGTTGCTTTGCCTGCAGAAGGTTGCACTGTTGAGATATTTGAGTGTAGCACCTGCCCAGGTTAACCTCTTCCTCACGGTTCTCTAAATCCACTCTCCTCCACCCTCCCGTTTTTCTTATTTTCAACTCTACAAGGCGCACGGAGTCATAGTGCAACATTGGGATTCTCAACATGCCTGGAGAGAAATACAGGGCAGCCAAACTTTGTTTTATAACTGACATAATCGTAAAAGCTTTTACCCATGAACCTGGATCAATTCCCTGCACTGCATCCTATTATTAAAAGCTAGCCTGAAGGCGAAGGAAACTTGTATTTACAAGGAAAAAGTGAAAAGCATGCTGTGAGAAAGATGGAGACGCCCAAACATAAGGCTCTCACCAAAATCTCGAGCAGATAAAACATGTATGATGTAATTTGATTTTCCAACGCTGTCATTTATAGATGAGCAGGCTGGCTGTTTGGATGATGCCTGTGGAGCCGGCAGGCCCGCCGTAATACTCCTGGACAAGAGTGAAGATAAAGACAATCACGGCTGCTAGGAACAACACTTCATCACTGTCACGTTTGGGCAGAATTCAATTTGCGAATGTCGAACTTGCACCATTTTGTATCTCGCCACATCCGGAACGTGAGAGAGGCACACTCATACACACAAATTGATGCCCACATGCAATAACAGAACGCTTGTTTATTCAGTGCCTCTTAAAGTAGGGAAGCAAAGATACTGTGTTTCAAGATCATGAGTAAATGTAGCGATTTATTGAGCAGAAGAAACAGCCTCGAAACATCTTTTTATTACGCATGGTCAGCGCTCTTTGTGAGCCTGATTTGTTCGGTGTCATTTGAGTGATTTTTGTATCAATTCCATAATAGGATGAACAATTTCAAATGAAAAACTTACAACAAAAAGTGAAAATGACCATTTTAAAGCATGACACTTTTCCTTTTAAATGGCATGACAATGTGCAATCAGCAGTTCTTTTTGTGTGCATTTTCATAAAAGTAAGACAATAATGACAACATTTAATCATGATATGATTAAAGATGAATACAAATATGTATTAAAAATAAAACCACCACTTACATTATAAATATATAATTTATTTATCATACTTCCTATTTTTCTTTTGTAGTGCCTTTTGTGACTACTTTCCCTGCCACTGATGCAGCACCATTAAAGTCTGTATTTCACTAAGCCGCAATGGCTTGCAAAGGTGTGCACACTTGGACATTTTTTTTCCGGCAGGCATCATTTAAGGTTGCAAAAAGTTGCAAAGACGTTCGCTAAAACATGTCCTGGTTTGATGTCGAAAAAAGAAAAGTGGATGTTGGGGTCCTACCTCACTCAGACAGGCACAAAAAATCCTTAGCACAACTCGTATTTTTGGCAATTATTGCACCTTCTTGAAAAATAAATCAGGATTAAGAGATAGTTATTGAAACAAGTTTGTATTTGAGTTCATAGCATCAACAATCTACATCCTACAAGTATTTTCCTGTGCTCGTTGAGGTGGATTTTCACCCTTTGCATGTATATTTTAAGTCTTTATTTGCCAGCTAATTTCAACCTAACGCACCTTTCTGTCCAATAATGCAATGCTATGGTGATCTTACAGTTAAACATTTTTTTTATGAGACACATTTGTCATTCAGTTACAGTTCTTTTCTCTGATATCCATCCATCCATCCATTTTCTTAACCGCTTGTCCCTACAAGGGTTGTGGGGGGCGCTGGAGCCTATCCCAGCTGGCTTCGGGCTGTAGGCGGGGTACACCCTAAACTGGTTGCCAGCCAATCGCAGGGCATTTTCTCTGATATGTTATGGGTAATAATTAGTGGTGCAATGGACCACAAAAGTCACGGTTCGGATCAGATCACGGATTTGAGTCATGGATTGGATCGTTTTTCGGATCAGCAAAAAAAGAAAAAAGAAAAGAGAAATAGTACTTTGCATTCATTTATTTTGTAAGGCGGCTTTTTCCCATTAAATAAAAAAAAAAATCTATTTCAAAATGTCTAGTATAGCCATTTAGGATTTAGGAACACAACTTAGGCAGAAACATTTTTCTTTTTACATGGTTCATGTGTAAAAACAAGGTATTAATGGCTTAAAGTTGTGTTTCTGTAATCTAAACAGCTAAGTTTTACATTTTGAGTTGAATGTTTTTCTTTTTAAATTGGGCAAAAGTGTTTTATAAAAATAATTAAATAAGACAAAGTTCTATTTATCTTCTTTCTTTTTTTTTTGTTAATAATGAAAATACCTCAACGTGCAATTTAAGGCACGTTCCCTTCCTTTAAACATGGAGAGGGAATTACAAAGTAGCCTTGGTCCAGAATATTGAAAAAGTATTCACGTAAACTATACCAGCTGTCAAACTTACTCACCAGCCGGCTGCCGTTTGCTTTGCTCCGTTTCTCCCCATAACCAACATTTTCAAACCCCTTTCAAGCCTTCAGCCTCAGTGTTATTATAAAACTTGTGAGGGCTTAAATAAAGGCCAGTTTGGAGGAGAGAGAAAAAGACAATAACAGCAAGCAAGTTACACTTGAGGAGGACACATGATGCACACTCGTTGGTCATGCTAACAGGTAGCCGCTAGCCACATACGTTGGACACTTCTGCCGTATTGTACAATAACGGTGTAATTAATTAGCGATTTATTAGCATCCTAAATTAGCGATTGATTATGAGTTTGGGATATTGTTGTGTTGATGTTGGTTGCAACTACAATGTAAACTACGATAAAGTAACGTCTGAAATGGGAAGTCAAGCTAGCCATCACGTCACAACGTGGGCGAACTTCAAAGTAAAAGTGTACTAAGGCTATTTGCTTTGCCGTCAATGTATTACTGTATTTGGTCAACTTTATTTTGAAGTTAGGCTTAGCGTGTTACGTTGAGTATGTTTCAGCTTCCTTGACATGTCAGAATGGTACCGACTAAATGCGTACTTCTTTTTTTTCTTCCCCCACCAACCAATCCATGGATCGGGCGTGATCCAAACCGTGGGGCGTGATCCGAACCGACCAGGGATTAATGATGATCCGTTGCACCATTAGTAATAATGGCAGGCAGTAGTGTATTTTCCCAATGCCATTACTTTTGAATGAACACACACAATAGATGGGCCTCAGCTTCACCGCCATGTAAAATATTTTCTTGAAAGAATTTGATTGTTTGAAATCCAATCTTTCCAAATGCAACTCAGTCAATTAATAATTGCCTTAGGTTGTGCAACAATGACTAGTTGCATCATGTCGATGTCATTTCTGTAAATTTTTTGTTTATGTGTGTATAGACAGTTTCGGGCTTGTGATTTGTTGCATGGATACTTGGGAAATGCATTCCTAATTGCGTCGAAACCTTGTTACACTCACCGACTGGCAGGCCACAAATAAGTAGCCACCTGCTCAGTGGCTGTGGGCGCAGAAAGGAATATAAAACGGATAGATGGGAAGATGCGCAAACACAGCGGGGAGGAGTATTTCATCCCCTCATCAGTGAGGCTGCAGCTGTCCTGTTGTCAGTTCTGGATGGGCAAAGGTGTGACGAGAACCTCTGATCTTCATTCGCTGCCTTTCAAGAGATTGACTTCAAGTGTTTTCTACTTGTAGGGTCTGACTTTGGGGCTTTCTCAATTGCAATAAGTTAAAATTCAAACAACAAGGATATTCATTGTCTTATCTTGCAAAGTGATGCCATTTTAATTGGTTTATTGATGCTTTCAAGATAAGATCATACAAAACACCCCTCTGTGTTATCTTTATAATTTTGTTTAATGTAACATTGGTCGTAGATCATTTGGGTTTCCTATTTTGTGATTTATTTTTGGTTTTCCTGTCTGCTCATTATGTCTTTCTTGCCACCTGTTCTTGTCAGATCTCCTCCCTTTGTGTCAATCAATCAGCTCCAGCCATTCATATCTGTCCAGATATGCCACTTAGTCTCATCAGCCTGTTGGCATTTACTGTAGTTCCCGTGCCCTCTTCCTCTGAGCATTGTCAATTGTTGTATGTTCTGTCATTTGAGGGGTTCTGTCAGCCAAAAGTATTTCAGATGTTTTGTTCTTTGCATTACAGTTTTGTTTTGTTTTTAATACCAGCTACCCTGTTCCATTTGTTTTTGTAATTGTGTTTTTGAGAGTCCATTGAATTTCTGCCAGCCTGCGCTTGGGTCCACGTTATGCCTGCACACCACTACAATAGTGAGACCAAACGTCCTGTTGTAACCGAGTCCCGGTTTTGAGACTGGTGTCCCGGTGGATTTCACTTGTCCCATTGCTTTGTTCTGATTTTACGCAGGTTCAATCTTTTTTTTTTCTTTGTACTAATAGAAAGCCAATTGTTTGGGACATATGTTTGTCAATCACAGAGTGATTCATGTGACTAATCTAACTACATCTAATCGCTAACAGGTGTGTTTTCTGTTTTTCCTGTCTATGAATCATGGGAAAAGTAGTCTTACTAGCCTAACACTACAGTCGCCAGTCAAACTCATCGTAAGATGAGCTTTTCTGGCAGCCTATTTTCAATGTAACAACGCAGGACCGGCCCGATGTAAAAACACAGCCAGCTTTCAATAGCTGCTGGAACTGACTGAAAAAGGCTGGCTAATGATGAGTGCATTGACTTGTTAAGCATTGTTGAACTGTCAACCAACATAGCATTTAGCATTAGCAAAAGGAACTTAACTCAACCACCGGTGACCAGATTGACTAGCAATTAAATTTGTTATAAATAGTTCCTAGTGAGAGTTTATTTTATATTGATAAATGAGACCCCCCTGGGATGGATAAAAAATGGCTGGATTTTGCTGCTTAACTCATATTCCACTAACACAATCTCAACCAGAATACCATATTTAGGCTAGTGGGGCTGCATAGAAAATGTTATTGAAAAATAATATTAATAATATTGTGGGGATGACTTCCCCTTTTAAAAAAAAAAATCTGCTCCCCTCTCTATGATGATTGACATGATTTATAAGTGCCCTGCCACCTTCATCTATTAATCAAACATTTGAAATGTGAAAAATATACTACTTAATTCTACCCATATCCATGTCTTGTTGAGTATGAAGTATGAACCAGATTGAAGTGTTCACATAAACAGCAATAAACCTTTACCCCAACCTTGCTACAAGCTAAAAGTCAATCCATGCTCATTTCATGTGTAAAGAGGA
Organism: Leptonotus elevatus; assembly: GCF_054856555.1. Classification (NCBI taxonomy): domain Eukaryota; kingdom Metazoa; phylum Chordata; class Actinopteri; order Syngnathiformes; family Syngnathidae; genus Leptonotus; species Leptonotus elevatus. The sequence continues at coordinate 6,062,239 of NC_141247.1, forward strand.
TGCAATTTAGGGGGCGGGTATTAATGGAAAGAGGAAAGAGAGAGATAGAATGGGGACATGCGTGTTTGTATTTCAACGTAAGCATCAGCTTAAAGCAATTTGCTGTATATACGTGTGAAAAATGTGCTAACCAGTTAATGGTTGTGGAATTAGCCTGCAATAGAATAGCTCCCATTTCAAGGGCAGGGCTGCTTGCAGATAAGCATTACCATTTACGGTAATATTTGAGCTGGAGGATAGAGTCCTGTTACAGGAGATTAATGAGGTCTCTGTGGATGGCTGCAAGTGTCTATGTGGATATTGTATTTATATCTTCCTGGAAATGTTAAGGTTTCCAGGAGCAAATAAATTAACATTGCCTCTCTGTTGACATTGTACGCCTCACGGGTTGATTACTGCTTTGTAAAAAAGAATAAGAAAACCACTCAGTGTAGCACCATCCATTGGATAGGACAGCGTTATGCGTCTATTTGCCTCAGATTCATGAGTTAGCCAGCTTCCTGAGTTTGTTGGCTGCATAGTGTCCCAGCTTGGACCCACTCAAACATACAGTAGGCTACATGCACTTACATATACACTCTTGGAGACAATTTCCCATACAGTATTTGCTTTTTTTCTTTTTTGTTATCAGAAATGATAGATGAGACTACACGTTAGGTGTATTGATTGAATGCTTTTATGGAATTACATCTTTGCAGAGGATTGTGCTTTAGAAGGAAGACAAATAGGTCGTACTAAATGAAAGTAAGCACAATCTAGAGTGAGCTGGTTTGAGAGATTGGGCAAGGGGCACTCAAGGGCCAGGATTGGTCCAGAAACCGCAGACAGCCATTCATCCATCCTCTCCTTTTTGTCATCACTCAGGATAAACATAGCAGGACCCAAGTGGAGATTCTGAAATGGAATCTACTCCACTCCTCTCTACATGCCAGACACTCCCGGATGTGGTAACACACCGGCGAGCTGAGCAAAACAGTTCAGCCTGATGGCTTCATCCTATTGCCACAACATTTAAATGGACCTGCTCTATTTCCTTTATTGATTACTATGAAAGCATTTCATTATACAGGAAGTTATAGGGCCAACAAGCAATTATGAATTCAATATGGCAAATGTAAAGTGAAATGAGTCTTCAAGGCACATGTGGGGGTGAAAAAGTCATTATAGGTCTCACACATATACACACTCGTACACTCGCACTCATTAAGTGGAGAGTGAGCGGGAAACACAGCCATTTTTGGACATTGACTAATTCACTCACTTTGCTAGCGGTGTGATTCAGATAATTTAGTAATGGTCCAGGTTGTCCATTATCAGAATCAGAAATTGTGCTTACTCAAGCTGTTTTTGCAAACGCTGCTTAAAACATGTATTGAACCCTTGATCTTACCGCATGGAGGTGGGATACTCAACCTTTTGCTGAATACGGATAGTTGATAGATGTTGAATGCTCAGGAGTGTTGCCTGTCAATGTAATATGCGCAGGGCATTCATAATCTGGAGTGCTGGAGTCCATGACACAAACAATCAGAATCATCAACCCAGGCCTGCTAGTAGGATTAGAGTGACGTCAGTATTTTACCATCTTCTGATTGGTTGATCAAAGCAGGAGGAGGACGAATGAGAGACATGAATACAAATTCATTTTCAAAGCAGATTTTTCAAGAAAAACAGGACATTGTGAGGATTGGTCACCTTCCCAAACCACTGTAAAATGTGATACACATGTCACACCAGGAAGCCTTGCAAAATGTTCAATAACACAGGCAAATGTCTTGGCTGTTATTTCTGCTTCCAAGTCTCTGATTTTTTTTGTGTTGTTGTCATAGTTCGAGTTTACATAAATGTTTCCACAAAACCAATGGCACGTGACAGTTCATTTGTCCCTATCCCCCTGGGTCCATTTTCTGTTTAATCTGAATTTTGCAAGGGTAAAAACTTCAGGTTCAACATCAAAATCTGCATCATTAGTTCCTAGGGAATATCTCGCTCCTGGCTGCACCTACAAATCGATTCTTTAGGGTTGCAAGCAGCAATGTCACTGACAGCATCAACACTCAAATGTCATCCAGCCTGGACCCTTTCAGTTTTAGAGCACAGGTTCTGAATGGTTGCTTTGGTCTTAAAATGAATCAATCTGTCAATCATAGTTTTGTCTTTGTAACAATTGAGATTGAATTTATTTCAGAATGTTGCCTGCACATATTTAGATGGCGTGTTCAGAAAATAGATCTCCGCACAATAAGTCCTCTGCTCAGGCAAGGCAGGCAAGTTTATTTCTATAGCTCATTTCATACACAAGGCAACTCAGTGTGCTTTACACAAGGAAATACTAATCTATAAGCATCAGCAAACACAACATTAAGAAGCAAAGCAGAGAAAACAAAAGTAGCTTTAAAAATTTACTAAAAGAACATACATTGACAATGTTAAAATATTAGACAGCAAACTTCAAAAACATTTAGAGTAAAGCTGTTTTTTAAGATAATAAAAAAAACATGATATAAAAATGTTTAAAAGATCTTAATCAAAGTTATCGGGAAAAAGCAAACCTGGATTTAAAAGCATTTACACTGAGCTGACTTCACATCTGTTGGCATCTTATTCCATTTGTGTGCAGCATAACAGCTAAATGCAGCTTCCCCATGTTTATTTCGAACTCAGTCTGCAGAGCTCAGAGCCCTGCTGGATTTGTATTCGATCAGCATTTCTTGAATATTTTCAGGACCCAAACCCAAGAAGCGATTCATAGACCAGTTGCAGAATTTTTAAAATGTATTCTACAGCTGACTGGGAGCCAGTGTAAAGCCTTAAGGACTGGAGTCATATGTTCTGATCTGTTTGTTTTGGTCAGAACTCGAGCTGCAGCGTTCTGAATGAGCTGCAATTGTTATTTTGAGAGAGTGCAGTCAGAAGACCGTTACAATACAAGGCATTCTAAAAAAAATAAAAATAAATAAATAAAAAGGTTCCTATTTTTATCTGTTTCTTCTGAATAATCTGAAAAAGATAAATAGCATCATTACACCCAGACATTTTGGGTCACCTTGCATAAAGGGTATTAATTAATTTATCCTGGGATGAAACTGAGTTCAAATGATGATAATGGACAAGTGGGCAATTTACAAAAAAATTCTGGTCTGTCATTTATTGAGCCGAACCAAACTGTAATCGTCAGTCCCAGTCAGGAGGATGGAGAGGCAAGTTCAGAGGACTGTGAAATACATGCAAGTCACTATTTATATGCAGTATATATGTTTTTACATGTCCAACCTCATAGATTGATCATTAAAAATGAAAATGGTTGGATTGATAAATGAATAGATGGAAAGCTCATCTTTTGATGTGAAAGTTAGAGTGCATTCTACATGGACAAAAAGACAGAATGGAAACTGCTTTGAGCCTACAGTCTAAATAGGTTGATGTGGTAGTTAATCAAAGTGCTTATTTCTTTGAATTAAAAATCCTTCAAAAAGTTTTAATCATAACATTTCTTAAATTGCGATGTAAGTTAGAGGAATAAAAAATGCCTAGCCTTAAACCATGCTCAGAATACAAGATAATCAATTACATTTACAATTCATCATTGTAAATCCCATGTGGGCAATTGTCGGTGAGAATATCTGACAGAAATGTGGATCACTGATTGGCTAAACTGAATACTTCTTAAATTACATTCTCCTCCTCCTGGCTTTCACTCAGTATGTGTCTGTGAGGAAAGGAGCAAATCTACAAGAATCATTTGAAAATATCGCTAAAAAAAAGACACTTGTGGAGTCAAATAGCCCCAATAAGAGGCTTGGAATGACTCACCACAATATTCTTCTTCCACCAGGAATATATAAATTGCTCGTTTAGCATCTGTGACCCCAATATCTGCTACTGATGGAGAGTTATAACCTTTCAAAAGGAAACTATCATAGATTTCAGTGAAGTAAGAAAATGTCCCCTGGTAGCGCTAGAGCATATCAAATTATGTGTGACCTCCTCGTTACTTGGCTTAATAAGTGATCTATGGACTGCGAACAATAAAAATCCAGATGTCATGGAGATGTATGAGCAAAACAGATTGAAGAAGGACATTTAAATGAATAGATCTTCAGTGCCAAAAATAGGCATAAAATGGAACTTTTTGGTTGTGGGGAGAAAATAAACCTACACATACGCACACACCCTATAGGCCTGTCATTGATATTCATTGTCCCATGAATTGAAAAATGGGCATTCTGGTTATGGTTTAATCAGACTCTTATGGGGATCAGCTGCGTGTACGTGTGTGTGTTTGTGAGTGAATGTGTGTTTAGTTATGGTGCTTGATGTAGGCTGTCAGCAGATATTAATGCAGATTTTGAAAGTAGGGGGAGCGAAGAGGTCATGGAACCTGAAGCTGGGTTAAGTAATTGCATTCTTGTTCAATAAAAGTGGGGTGAGTGTTTTGTGTGTGCTTTTGGGGCTGTGTGCACTTGTTGTATTGTGAGTTGAGAATTATATTAGACTTGCTGTTTTGTTTCAATATGACTGTTTAGTAAATGCAAAATTCATAGGTGATTTTACTAACTTCAAGAGGAGTGCTAATTCTCTGGAGCTAGATGAAAAGTACAGCAGTGTCCCAAAAAATGGTGGCCATAGATAAGAAATCAGCAAGCATTCTTCATTCTTTACTAGGTTCCCAATGAGCTTCCACAAAGTGGTTGCTAGTCTTCCTGGGGTCCTCAAATAATTAATTCAACAAAAACATAACAACAAAAGGTAAAATCACTGTAATAAAAATGAAAGCACAAAATCAAAACAGTACTCAACAGATAAGGTAATTAGAAACAGACAAGCATACAAAATATTAAAAATATATTAAAATGACCGGTACATCGCTTCCCCCGATTATAAGGAACAAACTATTTATGTGTAGTTTATATTTTAACAACTTTTTTAAAGATGGTTTGCTGCTGATGTTTCTAGCATTAGACGGGAGTGCATTCCAAACCAAGGAATCTCTATATAGAACAGTTGTCATCAGGAAGTTTTTTTGTGGTTTGGCACTGTCAAGTAACTAGTGTTGTCATAATACCAACATTTTGGTATTGGTTCCGGTACCAGCATGTATTTCGATACTTTTCGATACTTTTCAGTACTTTTCCAAATCAAAAGACATATATACTTTATTACTCTTCAAATTCAAGAAAATTCAATAATTGGTCAAACTGTCACTATCATAAATATCATTTTAACATTTGTAACTTAAAAGGTGTAAATATGACCACTGCTTTAACTTTAACAAGTGACCTGATTATGGTGAAGGTAGACAAAAGTAACCTGGACACTGCTTGAGTCATACTACTTTGTGATGAATTTTTATTCACGGAGCTTCCAACCTAAAAGCATCATTTTTTGAAATAAGAACAGTTACAGTGTCAGTTGGTTGATACAGTCCTTGTGATTGTGAATGATCCAACTTTTAACACATCAGAGTTGAGAGGTTCCAATGCACTGTAGCCCTGCCAGCAGAAGTGTAAACATCTAGTCAATCTTCTGTTTTAATTGGGATAGAGCTGACAATGGCAATACATTTACAGTAAGTAGCTCCCTGAGAGTCAACATACTCTGAAAACAGATGGAGGTTGTCGTCCTTCTGCTCGGTTCTAGCCAGGAGGTGTCCTCTCAAAGCAATAGTCACAGGAGGCGTTTTTTAAAAGGTTCATGACACCTCGCCTCGATGGAGTTGTAGCTTGACCTTGAGACCCTCTCATATCCTCTAACTGTCATGGAGGGTGACACCAATTCTCATGTGGGGAAAACTAATTTCAGATATGTTCGTCTGGGATCCTATTCTATATTTCTTTATTTTTTTTGTTACTCTCCAAACTTGTGACAAAAGGTTAAGGTCAGAGAAAAGAACTGAGTGGAAAACTGCTCCTGTCCCTCTTGACTGTGGTCTGATAAAACAGCCCAAGTGCTTGAAGTGGTTGCACCAAAATGAAGGCTGTTTTATCATCCTTTAAAAAGAAGAGAATGATGGATATCAGGGATACAAGGCATTGTCTCAATTCGTAGAACACTTTGACAGGACTAGGAGATAGGTTTGGTTTGATTGAAGTTTGGCCTCGGGCATCCATATCTCACATTGATACTAAGATGGAGTGAAAATAAGCACTTTGCCTTGAAACTGAGCGCTAGAAGAACATGACATCATAGCGATTGCAAGTAAGACAAGGCACAATGCACAGTGCATTTGTGCATTTGTGATGACGCCACTTTGGAGAATATACAACTATTTTTCTTGCCTTTCTTTTGAGGAAAAACGTCATCTTTTGAAGGATGGGAGACCAACGCCTTAGCTACCGGATCTTCAGCAAAGTAAGGGACAAATAATTATTCGTACTTTTCACAATGAATGGTACAAAAGGAAAGATTGGCTTTGTGGATGTGCTTCGATTAACTGGCTGTTTCACTTTACATGGTGTTTGGCTTAGCTATTGCTAGCTTGATTTTGTGAGGAATTAGGCTGATTTGCAGGGAGATATTCACTTTATTACATTCTTTCCGGGCGCCCGGGCGGGTTTGAAATTGTCCGTTTTTTGTTTTGCGGCAAATGGCAGGCAGAGTGCACTGCAACGTTTACTGTGGCTGGCAGACTGCGCACTGGCTTACAGTGGCCCATAATTTTAGCTGAGTGGCAAGTGTTGTGCTGCCACAGCGGAGGCGATGGGTACGAACCCCACTCAAAGTAAAAAAAAGAAAAAAATGTAAGACTTCAAAAGAGAGGTTTTTTTTTCTACCCCTACAGAGGAGGCATATGTTAAAATAGTTTGAATGTATGGCATCTTGTATCTGAGTATCAAGTATCTTTAGGTGAGGCTGAGTGTCCTCTTTTTTGGAAATGAAAATATGGTTACCCTAGGATACGTTGTACACTCGTCTGCCGACACACAAATTTGTAATTGGTGTGTGCGTCTCAATTTGCGACTGCCTGCCTACCCAAACCTAGAGCTCACAGCACGTCACTGCTTTTAACGGGTCACACAGGTGCTGCGAATGGGCTTGGTGAAATAAAGTCGGTCTGAGCAGAGGTACTGCTTGTGTATGGGCATGACGGTAAGCTGTTGTCTCATCCGAGAGGCCCATGCTATGAGCTGAAGAGCCTCAAGTGCTGCAACTCCAAAGCATTACAGTGTAACAGCTGGTAGTCCGGATAGGGATCCAGACATAGTGTAGCAATTTATGCAGGTTTCCTCAGTCAGACCTTCTTTAAGGTGTTGAACTCGTAAAATGCGGGGCATAAATCATAAGCATCATCTGGCTGAGGCTGAGCCATACAAGTTTTACAACGCAACGGGGCAGAACACTTCACAAATGGAAACAATGGTGGATCAGGTAGATCTAGGAAACGCCACTGGTGGTTTATGATGAAAGTAATTATGTTAGTCAACCAAACACATTATCAAATATTAATGTCAGTTCAGCTGAGCACAGAAGAAGCCATCAAACAATCAGGCTGAACTGAAAACGGCAGCAAAACTCTATTCAGCTCCACCGAACATGATGTCGCCTTGGAATTATGACTAAGTCAATCAGAAAAATACGGTACTTGAATCTTACAGGCATGAGGGAGTGACTAGGTGATCCAGGTAGCGTGTCTAATTTATTATTTTTTTATTTATTTAACACAGCCCCTGACGGGCAAGACACTCTTTAACCCAACTGTGACACCAAAGGCTAAAATCGAGCAACTACGGAAACTGAAAATTTTGTGCAAAAATGCAGCAAACACAAAAAGTCACAACCACTCTCATAAAACAAAAAATTGACTAGGCTTCTGGTGTCACGTGATAATATATAATCACTATAGACTTTTAATCAGTTTAGAAAGAATCTCAATCAGGTCACTGGTGGGTCACTTCAAATTCTGTGGACCTCTGTTGGAAGAGCAGCAACCCCAGTGAGTGAGTGAGTGAGTGGAAAGTGTGCCTGTGTGTGGTTTGGGGTAGACAAACATTTTCTCTCTTTAGACTGAGCACCAAAGCAGAAGCAGATTTGACTGCAAAATCTGGACAAATTCTTGAATAAACCCTTATGTTATGTTGTTATTTGACAATTAAATCACATTGCTTCATATTACACATGCACATACTTTCTTGAGGAGTTTGGTTTCAATATATTTGAAGAAAACATTTTCATTAATGTGTTAAACATTATTCTGAGATATTGTTCACAGCTAAAATTAGTGTTAAACTTTGGCTGTGATACTGCAGACATCAAAATCAAAACAGACAGGAACACTAAGGGAGCGAGGTGAACATGACAGAAAATAGTGTTAGCCAGTACGTTGCTCTGACTAAACATACAGCGAGTTTCAGTGCTCATTTACTGTACCTACAGACACTTGTACAAGCTTCATACAAGAAACAGGCTTTTACCTCCGCTATTTAATGTTTTACAGGGACTTTCGGGTTTACTTGGGAGAGATCTGTAAGCGCCAGCTCTTCCCATCCGGAAGTGCACCGGTAGTTGCCTTGTGTGTCAAATTTGAGGGCTGAAAACAACGTCCAGTCAAGGAAAGTTACATTGTTAAAAACTAAAATAACTTTAAACTAAATGTTAGGTTAGGATTTATTCATGTTACTTTTCCTTTTTATTAACAAAAACCTGCCCAGGAACAATAGGTGGAAATTAGCATTTATGCTACTATGCTATAACCTGGCACCAAGCATTCCTGACTTTGTCAATGTGTTTTTGTGCACCGTCCCTTTCAAATAGATGCATACCATACCATACCATGTTCGTTGATCCTCCGATCCAAATCTGTAATGGCTTTGGTTAGGGAATTTTTGCTGGAATTTTTTTCCAGACTGCAACTGCATAAATCACACTCAATCTAAAAAAAATAAAATAATAATAATCCTTTGGTCCAAATGAAACATAACAATTTTGTGGCCCAATGTAAATGTACATCACATTAAAGTAAATAAAAATACATTTAACCACAAATATAACTGAGAAACTTCACATGAAACAAAAACATTTTTAAACTGAATACAAATTACAGTAACCAAATGGCAGCTGTTCTACATTTTTTCAGTGTAAGAGTTGCAGAATTTCTTCACCATAATGTTTGCACAACATGAGGCATTGGTGTGGTCGTGCAGCCGCTAGGTGTTTGGGGGCAGACTCAGTCTTTATTACTGGAAGAGCAGGAGAGTTTGAGTGGAGCTAGAGGAGCTCAAGGTAACATCATAGATTTGAGCAGTCAGTCGTGGCGAGCACTAAGTCCCCCATTTACTCCCCACATTCTGATGCCTGACAACCTCACACCAATGCCGTGGTGCAGCCAAACACACAACGACACACAACCAGTCCTGATTCCCCAACCGACTCACTCCATCTCTTTCGTTCATACACACAACTTAAGCGGCCTTGAAAAGCTAAATGGTGTGAATTTGAGTGTCGGTCCATCTGTCTCCTGGGTGTTCGGAAGGCATGGGAGACCGTGAACAGTGGGGGTGGGGGGTGGGGGAATTGGAAGAAGAACAATGAAAGAAGGAATTGGGGTCAGGTCCATTAATATGAATCACCAGCAGAGCCCCACAGCGAATCCATCTGTGGTTATGCGCCACCCAGAAACAATTCAAAGCCCAGACAACAGGACACTAATGGGTTAGAAAAACTTATGCTGGTCATGACTTTTGATGGTTTCAAGATGTTACAGTGTGAGACTATGAGCCAAGGCCAGTAATTCTATACCGAATAATGTTGTCATTCGAATGTGAGACACACTTGACGAGATCAGCCCATATTGTATACCATACAGAGGAAAGGATGCAAGAAGAGGCACATTGTGGTGTTAGAGCTTGCTTGTAAAACGCCCTGACGCCTGACAGAGAGATCGATATGATTCTTTTGCAGATGCTTTCAACATTAATAATCCTTAGATTGAGACAAAGAAGCAATTTACACATCTGCACACAAAGAGGTGAGTGTTTTTGTCCATTGACAATATTATTCACAATTCATTTTATAGGAGAACTACCCTCTTTAAATATATTTTACGGACTGAAAAATGTGCCATCATAAAATGAATTAGTTTAAAATACCGCATCATCATAATATGAGACATGATTGGACTGTATTTATTCTACTGCCTCCAGATTTTGTGTTTATTTCACTAAATGTATTGGTGGGGTCTTGAATGGGCTTGATGGATGGCAGGTCGGGCAAATTGGATCCTGCTTTGGTTTGATTTTCATCATGTTTTAAATACACCTTTATACCATAAAGCGCTTATTACAGAATATTGATGTATGAACACTACCTGTAGTGCTTTTCAAATACATACTATTTTCTTTCATTCAACTGCATCTGAAAACAGACTTAAGGAACCTGTATAAATACATACAATTGTTTTATTTTTTCTTGTTCCGTTACCGGGTGAGACGGTGACACGTCCGCCTCCCAGGGCTGAGGGTGTAAAATTGAGTCCGGGCTTCAGCCTACCTGGGTGGAGTTTGCATGTTCTTCTCCCCGTGCCTGCGTTGGTTTTCTCCGGGTGCTCTGGTCTCCTCCCACATTCCAAAGAATGCATGGCAGGTTAGTTGGGCGCTCTGAATTGTCCCTAGGTGTGCTTGTGAGTGTGAATGGTTGTTTGTCTCTGTGTTCCCTGTAATTGGCTGGCAACCAGTTCATGGTGTACCCCGCCTACTGCCCGAAGCCAGCTGGGATAGGCTCCAGCACTTCCGCGACCCTTGTGAGGAAAGAGCGGTTGAAAAAATTAATGTTCCTATACCCCATTTATTAATTGCCATTAAGTGGTTTCAAAAGGGCTCAATTAAAAAAAAAGGGTGGATATAAAAGTGTAACATTATGTGATTATTCACACTGAATGATCATTAAGGTGATGCACAACACAATTTTATAAATGTCTGTGTCTGAGCTGGAAAAAAAATGACGTGGCCCAACTTGCGAGCACTAGATAGTGATTTTAGCAACCAAAATTATCCCGGTTTGTGTATCAGTATGATCACGATCAGTCATGTGATGCAACCATGTACAAATATTTTTAATAAATTTGAGGAAGGCATTTGTGGCGCTATTTAATTATTTTTTTCCTCCATTTTACCCCAATAGAGATAGCAGCCTATTAATCCATTTACACAATACATTTTGCAAGGATTGCTACAGTGATTACAGTGTACAGTATGGATCACGGCAGAAAAAAACAACTTGCTCTAACATGCTAGCACTGCTCAACATAACATATGTATCGAAGGACAGCAGGGAATGCCAAAGATGGATTCATTTGTAATTCGAGGACAAACACAGGCTTATTTATAGCTGCAAGGGCAGAATGCAAAATGGCCAAGTTTACTGCTAAAAAAACAGCTGCCAATGGCTTTCAGTGATGACTTCAATAAAAGCGCGGTTACCATTTTTCCTGATTCAGACATCTCAAAGAGTTCTCCGCTAGAACAAAAATGACCTCAATTATCAATGTTAAAAAAACGGATTAGTTATTCTAATCCAATGCATGTTTCACAAAGCAGTATTTTTGAAGTAAGGCAAAATAAAAATAAAAATTTAAAGCTGTGCTTAAGGCTGTATTTGTTTTTAATCTTATTTGTGGGCCAGGGTTACTATTTGGTGGATGAAGAATATTTAAACTGGGGCAATTTATACTATATCATCTCAATTATTGTAATAGTGCTTTATAATCTCAATTAATACTTAATCTAGATCACAAGTGTAGCAATTAATTGATCAGATTAATGAACAACAACCGGAAATTGATGATGAAGTTAATCTATCATTGTTTGAATAATTAATTTGAAATCTTTTTTTAAGTAATATTCAAATCTTTGGAATTTCAGCAACTAGTAAATAGTATCCAATGTCGGTAGCATGAAAGGAGACTGATTATGTCTGTGATTAATTATGCACCGAATATTTGGCCACCGAAAATGTTCGGCCGAAAATAGCAATAATATGCATTTTCGGCATTCAGCCGAAATAAAATTAAAGACGAAAGAATATGGCCGAAAGGGGATGTTGTGGTGACGCAAGCAAAAATAATAATAATAAATAAACGCTGCAAGGAAGCGTCTGTTTGAATTAAACGCCAAACACGGGGGTGAGTGTCCACCTCGCTGCTCGCTGGCGTTTGTGAGTACCGGGCTACCGGCAGCTTCATTGTGCACACCGGAGAAGGAGAGGGTCGCTTGGTAAACTGTCAAAAAAGAGAGCGCTGCCAAGTACTGCACTACAGGTGAGCCACTCTTTCTCCTGCAGCGCCTTCCTTTTTTTCTTTGATGATGCTTCCACTTTTTCACTTGCATTCTGGTGGCTGTGCTAAATACTTTAGCCAATGTTAGCACTATTGCTATCAACAGTTTTAAACAAGTAAACACTTACCACTATCTCCGGGTGACTACAGATCTGTACAGGACGCCGCGTGTGACTTTGTAGTCCGTTCCCAAAGCCAATTGGCTGGTGTGAATAAATTTATTTATTTTTATACGTTGGTGAATGTGCCGATTTTAAGTGTCTCGGTCCAAATAGCCTACAAATGCGTCATCCGCACCGCACCACACGCATCCGTGCCCGCCGGTGCGAAGTACTGTACATTGACTACAAAGTGCAATTGCACCGCCAGAAAATGCTCAGTTGCTCACCCCTGTGTTGTTTAATGTACCATTCGGCAACATGTCTCTGATGTGTGGTGTGGACGCATTTCAATTTATATTGTGCTTTGTTAAAATACCCGAGTTAAATAGGCCTAAATATTTTACAATAATATTATAATTTTAAATAATCATAATAAATGAAATGATAATAAAAAATTGGCATAATTTTTTTTCGCCGTTTCGGTTTTTGGCCAAGCATTTCTCATTTTCGGGTTTCCGTCTCGGCCCAAAAAATTCACTTCGGTGCATCCCTATTTGTGATGAATCAAAATAAGTCATTTGCAAACATCCGCTTTTACATTGATCAACACTGTTGCTAGGAATACTTTTTTTTTTTTGACCGATACGATACTCAAATCTTAAGTACTCACCGATACCAAGTGCCGATGCCATTTGTACTTATGATACATAAAATTTCCCCGAAAACAATGACAGAAAAGACCTTTATGTACCAATTATAGCAACTTCCCTTAAAATTGCTTGAAATTAACTCTTTGACCGCCATAAACGTTATAAAACGTTTAGTAAAAACCTACGGAAGGGCGCCGAGGACGTTAAAAGACGTTCACTATGTTTTTTTGTTTTTTTTTTGGAAACGGGTGGAGGAAAGCCTTGGGGCAGCTGTGCTGAAAGTATCAAGCAGATCTGGTTAGTATAATGACTCGTTTTGGCCCCTAGATGGCAGCGATGACTCTCTTTGCACAAGGTTGGATGGGCCGCCCACCGTGGGCGTCAGTAGAAGACGTGAGGCGGAGCTAGAGTGTTGAGGGGACAATGGCTGATGAAGCCACAATGGTGACCGGTTGCAAGCAGCTCACGCTTGAGCATTTTTTTCAAAGACGGAAAGCATCGATCAATACTAAAAAGCGCATTGATGTCGACGATGATGATGACTCCGAGCTTGACGCCAAAGTTGGAAGCCTTGACGCGACCGTTATGATCACGTAGTAAGCCTCACCGGTTAAGCGCGGCTAGCGCTGCTAACGCCGGAAAACGCGCACAATAACCGACCGGGTACTTCTACACAATCAGACATTCGATCGGGCGATGGAGAGTTGTCGAAAAGCATCGACCAATGCACATTGATAATGATGGTGAATCCCGAGGTTGACGCCACAGTTGGACGCCACAGTTGGACGCGGCCTTTATTCTCACGTCATAAAGCATCACCGGCTAGCTCTGCTAACGCCGGAGCTGCACATGCGGACATTTTGTCGGACAATGAAGAGTACCCCGAGTCCAATGCATATTCATCGGAGGAGCGGGTACAGTCTGATCACGGAGAAGACACTGTTTCTGGACTACGATGCCACCATGAATGGAGTGGATAAGATGGATCAGAACATCTCTTACCACCCGGTATAGCAACTGAAGGACATGAGGAAGCCAGACATAACACCACCGTAACGTAACCATAGCATGATCCTGATATTAGACTTGATGGCAACACACACTGCAGTATATACTTGCTATTCCCCGGAAAAAACGGCCTGCAAGAAAGTGGAGCACGCGAAGAGGCAATCTGTTGTGCAAATGCTGTTGCGTCTCCTTGCACGCAGGAGAGTGTTACACAAAAAGAAAAACTGTCGTTGAAACATCCACATATTTGTAAATAGCACCACAGTTGCACACATTTGTAAATAGTTTGCCAAATTGTTGTCAAATTGTTACACTGTTGAATGTAAATAAACGTATTTTGCTATCAAAAAACACTTTTTCATTCTTGGTGGTAGTGTTTTATAGAAGTAAAGCACTATTTAGGTGTTTGTGGCATCATTCATGGACAAAAAGAAGTGTAAAATTCACTAGAGTGCATGAAATAATATCGTTTCACTAAAAACTTGATTTCTCCGTATTTGGGTCCAAAACAAGCGAAATCGGGTGAAACTATCTTTCATTTGGTAGTATGTGTGTTTCCATAGTCCAAACAGAACATTTTCTGTGGACCTTGAAAGATCAGTCAAAATGCTTAAATCGGCTGGCACTGACGGCATCCCTTTTCTGAAAACGTCTGGCAGTCAAAGAGTTAATGGCAAATGTAATGTATAATGTTAAATACTTTGACTCTATGGTGCGAAATCACTGCCTTTGATTCATCTCAAGGTGTATTTTTTTTTTTCAAAATATAATTATTGGAACTGATATTTGGTCCGGTAAAAAAATTATCCCAGACTGTATACCATAAATACAATTATCAAAATACTCAAATTAATTTACACACAAGGGAAAGATGATCTTACTGTATATTTCCAACACAAAACATGCCAGGGAGGTTTCACAGGATTTAGAATAGAAACTAAACAAAGTAGATTGGCTAAGGAGGCGGAACCAGTCGAATTAGTAAAGATAATGTCACTTTTTCAGTGACAACACAAATCTACAATATTTGTTTGAGTTTGATATTTTATTTATGTGCATTTATTTGCATATAAACATTTATGGTTGTGAGATTATTTTCAATCGGGGTGAAATTATTCATTTCAAAAATGTTTTGTAAACAATTCCGTCCAGTTTGGGTGATAAATTCCTGTTTGGGCACGTAGTAGCTAGAGAGCGAGAGAGAGAGAGAGTCTATTACTCGGCGCACACGTGGTATGTTACTTTTTTGTTTATTAAATTGTTTGAGTCAGAGAAATGATTGTAAATGTGTATGCCCCTTTTGTGATGTCGCACCAGCTTATGCTATTTCGGTTATGGCTAGTATGCTAACTAGATTAATCATGAACCGATGATAATGGGTTCAATTCAATTCAAAATTGTTATTTTATTTAAAAAATAAAAAATAAAAAATGAAAGGGGACAGAAGGAAGTAAAACTTATATCTACCCCTAATTAACACAAAAAAATGTTCAACACAAAATAAATGACATCAAGCAGTCAAGACGCTGGACGCTGTCAATGTAAAAAATCATCGAAATACTGTAATTCAACAGCATGACTTTGCGCGAAATATATTTTTCCAATAATTTTGCTTTTATACATTTTTTAAATATACAAATAGACTGGGATGATTTAGTTTTATAATCCAGATTGTTCCACAAACTGACACCTTGAGATGAAATACATCGTTTTTTTTGTTGTTTTTTTGTACTGTATTTAGGTTTGGAAAAAATATATGTTACTCTTAATTTGACCTCACTTTCCCTTTTTTTGAATTTGATTTGCATGTTAATTGGTAAAATTTCATGATGGGCTTTATGCATTATTTTAAGGCAGTTAAACTCCATCAATTCATTAAATTTAAAAGTTTTTTCTTGTAGTTATATTGGACACGAATAGCACGTTTCTGTAAAAAAAGATGGGTTCAGTGTAGGTTTTGGCTGCACACCCCCACTAGGTTGGTTCTGCTTGAAAGAAATGACAGGCTTACGATGATGGAACCATCAGAAACGTGGTAATTTCACAGAGACAGCATCCGTAGACAATCTCTTATTGACTTGTGTCACAAATCAAACATCTTTTTAGGCTCGTGTTACTTTTGCCACTATAGTTAATTTATGCTTTATATTTCAAGTGGAATTACATACCAGTTAAATATAATCAACACTGTTATGCTTCACAGATACACACATGATCATGATTGGTCCATCCCAAATCTGTTTCCTCCTTAACCCCACCCACCCCCAATGGCGATTGGTTTGGCATAGTAATATGAGCCAATGTCATCAATTTATGCTCCATTCTGCATCCTCACCACTCACCACATACCCATGAATGGGTTTTATGACGGCACACTCTACCTTTCTAAATTCACTGTGCATACGGCTTGCGAGCTGCGGGTTGACCAGGCCTGCGCTGTAACATAAGAAATGGACAGTGTATTGCCCCTCCCATGTTAGAGTATATTTAAGGAAGCTGTCAAAGTCATCTGTTATAGTCTACATTCAATTCCACCTCTAATCCCAAAAGGGTGTCTGAAAATTTGAGCTGTCTCCTCTCTCACCCACCTACCTGCAGACCAATTCACACGTGCATGCACGCACACTGTCACACACATACAAACACCCCTGCTGGCACTGACCCACCTGGTTTCTTTCTACTTCTGTGGTTTCCAATGTCTGATAAAAAACCAGAGACAGTTAGCAGACAAAAATACATTTAATTACCCGCCAGCAGCCCACCAACCTGAAATAGCTTGACAGACAGGCAGATGGTCTGAAAGACACCAGCACACTTTGGGTCTTTCGCCCTGTTTTCTGGCCTTTCCATCATCTCATCACCTGTCTGCCTTTGACAGTCTTATGTAAGTGTCCTCAGGCCCGGGGGGAGATTTCACTGTGTTTGCACATATTTAGAAAGTGCACAGGCTTGAATGCACACCGCGGCATGCACTCAGCCTTAGTCCGAAGCTGGTTTAATTTGGGCAGAGGTAGGGGGTAGCCTGTCCATCCACTTTAACTTGTTATCTTCCCTTGAGGGAGGAGATGGACTGTGACATGTCAACCCCGCCTGCTTACGTGAAGATCTTAAATAATGAGTCAGTTTTAAAGGCTAAAGACTGGCTGGCTGGTGGGTCAATTTATGATGACTATGAAAACACGCTGGGCTTAGAAAGATACAAATATAACATGGAAAACGGGCATCCAACAAACACAGGTTGAAGGGTACCCTATATTAAATGTAGATTTAATGTAAGAGGGGTGGGGGGGCACCACTTGAGCCCACCTGCTTACATTATATGAAAATGCAGAAGTAGCAATATTTGAAACATTTCAAGTATTAACTGGTATTCAGACATTCAAAATGCAGTGTGGTTTGTTCGGCAGAAATTGCATAAGGGGGAGAAAAATTATGATGATCCTCATCAACTGTGAAGGGCGGGGCTCCTAGAAAATAAAGTCAGTTGTCATTTCTACCAATGAAGTAGTGACGCTCAAAGTAATGTTTCTGAATGGGCCCCCAAAACCCCAAGTACTGAAATATGAGGCGACTGTGATGATCATACTTGTAGATGATCAAGATTGAATATTCTACTACTACTACTCAGTGGTGTAACTTCCTGCAGAGAGGCCCCGGTGCAAAAATTTTGGGACCCTCTCCCCCCACCCCTCAAAAGTTTTTTTTGCGTCGCACAGGCTGCACCGTCAATATTTACGCCACTGCTACTGCTACTACTACTAATATTAATACCAATAATTATGATTACAATGAATAATGCTTTAGATATACATGCACATTTCTATTATGCTCCCAATTGACTCATCGTAAGTGTCATGACACCTTAATCATTTTTCTCTAATAATAATGTTTTTAAGATCACGAGAAGCCAAATCCGAAATCACGATTAAAATTTGATTAATTGCCCAGACGTACTGCCCTGTTCTGCATTCTGTCTGCCTCCCACCTAATCCTGTTTCGGGTTCTGTTCCCTACAACTTGGACCCTGCACCCGGATTCCATCAACTCTCTCCGAACAGAGACCCTTATCTCCGGTCACTATATCCACACATGACATTAACTATGTATGCATTATAATCTGCCACTCATCTCAGGTCTCTGCACCTGAGTCCTCCTCTCAAACAGCATCCCTAACAGGTTATTTTGTGGCTGCTGCTAAATTTGTTATTCTTTTTGTGCGGTTCCTGTTTATTAAAATAAAAAAATAAAAAAATACAAAACCATCACGACTGTGAGCTTTTTTTCCTTTTTTTCTTTTTATTTTGTATGTGGGTGAGTATGTGTATGTGCGTGCGTGTGTGTAAGTGTGTGTGTATTCATTAGTTCACCAAAAACCTATTATAAAATCCCATACCGTTCACCTAAACCGATCACCGCTGTCAGGAGACCCGAGAAAGGACCAAAGAAAAGAAAGGAAAGTGAACTCTAGCACCGACCAGACACCACCCCACCGGTCCACAGACCCCGCTCCCCCCACCACCTGATGTGTGAAATGGGATACTGAATTTCACGTGCTCAATTGTGCTTTTGAATCATGTGATGTGGTCAGTCATTGTTAACTGCGGGGCAGTGAAATTATTTGAGACACGTTTTTTAATTCGGGCTCAAAATTCATAACGGCAAACGAAATATCTCGGTGTTCAACCAAGCCTCAAGTCTGAATTGAACTTTAAAATGATTTTATTTTAGAACAAAGAAAATTTTGAGTGACAAGCACACACTAGGATCAATAAAGACAGAACAAGCAATGATAGTAATTACACTTACGAAGACAACGCTTCCTCACCATGCCGCCATATTACAGTGATCAATTATCATGCACATTTGTGCGCCTGCTGCAAGTAGTGGACACAATACTAAAGACCCC
Organism: Leptonotus elevatus; assembly: GCF_054856555.1. Taxonomy (NCBI): domain Eukaryota; kingdom Metazoa; phylum Chordata; class Actinopteri; order Syngnathiformes; family Syngnathidae; genus Leptonotus; species Leptonotus elevatus. Next base: position 6,081,172 of record NC_141247.1, read on the forward strand.
CATCACAATCAATTTTACGGAAATTGCCAGCTCATAGAGGTCAATATGCAGCTTCTGTATCAAGAGGACTGACAGGATGAAAGAAGACTGAAGGATATCATATACATGCATACACTTGAAAGGCAGTCATTAGAACTGTGTGTGGAGGAGGTTTAAGCGACCATTACACATGTCAGTTTTGACATCCCTTTGGTAGGAGTAGCTTAGAAAGTGGAGATCTGAAGAATGAAAGCCAACAATGAACACAACCATCACAGTAGAAGACCTGCAAATCAGTGAAGTGGGAGTGCTCTATTTCATGTAGCTATAATGTATAGCTTGGCCGACCTGAAAAAGTGTAAATCGTTTGACCTCTTACATTATGGGGACTAATGGAGGATGTCTTCTCCCTCATCTTGAGTCAAGTGGTCTCTAAAATAAAGACATTTAATTGTCATGAGCACATTTTTACATGATTGTTGCAAGACATTATACGTGAACACTAGTGATGGCAAAATTAAGCTTCATGAAGCACTTGTAATATTTTTTGACTCCTCTAGATGCCACTCTTGGTTGAAAGATGCAGTGGAAATATAATCAATTTCCTTTGCACTAGCCTTTATATTTAAATCAAGACCACCATCTAGGGGAGTCAAAAAATATTACAAGTGCTTCATGAAGCTTCATTTTGCCATCACTAGTGAGCACGACCTTTGATCTTTGTGTTTCAGGATGAAGCTTTCCACTGCCTTGCGAGCAAACTAGAAAATAATTGCTCAGGTCACAGACCAATTTCAAACCAATTGCATCCTGAATGAATAACTACAAAGAAAATTCACAGCGTCTGCTCCCGGTGGCTCAGCATTTTAAATTAGATATTGCTGGCGTTGGGCCAAAACCTCAAGTCACAATTGTTACATTTCTTTTTTCTTCTTCTCACAAATCTATACTATTGGTCAGTCCACACGTGCAAGTGTTAACATTATTATTATTATTATTATTATTATTAAAATCATTGTTATTATTGATTTATTTGTGTTACAAATTACTGACCAATCTAAAGTGTTGATGATTTTGAAGGTACAAGATATTTGCCCAACGTCAGCGATATCTACAGTAGATATTAGATTAGGGATGGGCAACTGGTGGCCCACGGGCACTCTGAGTGGCCCCTGGATTAGTAATAATAAAACAATAAAATAATGTATTATTATTATTATTATTATTATTAGTAGTAGTAGTGCTAGTAGTAGTAGTAGTATTTTACAAACACCAAACATTATTCAAAAACCACGGATAAACATTAAATATGTTTTTCAATGGAGGTGGGTAGTCCCAGAAAAATAAATATGAAAAAAAGATTTGAACAAAAAAATCCGCGAATATCCAAATTTGCAGGTGTTAACTCTTTGACTGCCATAAACGTTATAAAACGTTTAGCATAAACCTAGGGAAGGGCGCCGAGGACGTTAAAAGACGTCCCCTATGTTTTTTTTTTTTTTTTTCAAAAACGGGTGCAGGAAAGCCTTGGGCAGCTGTGCTGAAAGTATCAGGCAGATATGATTAGTCAAAGACTCGTTTTGGCCCCTAGAGGGCAGCGATGACTCTCTTTGCACAAGGTTGGATGGGCCGCCCACCGTGGGCGTCAGTAGAAGACGTGAGGCGGAGCTAGAGTGTTGAGGAGACATGGCTGAATAAGCCCACAATGGCTGCCCAAGCAACCGGTTGCAAGCAGCTCACGCTTGAGCATTTTTTTCAAAGACGGAAAGCATCAATCAATACTAAAAAGCGCATTGATGTCAACGATGATGATGACTCCGAGCTCTACGCCAAAGTTGGAAGCTTTGGCGTGACTGTTATGAACACGTAGTAAGCCTCACCGGCTAAGCGCGGCTAGCGCTGCTAAGGCCGGAAAACGCGCACAATAGCCGGCCGGGTACTTCTACACAATCGGACATTCGATCGGGCGATGGAGAGTTGGCATCGACCAATGCAGATTGATGATGATGATGATGATGACTCCGAGCTCTACGCCAAAGTTGGAAGCTTTGGCGTGACTGTTATGAACACGTAGTAAGCCTCACCGGCTAAGCGCGGCTAGCGCTGCTAAGGCCGGAAAACGCGCACAATAGCCGGCCGGGTACTTCTGCACAAGCGGACATTCGATCGGACGATGGAGAGTAGTCGAAAAGCATCGACCAATGCACATTGATGATGATGATGATGGTCACTCCCGAGGTTGACGCCGGAGTTGGAAGCATTGACGCGGCCGTTATTCTCTCGTCATAAAGCCTCACCGGCTAGCGCTGCTAACGCCGGAAAACGCGGAGCTGCACAAGCGGACATTCGATCGGACAATGAAGAGTACCCCGAGTCCAATGCATATTCATCGGAGGAGCGGGTACAGTCTGATCACGGCGAAGACACTGTTTCTGGACTACGATGCCACCATGAATGGAGTGGATAAAATGGATCAGAACATCTCCTACCACCCGGTATAGCAACTGAAGGACACGGGGAAGCGAGACGTAACGAAACCGTAGCATGATCCTGATATTAGACTTGATGACACACTGCAGTATATACTTGCTATTCCCCGGAAAAAAACGGCCTGCAAGAAAGTGGCGCACGCGAAGAGGCAATCTGTTGTGCAAATGCTGTTGCGTCTCTTTGCACGCAGGAGAGTGTTACAAAAAGAAAAACTGTCGTTGAAACATCCACATATTTGTAAATAGCACCACAGTTGCACACATTTGTAAATAGTTTGCCAAATTGTTGTCAAATTGTTACACTGTTGAATGTAAATAAACGTATTTTGCTATCAAAAAACACTTTTTCATTCTTGGTGGTAGTGTTTTATAGAAGTAAAGCACTATTTAGGTGTTTGTGGCATCATTCATGGACAAAAAGAAGTGTAAAATTCACTAGAATGCATGAAATAATATCGTTTCACTAAAAGCTTGATTTCTCCATATTTTGGTCCAAAACAGGCGAAATTGGGTCAAACTAACCATTTTCTATTGTTGATTACTAAAGAACGGAATAAGGTAGAAACAAACTTTTTTTTTCTGATGAAAGATGAAAGTCCAATCTTTCATTTGGTAGTACGTGTGTTTCCATAGTCCAAACAGAACATTTTCTGTGGACCTTGAAAGATCAGTCAAAATGCTTAAATCGGCTGGCACTGGCGGCATCCCTTTTCTGAAAACGTCTGGCAGTCAAAGAGTTAAACTGCAAATATGCGAGGTTCAACTGTAGTTTTAAAATGTAATATCACCATTTAATGGTATGGGAGTCATGTCATAGTTGTGCTTACACTGCCCTATGTCACAACATGAGTAGGCCTTTTTTGGGGGGAGATGGATTTAGAATGATATGTAGGGCAACCATAGTGCTTCAATAATATTACATTTTTGAGTGAGTTAATTTTTGTGAAAAAAAAAAAGACTGTACAAAATGAGTCCTTGTACTTTATGTTGGTTTCTTGTTAAGAAATGTTGTGCTGTTATTGAATGGTAATTTTTAGGCACTAGAGCACTTTGCACTGGGGGGAAAAAAAAGAGTATGTGGTTATTTCTGTGTTTGCTTCAAACATTTTGTTGTTGGGTTATGATGAGAATGTCCTGTGTGGCCCCACCGGTAGCACTGATGAAAAATTGTGGCCCCCTCTCGCATTTAAATTGCCCATCGTAGTACTAGATAATATTGTACAGTGTATTTGGTTGCATTTCAACGTCAACAGTTTCCACGACCTGAGCACACCCTCATCCAAATTCAGCGCTGGGTCATTAAACACATCAGCAGTTATAGTAAGCGGCCACAGCTGTGATTTTTCATCTAATCAGTGGTGCATAATGGCTCCAGCCTTGAGGACAAAAAGCCATACGCTTGCTCGCACACACAAACCGTAAAAACTGCTTCAGGTAGCGCAAAGCAATCTTGGCAGCTGGCCTTGGCATATTCACAACCTTCCACTATCAACACAGTGATACGCAGGTCTGATTCTTAGAGCATGCAGCCAAGGTAAGGTGTCCTTGGGTAAACTGAAATACCAACAGTATACAATTAAAAGTGTATTCATTCACCAAGAGGCTGCAACAGCTAACAGTGTTGTTCTGAGGGTGTCAAAATGACTTGAGAGAGACTTGTCCACATGGATGTGGACGACTATCTTTTTACCTTATTGTCCACCGGCAAAATGTGCTTTAGGTAACTGAAAACTGATTTTTGTTGTTGTTTTTCAAAATGCCAACCAGACGATCTTCTGAAGTGTTGTTAGTTTGAGTCTTTGATTCAATGTTCGTGGTTCTTTTTATTAATAAAATAATTACTAAACCACTCGGACAGGACGATTGAGATTGAATTACGTTTAGAAAAACATTTATTCACTACGGTTACACGTACAGAATCAAAACACTGTCTACTTAAATATATAATAATAATAATTATTATTATTATTATATTTTTATACAAGGAAATACAATTACGCCCAGGCTATATAGGGTGTTTTCATTTATTTTTGTGAGTATTTATGTCACACAAAAGCCTCACTCCATAATATGACACATCATACAATAATAATAATAATAATAATAATTCATTACATTTGGAGTGGTGATGTATGTTCTACCACTGCCAGTTACTACAGCAATCATCATAATAATAATACAAATTAAATAAATACTGGATAGATGGTGATTTGTGGCACATTTGTAATCAATAGGTAATTTGTAGATAGTCCTAGCCAGTCCCTCCAGGATTTCCGGGCATTTTTTTGATTGTTGCGGGCTAAAATGATCATTAATAGATAAAAGAAATTGCCAATGCTATTAAAATATACAGTGCTTAATGCTATCATGGCCAAAATCATAGCCATAACTACTACTATATTTATTTATATTTATTCAGAGTCATTAGCTTCCACTTGATCTCTCTGAAAAACATAAACTTTTGTAAACTTTCAAATATGAAAGAATGGTGATATATCTTCAGTTTATAATTTTACACATATAAAGAAAACTGCCGAACTCTAGGCTTAACATGCATCATTCACATACATATGTCACTCCATCGCCTGTGAGCATATTTCTTTCAACACTTTTCACATGTTTAGCGCTCGTGATATAAGAGAAATACGATTGTTGGCGCTATTAATTACACTAGGCGAGCGTGTCGCTATGACTTACCGGTATCTTTATTGCTGTTATGGTGCTTGTGGAGTCGCAATATGGCTCTTGGTGGAACATGAATGTCAATAAATCGCTCCTCATGGCGGACGTTTTTCGGCAAATCTTGACTGTTATTTTTGATTAATGTCTCTCTTGTCAAAGGTGTCAAACCAGTTCCCGGCAAGGACGCGGACTTAAAATGCTAAAATATGCAAAGCCTTAAGGTTCAGAAGGAAGAAGGACGACACTTCCGTCACGTCGTGACACGCTTCCTGCGGCACCTCCAAAATAAATGTCACTCTACATTTCAGCTGTCAAGACACTTTTATTGTGACGAGGTCCGACAACAACAGTGCCTCTAACTGTGCGCAAATGACATTTTCAGAGCTAGTCATCGCACAATGTCTTGTAAGCTTACTTCGAGCCTTGAATCTAATAAATAAATTGCAACGCAATGCATTTCTCACACAATAACGATAACGGCGTTACAAATATGGGGAGAATAATTAGTTAATTAGTCCGTTTATGAAAAAAAACAAAAACATTGTTACCTAACGCAGTTAGTTTAAACGCCGTTATTTCCAACACCGCTGACCAGGATTCCATTTGACCTTTGGCTCATGTTGTTTTATGGCTTGATAAGACAGTCTGGGCCCATGCTCAGATGTCAGCACGGGTGAAGATGATGCTTTCCGATAAAATACTTTGAAGCCATAAACTCGTGGTTCAGGCTGGTTACAAATAAACATTCACATCCTGGTGAGATGGCCTGTGGTTAACTTCACAAGAGTGTAATCTATTTTTGATTGTCTCTGGTTTAGGCAAAAGGGGGAGAAACGGAGAGAGCTCACCCAACCAAGGTTGACTGAACGCACATTTCCAAGAGGGAAATGTTAAGGAAAGGAAGAGAAAAAAAACAAGGGTGACTGGTCAATAATTGTTACACAGGCTTGGGTGTGGTTAGTTAAAATGAAAAATATGATTAGCTACAGTAAATTCATGATTTAACAAGAAGAAAAAGACCCTTAATAAATTAAATCACCATTTTAAAATTGCATAAAAAACTTTTGATCTCTCACGATTTGGGTTCTTGCATCAGTTGTTGTCAGCAAAAGAGTTTTTCAGCCCATCACAGGGCAAGTCAGAATTTATGAAATGTTTAATAAGTTTACATGGGTACATAGCCTGAGTGTCAATCAGGAAGAAGACTGATTGGGAAAGAAAAGCGTCAAACGCTATCACCGTGACTTGGGGTGACAAGCATTGTTTTAATGGCTATTTAAATCTGCTGATGTCAGACTGGTAGAGACCAGCAAAGGCATGTATTAACAACCTAATTGGAGATAAGCCTGAACAACAAGCCCTTAGCATTGACACATAAATTACCTCTCATACACCAGCTAGTCCTACCTCTTTCTGGACAGCCTCACTTATTTTAACTGTTTGCACCACCTATTAAGGTATTCTCGTCCTTTTGCCTCTTTTCCAAGTATAATCTATAATTCCGCCAGTCCTGTCTTTCATATATACTCACACTGGCCTTTAAGGTTGTAAAAAGTTGCTGAGCAGATTGAGCAGTAAATTAAATTAATGTTCGGCATTTCTCAATCATTTTTCATTCCCCTAAAATTATTAAAGCGGACGTAAGAAGTTCATTAAAACAGAAAACATTAGGCTCATTAAAAAGCCATTAAAACTATCACAGAGAGGAGATTTATGCTTGAGAAGGACTGGGAAGGAAATGATTGGACAGGGAGGAGGTGAATCCGAATGGAAGGAAATAAGAGTAGGGTTGATGACAGAGTGCTCTCCTTGTATTTCTTTTCCATTAAGGTAGCCACTAATAGTTAACTTATGCAGTAGGAGCTAGCAGTGGTTCATTGTAGATTTCAATCACTGTCCGATCTCTACGCATCATACTGTCTGGCATTTAGCAAAATTAAGTGTCATTGTAAGTAGTATGTATCATTTGTAAAGCAAGAGACGAGGAGTATGCCAAGGGAGGAAGTACAAACCCCAGTTACAAATAAGTTAGGAGGTTTGTAAAATGTAATTAAAAACAGAATACACAAAGTGATGTGGTCTGATGAGTCTACATGTCATATTGTTTTTTGAATGATGGACGTCGTGTCCTCTGGGCCAATAGAGGAAAAGGACATCTGGATTGTTGTTAGTGCAAATGTCAAAAGCCAGCAAAAGCCTGTGATAGTATGGGGGAACCCATGGCCTGAAACCTGCACAACTGTGAAGGCAATTTTCAAAGGTACACAAAGGTTTTGGAGCAACACATCCTGGCATCCAAGCAAGTCTTTTGCAGGGATGTTCCTGCTTGCTTTGTGCAAGAAAATGCGGAAGAGAAAATATGCTTAACTCTTTGACTGCCAGACGTTTTCAGAAAAGGGATGCCGTCAGTGCCAGCCGATTTAAGCATTTTGACTGATCTTTCAAGGTCCAAAGAAAATGTTCTGTTTGGACTATGGAAACACACGTACTACCAAATGAAAGATTGGATCATCTTTCATCAGAAAAAAAAAGTTTGTTTCTACCTTATTCCGTTCTTTAGTAATCAACAATAGAAAATGGTTAGTTTGACCCAATTTCGCCTGTTTTGGACCAAAATACGGAGAAATCAAGCTTTTAGTGAAACGATATTATTTCATGCATTCTAGTGAATTTTACACTTCTTTTTGTCCATGAATGATGCCACAAACACCTAAATAGTGCTTTACTTCTATAAAACACTACCACCAAGAATGAAAAAGTGTTTTTTGATAGCAAAATACGTTTATTTACATTCAACAGTGTAACAATTTGACAACAATTTGGCAAACTATTTACAAATGTGTGCAACTGTGGTGCTATTTACAAATATGTGGATGTTTCAACGACAGTTTTTCTTTTTGTAACACTCTCCTGCGTGCAAAGAGACGCAACAGCATTTGCACAACAGATTGCCTCTTCGCGTGCAAAAGCTCCACTTTCTTGCAGGCCGTTTTTTCCGGGGAATAGCAAGTATATGCTGCAGTGTGTGTTGCCATAAAGTCTAATATCAGGATCATGCTACGGTTACGTTACGGTGATGTTACGTTGTGGCTTCCTCATGTCCTTCGGTTGCTATACCGAGTGGTAGATGTTCTGATCCATTTTATCCACTCCATTCATGGTGGCATCGTAGTCCAGAAACAGTGTCTTCTCCGTGATCAGACTGTACCCGCTCCTCCGATGAATATGCATTGGACTCGGGGTACTCTTCATTGTCCGATCGAATGTCCGCTTGTGCAGCTCCGCGTTTTCCGGCGTTAGCAGCGCTAGCCGGTGAGGCTTTATGACGAGAGAATAACGGCCGCGTCAATGCTTCCAACTCCGGCGTCAACCTCGGGAGTGACCATCATCATCATCATCAATGTGCATTGGTCGATGCTTTTCGACTACTCTCCATCGTCCGATCGAATGTCCGCTTGTGCAGAAGTACCCGGCCGGCTATTGTGCGCGTTTTCCGGCCTTAGCAGCGCTAGCCGCGCTAGCCGCGCTTAGCCGGTGAGGCTTACTACGTGATCGTAAACACGTCAAGGCTTCCAACTTTGGCGTCAAGCTCGGAGTCATCATCATCATCATCATCAATCTGCATTGGTCGATGCCAACTCTCCATCGCCCGATCGAATGTCCGATTGTGTAGAAGTACCCGGCCGGCTATTGTGCGCGTTTTCCGGCCTTAGCAGCGCTAGCCGTGCTAGCCGCGCTTAGCCGGTGAGGCTTACTACGTGATCATAACAGTCACGTCAAAGCTTCCAACTTTGGCGTCAAGCTCGGAGTCATCATCATCGTCGACATCAATGCGCTTTTTAGTATTGATTGATGCTTTCCGTCTTTGAAAAAAATGCTCAAGCGTGAGCTGCTTGTAACCGGTTGCTTGGTCAAGCCATTGTGGCTTGGATCAGCCATTGTCTCCTCAACACTCTAGCTCCGCCTCACGTCTTCTACTGACGCCCACGGTGGGCGGCCCATCCAACCTTGTGCAAAGAGAGTCATCGCTGCCCTCTAGGGGCCAAAACGAGTCTTTTACTATTCAGATATGCCTGATACTTTCAGCACAGCTGCCCAAGGCTTTCCTGCACCTGTTTTTGAAAAAAAAAAAAAAAAAAAACATAGGGGACGTCTTTTAACGTCCTCGGCGCCCTTCCCTAGGTTTATGCTAAACGTTTTATAACGTTTATGGCAGTCAAAGAGTTAAACAACACTAAGGAACTTTCAGTTTATGTTGATTATGGCGGCACCACATGGACAAATGCGGTAATGTTATGTCTGAAGGAAGACCACATTTCCCATGAGGACAAGTGCATTGCATCGTTTTTGAGCTCACGCCATTAAGTGAGAGCTGGGATAATGTTAATCCTTGACTGTCATTTTATCCGAGTAGCTTCCTTTTTTCTTTTTTTGTCTCCTCAGATAAAACTTAAGTTTGCAGCTTCTGCCAGGAAAGCAGTAATCATCTGTCGACATTCAAATTGACTTTTTAACGAATGGGTAAAGGGGGAAGTGACGTATTTTTGTGTGTGGCAGTGTTCCCTACCATCCTCCTCAAAGTTGTTTAGTGCCAGTAGAAATTAGACAGACACCCTCAGCCCGTGGTAAATATACCATTCAACTAGTTTTAAGTTGATGTTTCATCATAAGGGTTATGAAAATATATTATTAATGTTTTAGTAATAATTGTGTTTACCCTTGTCAAAGCTACACGACCCTTATAATGGTTTCCATCTTTTTTGACAACCATTTTAACAACCATTTGTGTGTCACATCGGTTCAGAATATGGCACATATAGTGGTGCAGCTTCTCAAAGCCAAGCCCTTTTGTTTTGACAAAGTTAAAGGCATAAGGATGGTGCAGACAGAATAGCTTTGAAGAAACATGCCGAAGTTCTGTGTCAAATGGATGTGGAACTGTGTTAAAACATCAAGTGTCCAAAGGCTCACCAGGGAAGATTTCATTAACTGGGTTGTTTCAGTTTCACTGATATCAATTGTTTCAAAATACTGTTTTTAACTTAAAAAAAAAGGCACATGTTTCATTGTTAGCACATTAAACACTATGGTTCTTAATTAATGCTCTACTACTACTATTTAACTTATTTTGATGTTTTAAATGAATAACAAATTTTACCACAAGTTGGTGCTTTTAACAGCAAGGGATCCCGCTGTTAGTTTCTTGTAGTGTCAGACAGCCTGTTTTTTGGCAACACTGTTATGCCTCACTATCCAGCTGCAACACTTTGATTTAGTGGCAAACGTGCTGGTTATCTGTCTGCAACCATGAAAGAACTTGTGTGTATATGTGTGCGCGCACGTGTGTGAGAGTGTGATAGTTTAGCACCACACAGAGAAAAAAGCCAGCGATGTTGGTCACATTTAATTTGCAGTCAGGCTTGCAAGTATATGCGCTGTGTTAACAGACGTACAGTAACAGGGATCTCTTTCATGAATGTCTTTATTTTTTTTCCCTCTATCATAGTTTGTCCCTTTCTTTCTGAATGTTTGCTTTCAATCAGCTAATGTATTTTATTCCTTTATTCATATTTGATAGCTAACTTATATACATACAATGTTCTCAGATCTGCAGTCTAAAAGGTTCTTGTTGACACATAATTACTTGGACTTGGCTTTTATGCCTTTAGCGTACTCATAATGTGTTGAGTTTCAATAAGTGGAAACAGAAAACCAATAGATTTTGTATTTGTATTTTCTGTCACAGAATTTGAAATACAGTGGCACTTTGACTTAGGAGTGCCCCACCTTAAACGTTTTTTGAGCTATGTACAAGCCATTGCTGGGTGGGTTTTTTGCTTTGTCTTGCGAGCCAAAATGTGCCTTACAAGCAGGGGTGCACAGGTGCGCATGCATGCTGAAAACGGATTTGATTGTCTCGGTGCACATTTGCGTTGATTGCAGGGGTAACTGCGGGCAGGGCAGTCCCTCAAATGTTAAGTTAGCAGCCGCATTGATTGCTTCCAAAGGTTAACTTCAGAATAAAAGACTACTAAGGCATCAATGTCTATGTGCAGTATTACTTGTGAGGCTTTTATTTTGAAGTTGCAATCATGGCAAGGATGAACAAACGTTATGGTGGCTTGACTTTGTTGGCTCTCAGGGCAAAGGCTGCTAGCTAGGCTTGAGTGATGGCGGTTGTGTTGTGGCCGAGCTGTGGAGCAAGGAGTTGTAGATGTTAGTTGCCCATGCTCTGTGGGTCACTAGCACAGTTGCCCATTGATTAGTGTTAGTATAGTTAAGACCCGATCTTATTGACTTATATTTATTATTCACTCCCTGCTCACCATTCATACCACTGCCCAGCAGTTTAAATAACCTCCTTGTTCTCAAAATCTGCACTTGTTAGTGTTTTCTAATAAAAAATTTGGGCCCCCGATATCAATTCAGATACCCAGTTTTGCAGTTATCGGCCAACATTGGTTCAGAGCATTCAAGGGCCAATAGGGTATCTTGGCTTGGCATGCAGTGAACACGTCACACATCGTGCACAAGCAAGACGGAAATAATATACCACTGTCATATGCAGTATCGGGGCCTCTCCCGATATCGGTATCAGAACAACAGGACTTGTTATGAACATTTTCGTTTTAATTTTCTGCCCCAAACAACTGGAGGGGGGGAGGTATACTCGATGATCACTGCACCTGTTTTGAGCTTGTTTACAACCTTTTATTCACCATGTGCTATGATGTAATAAAATGTATTATGTAGCCAACATTGTTGTCTGCTGTATGTATTTGTATTTGCTGATGTGATTGCTTTGTTTTACTTCTGTCTGCTGCCAGGTCAGTATTGCAAATGAGAATCAGTTCTCAAATGTCTTACCTGGATAAATGAAGATTAAATAAATGAATAAAACAATAAAGGCGGAAAATGGCCAAGGGGAGCTGGTGTCAGAGCTTCCGTTATTCCGATGTCACTCACGCTGGAATAGATTCTTGGCATTTCAATCAATTTCAATGCTGAAAATTGATTTGATGAATGAGTAAAGTGCTTGGTTATGTAACAAATTAAACTCATAAGTCAAGTGTGATTTGTCATCTGGATCACTACTTTGTGCACTTATTTCCATAGTTGTGACTGCGGTGTTTTATATGATGAAAATATTAGTACAGCCATTATAATGTTGAGTAGGGTAAAACAGTCGAAGATGTGATTCATTAAACAAACTTTTGTTAAATGCATCAAAATAGATTGAAAATTGACATTTGTGCCCCAAAAATGACTGTTTCTCACTCAATGCTGTTCCCACGGCAAGCTGAGAGCGAATTGAGCCAGCTGGCAGGAGCAAAGTCAGATCGTACAAGGAAACAAATCCTACCCTACTGTATATCATTACGGCTGGCGACCAGTAGGTCGTTGCCTCTTGCCCAAAGTCAGCTGGGCTCTTGCAGACCTGCAACCCTGGTGGGGATTAGTGGTACAGAAAAGGGATAGATGGAAATATAGATATCATTGTTAATTTGACTATACTGTAGCACTAGTTGACTAGATCAGTTGTTGCTTTTCAAAACATATCACTTCAAAATCTGCTTTGGCTTTGCCCCAAATTCAAACCCCCCACTTACAGTAATCAACTATATTGTATGATTTTGTGTAGTCATTGCGTCTTATTGCGGTGTAAATCTTGTTTGCGTTTAATGTAAGAGTTATTGTGACAATAGATTCAAGGAGAGTATGGCCAGCATGTTCCCTCGCCCAATATGAGTGACATGAACAGCCATCTTGGCTGTTTTTTTCTTTAATGAATTAACCATAACTGTCATCATCAGTCAATCAATTAGTCTATCAATCATTTAGTCACTCCTGACAGGGTTGGCATTGTGACATGCATTATGCATTGCTGATTTATTTGAAATGGACACAAACAGCTCATTTGAGATGCACGTTTGTGTAAAACTTCAAAGCACCTGCTATAAACTACCAGAATGCAATGACTTACGTTTGAAATGGTGCCTCATGGGCGCCACACAAAGGAAGGGATGACGTTCGCTCTCAATTCATTTCCTATGTAAGCAAGGCGACAAGGCCAAAATCGCCTGCCCTCCTCACACGGGGCGACAGGCGACATTCGCGCATGTGAAATTTAGCGCCCGTTCACGAAGAAGTGCATGTGGAGGCCTGCTACGCGATACTAGAAAGTTGAAAAATGTTAAACTTTTGTCGGCGTCGCCAGGAGCTACAACCAATCAGTGGATGTTTCATTGATAAGCCGATGAATGCAGGACATTCTACAGAGTGCGTTATCCAGCAAAATGAATGTGCTAATTGTTGCAGTGTCTGACCATTTTGTATGATACTACACGCAATGACGATACTTATGTATGTGACATCAATAAAAAGTCTGCTGAATGGAAGCTTGTTGGTTCCAGGGTTTATTGGTCCGGTAAGTTTTCTTTAACGTTTTTTTTAACAGTTAAAACAATAATAATAATGAAAATAGATGGATGATAATAATGATAATGATTATGCTGATAATAATAAAATTATATTCTGAATCTTCATACTGGATTTGCGTACTGTAGTGAAACTTCTGTGTTGACAATGAAAACGTTTAGATTCCCTCCAATTTATTAGCGAGAGAGTGACGTCTGCCGCTGCCGCGACTGCTTATCGTGTGCCGTGTGTTGAGTTTGACCTGGGAGGCGATGAGGTAGCCTACGTATTTCGCTGCCGTTTGTCGCCACACTTCACAATCCTGCCACCAATTACTACATTTGCAAAGTCTTCCTTTGGTTTTCCGTTGCAAGGCGCAACGCGACCTATGTAATATAATTAGCAATTACTAGATTTATGTTTATATAGATACAAATGTACGGTAATGTGATAAAACATATTTGATTTTTATTGAAATTTATATAGCAGGATTTTAAAATGAATGAGCATTGAAAAATCAAACAATTCTAAACATGGTGAACAAAATGAACAGGGAGAGTACCCCTTTCATCTAATCTGGCTCTCTTCACCTTGAATTCAGAAAACATTGTGTTCTCGTAGATAGATAGACAGACAGACAGAAGGACAGATAGATTCTATGCATATGATTATTATGCAGGTAAAAAATATACACTCAAAGAAATATGTAAAGTTTGAAACTTAAGATTTATGTTGTTTTTTTATATTTTTTTTACATTTACATTTTATACAACAAATTAACACAAACCACCTACCAAACAAAACTTATATCACACATATTTATTAGTCTGATAAAGCCTATTTATTTGAAATGCATAATCCTCAGGTTTATGTATTTAGTTTTATCCATCCATCCATCCATTTTCTTAACCGCTTGTCCTCACAAGGGTCGCAGGGGTCGCGGGAGCCTATCCCAGCTGGCTTCGGGCAGTAGGTGAGGTACTCCCTGAACTCGTTGCCAGCCAATCGCAGGTATTTCATCAAGTATTATTATTATTATTATTATTATTACGTTTTTGGGATGTCTGTATTCAGTTTCATCCCAAAAACATACAAATATAAAACACGAAGACACATTTTTTTCACATAGCAGTATATTTATCGTGTAGAGGTAACTTGATTATTATGCAATTCAAACAATATACTTTTATGTATTTTAAATAAATACTCTCCTTATTATTAATTTGGAGTAAATATACTTTATTAATACTAAATACATCAACTTGAGGTTTATGCATTTAAAATAAATAAATAAATAGGCTTCATTAGACTAATACGTATTTATCATATAAGGTTTATTTGGTAGTTTTGTGTTAAAAATTAGCTAAAAAAATAAATAAATAAATAAATAAATAAAATAAAAAAAGCAAATGGGAATTTGTCATGTAAAAAAAAATACATAAATCTTAAGTTTGGTCTGAAATATTTTTGTGTATGTAGACAAGACCTTTATTCATATAAAACACAATGTTCTTACATGTTTATTAGCAAGCACATAGGTGAATATTTGTGGCATATTCTTCTTAAAAAGTGTGGTATTAAGGCCTATCATATCACCCTTTGTAATTACTACGAATGAGTACACATGTTCCAAAGCTATTGTGCTTTTCTGAAGCTATTGTGTTTTTCTGAAGGTTGCCAGTTTCTGGTAGAAAGAAAATTGTTGAGCAATTTTTATTTACAAAGGCACCCATAGAGAAGCAGTTGATACAGCAGAAAGAAACACATTTCACAAAAAGACCGAAGAGTTTCGACAGAAATCCAATATTACTCAAGAGTTTCCCAGTGTCACTGAATTGAATCTTTGTAATGAGTCCCATGGTTATAGTGTTCTTTGTTCAAACCTTGTCTTCTCTCCAAACTCTCGGGTCTAGCAGCAAGATGAGATATGTAATATGTGTCCTTGGCAAAAAAAAATTCTTTGACTTACACACTTCACACCTTGGCCTTCCAACCAGCCTTTGGTGGATTCATAATTAATGACCTTAAGATGAATAATACATTTTCATTCCAACCGCTTCCATAACACAAAACTTTTTGGTACAAGACCATGGCCACTCAGTTTATAACTGTTTGTCTCTTATTAGTTGATGCACTCGTCTTCTCTCCTCTCCTGCTGTCAATCCCCACTGCTTGAATGCATTTTTTGATAGTCGAAAAATCTCTCGTCTCCAACCACCTGCTTACCTCCTTTTACAAGAACCACCTTTTCTCTCTCTCCACATTATCTGCTAGTGTCTCCTGCCTTAAAGAGACGAGCCATTAATCAGCAAATAGTGCATTACCTTTGTAATTAACATTCAACAGTGTTTCACCCAGTAATATTTCATTAGTTTATATGCAAATAATTTTGAGTAATTGCCTCATTTGGTCTGTGAGTGCAATGATATATTGGTCCAGTGAAAAATCTGAATATAGAATGTGCACGTATATTCCGGTGCCTGTGTGTGCCTGTGTGAGCGACGGAGAAAAAAAATGCATGTGAGCTGAGGGACAGAGTTTCCCTTACGTTCGCAATCACATGACAGATGGCTATGTAGCCGTGTGCCTGCTTTTTAAAGGCATTAAGTTCGTTACTTATATTGAACTAATTTGGAATTCCCTTTCACTCGATCAACCCTGAGATAACTGTTAAAATTATTCAGTAGTTGATGTAAACTAAACCAAGTGATTATTGGATGAGCCTTGACAACTATTTTACATATAAAGTCGAAGTCACATAAAGTACTGCACATAAAGCCTATTGTACATATACAGGTGCAATTTCGTGCCGGGCGATTGATGTGTTTCAGGTGATGTAAGTAGGGGTGAGCACATTCACTTAAGTTGGTAAATTTAAAGATAATGTACTTACCTCGTCACACATGGCGCATACACATGAGCTAGCTTGAAGAAATGATGTATGACTCCACAAAAAATCATTGCAAGCTGTGTCGCTGTGGACACTGTGAGCTGTACAACAAAGCCAGCTTCCAATACAACCCAAAAAAGTTCATGCTTGAAGAATAGGGAGCGAGGAAGTTGCTGTATCTGCTCAGTGAATTCACTTGTTTACAGCTTTTGAACTGTGAACCAAAATAGCAATAGCATTTAGCAACCTCATCAGCCATCTGATTGAATAGCAATGTTCATACAGTTTTGTTTCTGTCAGAGAGGGAGGAGCCCCACCTCTTCACTGTTGTGGCGTGGTGAGAATGAAGCAGTTACTTTTATATTCCATGATAAACTTTCGCAAGAGACACGCACACTGAAGCAACTTTACATCGTCGGTCTGAATGTACCATATGTAGAGGTATTCAGACTTATGTCGTAACAATCCGTAGTATGGCACCACCACCTCTTTGTTTTTGTCATGGCTATGCAGCACTTTTTCGTTTTGCCTTCCATGTATTTTATGTCGTGGACCTGAGTGGTCATGTGCCGAATTGTACGCGTGGTAGCGTTAAGAAGCATATTGTTTTACTTATTAATAAAGAAAGTTACCTGTGGACTTCCAACCCATTTTTTTTTTTTTTACTCTCCTTTGTTTTGCTTTTCTGCAGCGCCATATATGGTTGATCTGCCACCACGCGTTACACTGTGTTCCCAACCACTTGCACGAGCTCCAGCTGGGAGACATGAGCTCCTTAAACATTAGCCATTTATAAGCCTGTGTTTTTCCTGTGTGGAAGGTCTCCACCTTATTCCGATGCCCTAGAAGCCGTTGCGTGAATTGTGGGAGCAACCTCCACTTTGAACCAGAACCAGTGTTTTGTTTACATGGTAACTGGTTGTACAGCTCCTACTTTCAATGTGGGAATGCTAGTTGTTCATTGGATCCCAATTAGCTCTTGCAATGTGCAAATGCTGATCTTCCTGGGGCTCCATAAAAGTAATGAACAAAATAATACAAAATATATAAACAATGAATAGTTTTCTTTATCTTTGCATTTTCGTACAAGGGGGCAGCTACAAAGGTGCGTTCACGCCATTGTGCCAATTTATGGGATGAAATATAGCTGATTCCTGACTAATCGTAGCAACATTTGCATTAAAATGAAGGCGGTCCAGAGCGCATGCCGTACTTGACATTGCGGAAGCAAATTTACTCGCTGGGCTGTGAGAGATGAGATTGGCACGTGCAGTGGGTTGATACAAATACATCGCAATATCCTCCATTGTATGATGTCGTTGGCAGCGCATGTGACATGGCAATTGGAGATTGCTTGCACCTACCAATCGTGCGTCCATGTGTGAAGAGCCCCCACCCACCCAGTACATTTTGTAAATATTTGTCAAATATGTAATTCTGTGATATTTCTGTCTGATAAAACAATATGTGATTCCTTAATAGCAATGTGATGTTTCAAGTCAATTGTGAAACCCATAACTCTGATTAAATTTTTGATAACGGTCCTTCCTGTTATATAAAATGAAATAAGAATTATGAACTTTGCAACTTGTTGAAAATGGTTTTGAACATGTTATTACCCCCCCCCCCCCCGTCCCCCCCCCCACACACACACACACACACACACACAGACTAATATCAGACAGCAATGCAGTGTTTACATACTCAATAATGCATGCAAGCACACACAAAAACGGAAAAGAAAGAAATCCCGAGTAAAACATTAAAGCTGCTGTACGTAGAAAGCATTAGGAGTATGAAGAGTAGTTTCCCAAGTAAAAGTAGAAAAGTAAAACAACAAACGGGCCCATAAGGAGATTGTCTATTACATGCAGAGAATAAATCAGTTTTATTATCAAAGTGTTGAGCTGGAGAAAATTTCGCATCAGGCTTTAATTATGTATATGCATAGACTTTGTACTCTGTGGCATTTAAGGACAATCATAAACGCTAACCGCCGTGTACATAAATTAATGAAGCAAATCTCATACATGTTAAGTGTAATGATTAAAACGTAAATAAAATAAAGTGTATTCAGTTATTGTCAATGTGGTGCTGTTTTCCACATGCACATTGGAGCTATTCTGCCTTCTTGCAATTAATGCGCTTTGATATGTGCCACTTTATTAATCCCCTCTGCTTGTATATAGATCTGAAATGGTTAACACAATAAGAGAGATTTTAGAATGATGGCGAGTGAAAGATTGAGAGTGTGCATGTTTGTCTCTGTGTACTCATTAATAATGCATGCTGTCAAAGAAAAGGAATGAATTGGATGTGATGCATGTCAGAAAATGGTCGTCAGAACAAGTCAAGACAAGACCTAACAGGATGGGACAGATCGCTTTAGTGAGTGTGTATTTGTAATCTGTGCATAGTTTTCACGCTGCCACAGAATAAATTAATGCATCTGTTGGAATGAACATTTTTATAGGGCAGAGGTCACCAACATGAGTAGCCATTGGGGCTATTCTAGAAATAGCTCACCAGTGATGGGACATTAAGATTTTCTAGGAAGAAGGGATCATTTTAAAAAATTAACACTGGCAGATTTATAAAGATATTGTTACCATTGTTAGTTAGCTAATTCTTAATTAATTCTCCTATTTGCATTGTCAGAAATCATTAACATGATCAGTATTTCCGCATTATTGATTATTGTAACAATGTATGATATTATTATTCAAGTAATTATTATAATTATTATAATGTTAATGTATTATTTCAGAAGTGTGTATCAAACTGGTATCCCATCGCATTAATCAGTGCCCAAGAAGTAGCTCTCACTTTCATAATGGTTGGTGAGCACTGATTTAGGGTAAATACTCAGTGGAAACTGACTTAATCTTAACTGTCAACATTTTACATGCAGTAATTCATCAAAAATAGTAAAACAAATAAATAAATCTATGTATTGCAATAAAATGAAAAGTTATTAGTACCAATGAAGTAAATTGTTACAAGAAATTATTTGTGCTATTTAACCAAATAATGCTCAAAAAATATCTGGGGGGAAAAAACATATTGACATCAGCAAAATATATTTACAGTAAATATAGTCATACTGGCTCTTGGGTTGGGCTTACTAAAATAAAGTATGTAATATGAATCTTCACATCTGAATCTTCATGTTTCCAATACTGTATACACATACAGCCAACATTGTTCTTATCCTGACTCAGCATTAGTTTTCTTTATTTCTTTATCCCTATTACATGTGTGCTTCTTTTATTATATTAACAGAAAGTTTCCACTTTTGCAAATATTTTAAATACCAACAATATTTTATTTGTGAAATATCTATTCAGCAATGTAAATTGTAGCTTTTAAGTGCAATTGCGAGGAGTCATGCCATAACGCCAAACAAAACTGCTTTCAACTCTGCTTTCCCGAGAGTCTGAGTAATTTCAGCGCAGTTGCAATCGGTGTCACTTCAAACTTCATTTTGAGCTTGTGGCACTCTCCCACATGGTCCTGAGTGAAAACTATCATAATCACTACCTAAAATGTAAAACAGGGCAGTCTCCATCACTTTTACACCTGTCGCTAGTAATGGGCAAGACAGTTGTTGTGAAATGAATCTTTAAAATCAGTTCATTAAAAAGAACCGTTCAAAAGATTCGTTCATCGAATCGTTCGTCTACGCACCAACCCCAACCCCACCTCCGCCTCCCTCTCCTTCCTCCCGCCGGCACGGACGTAAAAAAAATAATACAAATAAAATAAAATAAAACACGCAGTTAATGGTATGTTGCTATATTTGTTGTCATGAGTGTGTTTCTATCAAAAACAAAAGTACGTTCACTCACTGAACCGGAAATGGCAACACGTTCACTCACTGACTCGTTCACTCGCTGATCCGCGTCGGCTAACGCCCATAGCATGGGAGTAAGTTCACCCGTGTCTGACGCTGGCTGCTGATTGGTCGTTCGCGATTGGCGACATGAGCGTCGCTGAGCTCAAATGAACTGAGAAAAGAACGAATCCCTTCAGAAAGTGATCCGGTCACTCACGTTTACTGAAACGATTTGTTCTTTTTGGACAAAACACAACACTACCTGTCACCAACAGTGCACACAATCTGTTAGAGCAAGTCAACATGCAGTTTAACACTCAACTATTTGGGATCTTGTTATAAAAAAAGATCACAATCACATGCAACATGCCCAACCAAACAGAAATTAGTGCTATTTGGAATGTTAGATTCTATACTGCGAGTCACATCTCATTTTGTAATATTTGAGCGTGTGATTTGCAAAGGCTGATACTCGGGCAGTATCATTACATAAAAACTGTCGATTTGTCCTCTTGGGCTGATTTATTGGCCATGAGTTTGGGGGCTTGGCTATGAAAGAAGGCCCTCAATCTTGCTGAAAATGAGCAGACGCTGGCCTGAAGCCGACAGCTTCTCAATATGCAAACGTGTGTGTTTTTATTTATTTTCTCCTTAATGACCCCGGGTTCAAGCCAAAGGGGAAATGTTTTTCCAATCTTTCATTTTGTTATGAAAAAGAGAACACAGTGATTCGTCCTGATAGTCATTTGTCTCCTGGACATAAAGTCAAAGACTAAAGTAACTTTGAATGGAAAGTTTTCTTTCCTTACACTTCAGATGGATGCCTTTGAAAGTTACCCTTTAATACCAATAAGTGCTTTTGCCCTCTTTGACACACATTTCTGTTACCTCTGTCTACACAATTTGTCGTCTTCCTCCCTCTCCACTCGGCTCTCCTTTTTCCCTTCCTTGGTTTAATCAGAGTAATGCCAAGCTATCACGGCACTACAGGCTAGGTTAGACAACAGTACAGGCAATAAGATTACACACAAACTACAGCAAGTGAAGGCTCTTGACTTAGCCAAGGTGCAAGGTCGTAGCCTCAATGGTCTGTCTTTGTAATATTTAAGAAGGGCGCTAAAAAGCACTAGCTGAACTCAACACTTTGCCAAATTGGCTACAAAGTTGCTTGAATTCATCTCAACTTAACCTTCTGATACTTCCATGCATATTAAGTCATTAGGTGGCCCCATCGAAGAGTTGTATGGGCATTCAACTCCTTTTTGAAAATAAGTTATTTTGAGTCTTGTGTGCATGCATGGATTTGTATTTATTTATGAGAGAATTCACCTCTCGTTTTTAGTTCTCAAAAATATAAGTGAAATTTGAAAATCCATAGTTTACCTTCTCAACTTTACAAGTTCAGTTGCAAATATCAGCCTAGCTAAAGTTAAAGTTGCGTACCATATTCTGTTTGAGATTAACAAAACAAAAAAAACAAAAACAAAAAACACACTCGCGTGTTTTAGCCTTGTTTCCACCAAGCAGTTCGGGCTCAACAGATAGGGTTGCCAATTCCCTGAAACAAGAGGTCATTGACAAGGACGGCCGACCTGATTGCCTTCAACCTTGCTGGTGTGTTTTTTATTTTATTTATTTTATTTTCCATTTATATTCCATCATCATCATTCAGTGTTCTGAGAGTCAGCTTAGAGCAGAGTCACCTGAGTTATAGTTCAAACAGTGGCGAGCGGTAATAATAAGCTATTAATGCAGTGCATGCCCAAGCCCTTCAATAAAATCATGTGTCTCTATTATACAATACCTTAGTTCTATGGTTTTGGTTTTAAATTTCAGTGTAATTTGTCCTCTTCCTAGCGGAGAGCTGAAAAGGTGACGGCTTTCACATTTTATTTCACTTTTTTTTTTTTTTCATCCCACTTACCATAAAGTGAAAATTTGTGGTGATTTTTGCAACTGAAACCTGCGGTTCATTTTTGACGCGAGTGGCGTGTTATAGACGCCGTCTCATGTAATTGACATCAAGAAGTGATCAAAACATTACATTACTGTATTTACAATAGCCTACATTACATGCAAGGCATTGCCACATTTAAAAACTGTTCTTTACACGACTCATCCCGACTCGCTGTCAGTTAAGAAAGAGATCCCGGAATTATCTCTGGATTACAAAGCACTGTAATTCCGGACCACCGACGGACGCGCTTCTACGACAAGGTATGATGGCGTGTTATGACGTGCGCGTCATTCATTCATGCAATCATTATGGTGGACTTTTTTTGGTTGCTATGTCCATTCATCCAAACATTATCAGAACCGCTTATCCTCACAACATTTATATAAACCATTTGTGAATGCTGTTGAAGGCGAGGAAATCCGGATTGCTTTTAATGAACAGGTGCAAGATGCGGCGTTGTCTAATAATTGCTTATTTTTATACACTTATTTGAATTTTTTTGCCTCTGTGCTGATGGGAAATGAAACTAGAGACCTCAAGGGGGCTATTTGTGGAGAAATCTCAAAATCGACATTAAATCGTCAGTATCTCAATATTTGACATGCGGATCATTTTGCCGGAGGGGGTCACATATAAGCATTTGCTCTTTGAAGCTTTGGCCAGCGGTAAAGACGCCTCGCTTTGCGAAGGTCCACACCCTAAGGATCAAACATTTAAGTTAATTTGTTAAAATGTATATTTACTTGCACATTTATGTTTCCAGAATTATTATTTACACATTCATAATTTTTTTTTTGGTACAAGTTGCTAAGTTGATTCGTCAAATTTATCTATCATCTGTATGATGAGTCAAGTTTAAATTAAGAATGAATCAGTCTCCATCCTGCTTTTTCATTTTATAAGCAGTGTTTCATTAACCTTCAACGAACCCTCACATTAGACTATAGCTACGCTACGTGTATTTGTCGTAAGCTTCTGAGTTTTTCCTTGCATATGTGTCACTTTATAAAGTCACAAATTTGCAAGGTTTTTTTTCTCGCAAACTTGTCACTTTATAAAGTGGCAAATTTGCAAGTTTTTCTCTCGCAATTTTACCTCCCACCTGAAAAAAAGATATATATACATATGCGTGGCCCTAATACGCTGTTGTAGTGCAATGAATGATGAAACTTCAAATCCACCTTCATTTTATTCTTTGAATGCAAATCAGCGCATTCAAAATGAATTGGAACGTACAGAGATCATAACTTGAATAACTTGGCCTTTGTGCAAATGAGCTTCTTTCCACATCTCGCTAGCTCCGCTCACTTATTCACTGCTCTCGTTGTTTTTAATGCGCTCTCTCTGCCGCTCATTATGATCTAATGGTTGCGCTGTCAAGATCATGGATGGACTCGCTCTGCCCGGGGCTTGAACAATCTGCATGCGAGTGCCGCCGATGACCACCGTGGATCTCCTCAAAGTGATCCATCACCAGGGTAACCGGACGAAAGAGACCAACTATACTGCAGCAGCTGATCGATGTAGAAACAGTAATTAAAAGTGCTGCCTAATAAGTACCTTGGGAGCAGTCTGTATTTCGCATGCACGGCCAACAGGTTACAGCAGTCGGCCACCGAGAAAGAGGATGGGGTGAAGATGGAGGAAGGGAGGAATGGGATAAGAGGGATGGAGATGGATATGGGAGTTATTAGATATGAGTAGGGTGAGAAGGGGTGGGGTTTCAAGGGCTGCTGCTGTGGAGGGGATGAGTGGGTTTAGGTGAGAAGATCAAAGCCATAGTGTTGCAATGGACATTGAAAACACAGAGTCTAGGGGGAAGGCAAAGGTGGGTGCAGTTGGTGGAATATCTCGCAAGAATAAGGGAGCAAAGGAAAAATGTCATCTTTGAATTATGAAATAGTTTCCAAACTACTTTGTTTCCAAGACAGACATGGGTGCTCAACCTTAGCCAATTTAATGCTGTTTACCATCCAATAATGGCTTTCAAATGAGAAGGATGGATTGAGGAAACATTGAAATGCAGCCCATTGTCTCCAAATCTTAAGCCATATCTTATTAGGTTGCACTCCTATACACATCCTTATTAAAACTCATTTTATTTCACAACAACAATGAGTCTCGAATGATCTCCAAACGTGAGTGTAAACACAACACACACCAAATTCATAATGCATGGGTGGGGTATTCTTCTAAGCCCCTTCGTAAACAATTAGGCAGTTTATAAAGTGTTTAAAGAGATAAAAGCAGATAAAACCTTGCCTTTTGTTTTTCTGTCTGCAGGGACTGTAAGCTCGGCGTGAGTTTGTGTTATCAGGATGTCTCCCCTGAGGCGGCTGCACGGCTGGAGGGCTCCAGGCATTAACACATACATACACACACACACACAAGTTCTGTGTTTATGGACTTGTGATTTCCAAATTCAGCATGTGCCTGCAGTACTCTAGCTCATGCAATATGTCTTTTTTTAATTTGGCCCCAATCCTGCCCCAATTTTCCCCAGCTCTGCATACATGTACAGGCATCCTCCCTAAGCCTCATACACCTTCGCACAAAATCACTGCACAGCCGTGTTTCACATGCCCACGAGGTGCCAATTTAAACAAAGCTCGTGGAGAAGAAAGTCCTGTCTCTTGCTTTTCATTACAATTTGTGATTTCTTGCAATGGTATTACACATTGGGAAGCATAAACTGACAAGAGCCTGTGTTTACAGGGACTCACACTGCGTTAGGTGGACAGGAAAACAAAGTAATTTCATTTTCATTTAATCAGAACTCATTCACGGCGCCGGCAGTACACCACAGGCACTGCCACAATTAAGACTCAAGCCCAAGTCAGTTGAGAAAATTACTGTTGCTATTACTGCCACCTCTTTGTTCTCTCACGGCTGTTCTCTTGATTTGAATCTCCTTTATAGTCCAAATTCTTATCTGTTGTACAGCGGATATAAAACATCGGATCAAGATACATTTAACACTTTTCTCCCTTATTGATAGTAGTGGCCTACAACATGTACAACTCAATTGAAAACAATAATAATAATAATAATTTATATAATATATGTATATATAACTAACAAAGGCAGACTAATTAAGGAACCAAAAAAGTTATAAACATTTGAATTAGTTAGTGTGTGAATGACAGTAAGGGACGCGGTGAAAGAAGAGAGTCCAATCCGTACGAATTATGTCGAAAACAGCCAAGCCACAAGTTCAGCCAAAGAAACTCAGTTTGAGTCCCCACGTTTTTTTTTCTAGAAGTATTGGCCTGAGATGTGCAACAAGTAAGTCAGATGTGCTACATTAATTAAATTAATATATGTTGGTAATAATCAGAATAAGAGGAGCTGTGTTATAGAATATTATGTTCATCATAGCAGCAGAGCTGATCTGATGTCCAGCCATGCAGATTGAGTAAAACTGTTACACATTGACAATGAAAACAATCTATAACCATTTAATAAGTAATATAAATGTTAAGGAATGTGGAGTGAGTCGGTCGGACATTATTGTGATACATCTACCGTCAGGCAGATGTCTGACTCGAGCTCCAGCCCTTTTCACGTCAACAGTTGTGAACATTTTGAAACGCTGTGTTATAAGATTAGAGATTTTTAAAGCTGGAAACAAAAACACTGTTTAGTTTCTGCTCAGAAATAAAGTTGGAAATGATTGGATTAGTGTTTGAGGCAAAGCATGTCAGAAAATAGGCAACACTGTTGATCACTTACATGCCATCTTGTATGCAATAAGCTTGCTGGCAAGAATTTTTTTTTGTGTTTGGTGTTGCCATTAGGCATTTAATCATTCGTCTATTCATGCTTAAATGTAAATGTTCAAGTTTCTGACTACAAAGAAAAGAAGCTCCAGAGAATACAATAGATCGACCATCATCAAGCCCCAGAGCTAAGACATGACATGGGAATTATTTTTGAATTGGGGCAGCAACATAACATGCACACAAAGTGCTGTATTGTGGCCACAATATACTAATTTTGGGGTTTAATACAGTTCTCATGAGAATAGTGTTCATGCATGAGCAATTTCGATACATAGTTAAGCAAGTAAAACACTTTGTGGGAAACTGCAAAGCCACAAATTGGTGTGTGTTTTTTTTTCCACCATAAAGTAACATTTTGTGCACACATATACATCTACATTGTAGCCACAATTAAAAAAATAAATGAATAAGTTCTCCCCTTGTCAAGTTTGGGCTCCGTAAACACCATCTCCTGTGCTGTTGAGAAGCGAGCAGCAGGCAGAAAAGGAACACACATGCTCACACACATGGTCATTTCAGCAACAGTATATACAAAAGTTAGAGTGCAATGAGTTATATAGTGAACTGTATGTATCCATGTACCCCATTTCAACTTTGAACACCTGCCGCTCCAAAATGTCTCTGCACACACATGACCTAGAGAAAAGCATAGTAAGGAAGTGGCAGCATGACACTTTGGGGGGTAACTGGGGCCTTATAGTGAAGCTGGAGGAAATTATGAACAGTTCCAAATACCAGTCAGTGTTAGTACAAAAGCTTCAGGCTACTTGGAAAGAAAAAAATGCCAAGAAAACCACATTATAATATGAAATATAATTGGGGTTAATCAGAGGCAATTTAAATGGTGGCAGGTGTGGCAGACAGCCATTTAACATAAGTTTGATTGCGGGTAATTCTTAACATTGCCAAATCCCCAGTCAGGAGAGGGTGTCCAAACTATCACAGTTGTTTATATTTAAATTCCCTTTTGAATTGGTTCCAAAAGTGGTCTGATTACATTAACCTGGGATTTTAACAGGGTGTGCAGACTTTTTATATCCAATGTAAATTCTGTCAACAAATCCGTAAATCACAAAGCTCCAACCTACCCACACACCTTTTCTGATCACTGAGTGTCATGCATTTATTTAGGGTGCAATTCAAATTATTGTTTAAGTGTGCCCCCAGACCTCAAAATAAAAACATACAGCTAACTACAAGAGTGTTAGGAACAGGGGAGGAAATTACAGCAACGTCACCACAATCTTCTTCTTTTCCTTTTGGCTTTTCCCTTCAGGGGTTGCCACAGCGAATCAGTTGCCTCCATCTAACTCTGTCCTCTGCATCCTCTGCTCTCACACCAACTACCTTCATGTCCTCTTTAACTACATCCATAAACCTCCTCTTTGGTCTTCCTCTAGACATTTTGCCTGGCATTTGGAAACTCAGCATCCTTCTGCCAATATACTCACTATCTCTCCTCTAGACATGTCCAAACCACCTCAGTCTGGCCTCTCTGACTTTCTCTCCAAAGCCTCTAACATGTGCTGCGCCTCTGATGTACTCGTTCCTGATTCTATCCATCCTGGTCACTCCCAAAGAGAACCTCAGCATCTTCATCTCTGCCACCTCCAGCTCTGCCTCCTGTCTTTTCCTCAGTGGCACTGACTCCAGACCAAACAACATCGCTGGTCTCACCACAGTTTTATAAACATTTTCTTTCATTTTAGCTGAAACTCTTCGATCACACATTACACCTGACACTTTTCTCCACCCGTTCCAGCCTGCCTGCACACGCTTCATCACTTCTTTTCCACACTCTCCATTGCTCTGGACTGTTGACCCTAAATACTTAAACTCCTCCACCTTCTTAGTCTTTTCTCCCTGTAACCTCACTCTTCCACTTGGGTCCCTCCCATTCACACACAGATACTCCGTCTTGCTATGGCTAACCTTCATTCCCCTCCTTTCCAGGGCAAACCTCCACTCCTCTAGCTTCTCCTCCACCTGTTTCCTGCTCTCACTACAGATCACAATGTCATCTCCAAACATCACAGTCCATTGAGATTCCTGTCTAACCTAATCTGTCATCCTGTCCATTACGATAGCAAACAAGAAACTGATGTAGTCACACCTCCACTTTGAACTCCTCCGTCACACCTACAGCACGCCTCACCACTGTCTTACAGTCCTCATACATGTCCTGCACCACTTGAACATACTTTTCTGCTACTCCAGACTTCCTCAAACAAAACCACAGTTCCTCTCTGGGCACCCTGTGAGAGAGAGAAACAGCTTTCTCCAGATCTACAAAGACACAATGCAGCTCCTTCTGGCCTTCTCTGTACTTCTCTATCAACATCCTCAAAGCAAATACTGCATCTGTGGTACTCATTTTTGACATGAAACCATACTGCTGCTCACAAATGTTCACCTCTGCCCTCAGTCTAGCTTCAACTACTCTTTCCCATAGCTTCGATGTGTGGCTCATTAGCTTTATTGCTCTGTAGTTGCCACAACTCTGCACGTCTCCCTTGTTCTTAAAAATGGGCACCAGCACACTTCTCCATTCCTCAGGCATCTTCTCACTATCTAAGATCCTGTTGAACAACCCAGTCAGAAATTCTACTGCTACCTCTCCTAGACACTTCCATACCTCCACAGGTATATCATCAGGACCGAGTGCCTTTCCACTCTTTATCATTTTCAATGCCCTTCTCACTTCTTACTAATCTTTGCTACTTCCAGGTCCACAACAGTCACCTCTTCTAACTCTTTGTTCTCTCTCATTTTCCTCATTCATCAACTCTTCAAAGTACTCTTTCTAATTTCCATCACACTACTGCCATCTGTCAACACACTTCCATCCCTATCCTTTATTACCCTAACCTGTTGCACATCCTTCCCATCTCTGTCTCTTTGCCTTGCCAACGTGTATATATCAGTATCTCCCTCCTTACTAGGGGTGTGAATTGTCTAGTACCTGGCGAGTCATATCTAGAATAGGTCACAATCTATAAATTGATTATTGCGATTTTTTTAACTTCAAATTTAGAAAATACTAATCAGTAAACTTGTACATGTATACTGTAAGATTTGTATGAAAATGTATTCATCTGAAAATTCAGGTGGCAGTCTGTTTCATGTTTGAACAGCACTGAAATCAAATATTAAAGCTTAATGTTCCATTAATATAACATTCTTCCATGCTTAATGTGTAAATCCTAACCCTATTGTTAGAGTAGACAATATTAAGTATTGTACTCTTTGCGTGTTCAATTAACTGAATGGTGAGATTCTGTTGAAGAAGTTCCTTTGCAAAGGTTTTAATACCAGAAGCTTCTGATTCACATAAGACCAGTCACCCAAGCAGTGCTCCGTTCAAATGTGATGCTTTCTTTCTAGCCCACATCGTTATTTATTCACAAAAAGGGTTCAGAAAAAGGTCAGCCCACAACACACCTGGTTACAACTGAATACAAGAGAATCAGTTCCCATGGGTATAAATCAGATTAGAAAAAATACAATAATAATAAGCCTGACTCCCTTCCGACACAGCAGAATCCCCGGAACCTCCCTTTAGATTACGAATGAATAGACAGACCCGTTGCTCTTTCTCATGAAAGTAACACAGATAAGAATATAGGTCTATTCATACAGCCATACTGAGTTAACTAAATCTAAAACGGCTAAAATATCATTTAAAATGAAAAAACAATGTTAATAACTCATCATTCCCTCATTTGAGCTCTTGAGAGCTCAACACATTAAAAAAAAAATTTCAATGGTTGTGTGGTAAAAATAATTATCCTTAAAACATCCCTTTAGCAGAAGAGGAGGTAGTTTAGCAATCATATGACATTAAAAAACAATTTGATACATTTAAAAGATTTTTAGTGGAATAAGCATAGCATATGTGAGGCTTAACATAAAATGTTGTTCATTAAAAAGTGTCGCAATGTATCGGCAGACGAATATGTGTTCTTTGAAGCCATCTTGTGATGAAGTTCTTTGAAGGTCTTTTTTTTTTAATGAAAAGAGTGTCGCAATAGTTCGTCTCTTCTTTAAGAATTTGGGGTAGACTACCCAAATTCTTCGATTTGCCACCTGGGATTATTCTGCCCAAAATGTGACTGATCAAAGGAATGATTGCCCAAGAAAAGGCACTTGCTCTTGATCCGTTGACTGATGTCCTCAAACGGTGTCGAAACGGCCGCTCCAGAACGATCACTGGGTCAGCTGACGTGGCTCCAGGTCGGAGGTGATAAGATTGATGCTCCAGTTGTGGAATTTCGTCTCTCTTTTCAACCTGAGAGCATCAGTTGATGAGATGGCCGAGCCTGGCACGTCTCCGGAAGCCTTGTAGACCAGATGTGGCATATTCTCTGTGCAGAGAACTGCACAAGATTTCCTCACCAACCCCCTGGGGCCGTTCTCCTGAGTGCAGAAACTTTTCATTTTTAGTTTCTCATAAACTCACATAAATTTTATTTGGAGGAAAAAACCCTGATAGTTTTTGTTAGTTGGGATTAATAAATGTTATTTGATTAAGATCCGTAGGTCCTGTGCTGTTGGAACAGGAAAAGATCTATTTTTGTGACATTAAAATAGAGCCCAGCCCTTGATTGAGTTGAATGACATTCGCTCATTCATTAATATAAGACAGAGCTTATAAATATTTATCTTTCAAATAGGTTTTGTTCAATAATAGGTAATTTTTTACCATGACTAAATTTGTTCTAAATTTGCATAACTGTGCCTTTCATATCTCTTATTCTCTTCCCAGAATCCCATGACCGGCCGAATCCTGGCATGCTGGGAAAAACTCACATATATTCATATTATCTATACTCTTTTGCAAACACTGGGCTCCAAACATTACATTTTTCACATGTGATTCTGAGATAAAAGATATAATATAATGTAATTACCTTCATTCGGCAAATATGCATTATTGTCCTTGCTTGCTTCAGACTTACTTTGCGATCGATTTCCTCTGGTAGATTTCTTCATATTCAAACTGTGGATTATCACTTTCAAACTCATCCTGTCAATTGGAGTGTAGGCCGATACCCCACAACCTTTTTAATTTCGTTTTTAAGTTTGATTTTAATTTTCTAACTCGTCTACATTGGTTAAATTCTTAAACATAAACTCCCTCATTTGACAAAGATCCACTGATTTTTTCAAACACGTCAAGATAAAGGGAGGACAAAATAGAGACCTCATGACTCAAAAAACGTCATAAATAACTCAACCCTCTAAATCAGGCTATGAGATAAACAAAAGAGCTACAAAACACTATAAAACTGAACATAAGCAAATACAACTTAAGACACTAATATATGATGACTTTGGGACCATAAAAAATAGAGGTAACCATATTACTCTAATTCTCCTAGAGTCCCGAAAATTATTTAAACTGCCAATCAACCTCACCTCTTTTATAGATTAGTGGGGCTGAGGATAAAATCACACAAAATTCACAAATATCTACCATTTCCTAGATTTAATCAAACTAAAAATCATCTTCAAACTGCTAATCTTTCACATATTAGCGGGGCTCATAAAAAACACAGCACACAAAATATTTCTGGGATTTATAAATCACAGTACTGTTAAAAAAAAAAAATCAAACTTAGCCATCAAACTCTTAGTTAGTCTTTTACTTGTTACTACTCATTTTATTCTATTATTTATTTTATACTATAGCTGCAGCTGAACGAAGTCCAAAAAAGTTCCTTACGGGGAAAATAAAAATATATCATATAATAACATATTAATAAAATTCCCATTGTACCAATTCAGAAACTGAT
This sequence comes from Leptonotus elevatus, assembly GCF_054856555.1. Classification (NCBI taxonomy): domain Eukaryota; kingdom Metazoa; phylum Chordata; class Actinopteri; order Syngnathiformes; family Syngnathidae; genus Leptonotus; species Leptonotus elevatus. Next base: position 6,112,999 of record NC_141247.1, read on the forward strand.
TCTCCCAAAAATATAGGCAAAAATTTAGTAGGCTATAGATTGAAATAAATTTTCTCAATCCCTCATTTCAAATTTACATATGTCGTTTTCAATTTCCTGAAATATCTTGCTATAGATCACAGTTCCCCACTCAACACATTAAAAATGCCTTGCATATCACTATGTAGCATTTTACTGAATGGATCACATCTCATTCCGACCACCAACTTTCTTTGTCCAGACCCCCAGCAAAAGGCAGGACGGCAGCTGTTGTCAATGTTCAGTCCTGGCCAGCATGGCGGCTGCTGTGGCAGCAATGTTCAGAGCAGGCATTTAGATTTCCTCTGGATGCAAAACAGCCATAGGGGAGAAGTCACTAGAATGAGGCGTATACACAGTCACTGGGCATTGAGGAATTTGAACATCATGTTTTTCTTAGGCACAGGACGAGAAGACTGTTGCTCTGCGGCTTTTGACCTTTGATCTCTGCCACATCCATTCAGACGCAGTCTGCAATGTGGATCCGATGACACACAGTCTTTCTGAGAGCTCACCTGATCAAAAAAAATGCACACTCGTTGATACAATGCATTAAAAATGCCAGACTGAGGATATGGGACCATAGCAAGACAGTTCACTCCCTGCTTTCTCAAAAATGTTTCGTAAAAAACACAGCCTCTTTATTCATTTCTTTTTTTTCTTTTTTTTCAATACCCCTTCAAATAGCTACTAGCCATACAACGTATCAGCAGCTGGGGCGCATCAGTGAAGGCCATCAAACCCTCATCTGCCTTGGAACTCAAACATCAGTTTCTGAAATGACACACTCAGAAAAAAAAAACAAATATTATCAACATGTCAATTCCAAAAACATTCATAACTCCTTATTCAACTATCTTACTTCCAGCCACAGCTATAAAGATGTAGGCATAATTATATCAAACAAAATGCCATTATTTTATCATTACTCTTTATTCATTTGTCCCGAAAAGGGAAAGTTAACAAATTAACCATCGTCATCAATCATTAAAGTGTAAAGATTTATTAGCTCAGTCACTAAAAAAAAAATAAAAAATAAAAATAAAACACTAATTTAATATTCAAATACTATTACTTATTTTATATTGTTTATCATTCTTCTCTTGCCATTTTGACAAAAAAAGAGTCCCATTACGAGGACACATTATGCTCACAGCGCACAGCCCAGCCCCCACCTTTTTTTATTCTAACCTAGAAACGGGGGGGGGGGGGGGGGGGTCTTAACATTATAAATCGCAAAACCTATTTTATCCCATTCCCATTAATAAAACAAACGCCACTATCACAACAGTCTCATCTCACACAAAAACAACACCAAACTTAGTTAAAAATATCGATGAAAAACAAACAAAATCCCCATATGCACATTTCTCACATACAAACCCCCACCTTTTTTTTTAGAAGCTAGGTCACACACTCAAATGCATACGCACACACTCTTCAGTCATTATAAAAAAATAAACGGTATTATTCTATCAATTCGTTGTCTACAAATCTTATAGCATTTAAACCGCAGTTTTATACGGTAATTTCAATAAACGGGTAACTTCAAACAAACCACCCGTAAACTGCTCCACAAATGCTGGAGTCATTTTAGCATCAAATTCAGCCTTTTTCCATTACCAACAAAAAAAATACAAAAGTCTGACATACCATTTTGTCCAGCGAAAGCTTTTTATACAATCGATCCAGTTCGTTTTTTCATTGTTCATCGACGCTTTTATTTTTCCCTGAACCGGAAGCGCATTCAGGACAAACCATTCTGTATCCGGGTCGAAATCGCCTCCATTTTGTTTGTAGTTTTTGATGTATACATTCGGTTTTAATACAGTGACGTCTCACTTTTAGTATTAATAGTTCAATATGTTAACACATATGGCCACACACAGACAGACATAAGAATTACGTGACCTCTCGTTTATACACAGCGGTTACCCAATCCCGCTGAGCTAAACTGTTCTCCATATTTTGCAAAATTTCTGCAAGGCGCTCATTTTCTTAAGAAATTGTCACGCACTAACGAACTCAACCGTGGAACAAAAGGAATTCAAACGGGAATCCTGACCTCAAAACTACATATTGTAGAAGCGCCAACAAAATAAAATAAATCACGTAATCTCTCGATTGCAAATACAGTGATACAAAATCCAATCATCGCTGTAATCAACCTGGACCCCTTTCTGTTCAATTTCAAACAGGCGCTTTTTTTAAAAAACATATTACGTGTAAATAGGACTTTTTCAATAAGAGCCATGAACAAATATGATACTCGTCCCCAAATCGGCCAAAACTGCTTAAAAAGCAGAGCGCATACCATAATCTTCAATATATATTATGGTCTAAGGATTCTTCATAGCGTTGACGAAAAACAAAACAAATCAAAAAATTAACCGCTATTTCTTCCTGTACAAAAAAAGCTTCATCACTTCGAGTCTGCATCACGTCACCTTCAAATGCACCACTCCACGACGTGTTTAGTTCAAGATCGTCGGAATTATCAACTCTCTAACGACATCAAACTTTAACTTGTTCACACAGATCTCTTTTAAAATTTAGATAATTTGGAAGACGAAAAAACCAGCTGCAGCGGACCAGACAGACACAACCTCTTCTACGTGGATAACAGTCTCCACTTACCGTACTTTATTTATTTAGGCCTAGAAGTTCCGCCCGTCCTTGAACGCCGCAGCTTGTTCCACGTCAGAATAACACCATCCGTTTGGTTCAACGGAGGAGACCATTCGTTATAATTCAGCGTCGGCGGTCACCATTTGTTAGAGTAGACAATATTAAGTATTGTACTCTTTGCGTGTTCAATTAACTGAATGGTGAGATTCTGTTGAAGAAGTTCCTTTGCAAAGGTTTTAATACCAGAAGCTTCTGATTCACATAAGACCAGTCACCCAAGCAGTGCTCCGTTCAAATGTGATGCTTTCTTTCTAGCCCACATCGTTATTTATTCACAAAAAGGGTTCAGAAAAAGGTCAGCCCACAACACACCTGGTTACAACTGAATACAAGAGAATCCGTTCCCATGGGTATAAATCAGATTAGAAAAAATACAATAATAATAAGCCTGACTCCCTTCCGACACAGCAGAATCCCCGGAACCTCCCTTTAGATTACGAATGAATAGACAGACCCGTTGCTCTTTCTCATGAAAGTAACACAGATAAGAATATAGGTCTATTCATACAGCCATACTGAGTTAACTAAATCTAAAACGGCTAAAATATCATTTAAAATGAAAAAACAATGTTAATAACTCATCACTATGTAAGACCTTTTGTTGAATATTCCCACAAAAAATTGATGTTTAAAAATCGATTCGGCTGCATATTGAATCGGTTCGAGAATTGCGCACTGTAATATCGCGATATATTGCCAAATCGATTTTTTCTAACACCCCTACTCCTTACTATCCAACCTAGCAACAAGTCATCGTGAGCCCCTTGTTTGGCCTTTGCCACTTCTACTTTCACCTTACGCTGCATTTCCCTGTACTCCTGTTTACTTTCTTTAGTCCTCTCAGTGTCCCACTTCTTCTTAGCTAACCTCTTTCTCTGGATCCACTTCTGCACCTCCTCACTCCACCACCAAGTCTCCTTATCTCCTTTTCTTCCAGATGACACACCAAGGACTGTCCTACTTGTCTTCCAAATCACATTTGCTGTAGTTGTCTAGTCATTTGGAAGCATTTCCTGACCATCCAGAGCCTGTCTCAACTCCTTCCTGAGAGTCATACAACACTCTTCCTTTTTGCAATGTCACCACAATCGCTGGAGCTAAAGTGGCTAAACGACGACAACAAGCACATTGTCTGTCGGATGAGCACATGATGGAGTGACCAGGTTTAACATACACTTCACAATGCTCATTAGCACAGGCAAATGCAAACTTTTGCTTCTGTAAACAGACAAGACATGAAAGCCTTCATGATATATAAAACAGATAGCGGCAGTGATCTAAACTGTCATTGCTACGAATGTGATAGCTTTCTTTTCCCCCTTCAGATCAAAGTATGTTTACACATGGCAGCAGTATAGTTTTTTTGTATGTTTGTTTTTTTGCCACTTTCTGTTGGATCAAAAGATAAATAATGCTTCTATTTACTGAGTCGTTTTAAATAAATGTTTAATGACCTGAGTGGAACGTTTCATAATCTACATTTGAATTGTTGCTTTACACAAAACGTAACCTAACAATTGTTCAAATTAATTCTCAATAGAATAATTTAAAACTACTGAACTGAATGGTAACAAATCTTTGTGAACAGGTTTGCAGCATGGGAAAAACAAATTTTAGTGTAAATGTGGACTGTACAAAAAAAGAATTCAAGCGTTGTCTCAATAGGTTAATATGTCTGTCTACAATGTTCAAATGCTTCTCCGTATTGTGTATTGTATTTTATTGTGCAATTTCTCTTCTGTTTCTATTACATGTGGTACAATAATACACTAGCAGTGATTTTCAATGTGTGACAATAGAATGCACATTAAATAATAGTAATGATGATGATAATAATAAGTATGGGAAAGTACAGATACCAGGCTTTATTTGAAGGTATCAGTACTCACAGCACAGCGGCCGATACCAGTGTAACGAGTATTGCCCGTCACCCTCAATTTTTCCATTTGATTTGCCTTTTTTAACATTTCCCCCTGGGGAATGTGTGTGTGCGTCTTAACCCTGTGTTTTCAGTTCAAAAGGACTCTTTGAATTTCCCTCCAGCAGGTACTAGATTTTGTTTTTACAACACACAGAAAACACATTCCTCAGAGCCTACAGACCTGCAAGCAAACTAGCGATAAGACTGCTTATGTGTTATTGGAAACACTCCTAATTAATCTGAAGTCTACATAATTTGGGACATAAACGGACTTTATGTACTTGACTGACATCAAGTGACTTCTGTTGTTTATCTTTGTACACAAGCTGTATGTCTATCTCAAATGAATGATTTGTGTAACTTCTGTAGCCACCTAAGTTTAGCTAATTAGTAAGCTTAGTGGATTCAATAACTTTAGGATTGCGGTAATGTTTGAAATGTGTTCAGAATGATAAATTAAGCATCTGGCTTGTCAATTCTGAGAATTTTTTTTTTATCAAATACTATCCTTAAAGCTTGGTCTCAGTCTAAGTCTGCTTCATTCGCACGGAAGGGGCGGGACTACTGTCCGGCCCCCTGAGACACAGTTTAAAAGCCAGCACGTTCCGAAACGCATCTGCTCCGACCCACCTACCCTCCGCTCTCTGAATCACGCAGTGCCCCACCGACCCGGTCCCACAACGGCTGTTAGGCCCCGAGCCGCTGTGCGCCAGCGACCCATTTCTGCTCCAGGCGTGCGCCCAAGACGCCCCGCAGCGCCCAAACCAACTGACCGCGGCTTCTCAACCGCGCAAGCACATCACCACCAACTGGGACTTGTGCCAGCAAAGGACCTACCTCGGCCTCCACGCCGCGCATGCACCTCGCCACCAACCGGAGACCTCCAGCGGCCTCTCAGTCGTGCGCACATTACCATCAGCCAGAGACTCCAGTGCAGCATTCCAGCTGCGCGTGCGCCGACCGCCCAGATTGCCTCCAACGGAGATTTCTTCAACTGAGGATCGACGCTCCAGAGTCCCTCTTCCTCCCGTGCAACTGAACCAGTCCGTAAGTTGCGCCTTTATTGCAATCTGACCATATACCACTGGTGCAACGCTTTGATTCAAATATAAAAAGTAGCAACTTCAGATTATGAATACTTGATAATAGGATTTTTATTTATTTTGCTCCTACAAACAAGCAAAGTTAACGTGGTGCCCCAGAGGTTGCTGAGAAAATTACTACTCCCCTCAGTACCGTCTAAATTTCTCATAAGCCATTACGGCAACCCAAATAATCACTACACCAGTATCGTGTAACATTTCAGTGGATCCTAAAAACACAGACAAGTACGGTAAGTGAATTTACAAAAATGATTTATTTACACCAAAAACTCAGCACACAGTTAAAAAGTTCAACAGAAAGAGCTTGCATTGGCAAGAGACAATTTGCTAACAAAAAAACACACGCAACAATACGCTGAAACACACTTGAGCCAGTACAAAAGGCAACAAAGCAAAGTACAACATAAATCTTCAAGAACTTACAAATAGGGATGGCAAAATCGAAACTGCATTTTGGTACGTACCGGAACCCAGGCGGAACTTGTGATTCGAATCGCGTTCCTAAATCTGTCTCAGAATCAGCCTTTCGCATTCCATTACGCCTCCAAACTTCACATTGTTTTACCAAGCCTTTTCTGAAATTAAATTAAATCCGACCATTGCACTTTATTAAAATGACTTACATCTGAAATAAATCTAACCCAAGTATATTTCGTATGTAAAATTGCCCTGCTGATTTATTGCCCTACATGATAAAATGTCAACCTCCTCTTGAACACTTTGGACGCAGTGGTTGGATTAGTGGTAAAGCACCCGTACAATGGGCTGAGAAAAAGTTTCCTAGCCCAGGTTCAGTTCCCGCTACAGGTGACATGATTTTGCAGGTCATTCTTTTTCCTCTCGAATGCTTTCTGTCAAAACTTGATGTCCTGTCGCAAAAAAAAGCCTTTGAAATGTAGTTTTTGATTAAATGTGATAGCACTGGGGATTTCATCAAAGCATGTAAGTCATGTTAAGAAGCTAATTTGTAGTGATGGCAAAATGAAGCTTCATGAAGCACTTGTAATATTTTTTGACTCCCCTAGATGGTGCTCTTGATTTAAATATAAAGGCTAGTGCAAAGGAAATTGATTACATTTCCACTGCATCTTTCAACCAAGAGTGGCATCTAGAGGAGTCAAAAAATATTACAAGTGCTTCATGAAGCTTCATTTTGCCATCACTACTAATTTGTACTTCTATAATTATTTTGACGGGGTGGGGGTTATTCAGTTTTTCTTTCTCATGATATAATTTCTCTCTCTTATGGCGTCCATAGTTAATTGATTGTAATATTTTACACTTGGCCACCAGATGTCGCTGTGGAGAGAGGTTTCAAACATTCCAAAAGATCAATTATTTTTGTGCATCAATCGTTTCAACTGATTTGATAATCTCAATGTTCCATTTCTGCTATCCCCACTTACAAGAACAAGACAGGAAGGCAAGATCGTGATCGAGGCGTCGACGCTATCTTGAACTGAGACATGAACAAACGAATAGTCCAACAACCGACAGGATGGAAACTGCCTCTTAAATACCCAATACAAAATTTGCTGTTTGGCAGCAGCTGTGCAGAGTCATATGGGCGCCACCGCAGGTCAGGCTCAAACTGGAATTACAGCAACAACACAACTGAGAGCACAGCCTGCAGGGATGGAACATGACATTTCGGCTGACCTCTTGTGGCAGTTTTACAATCAAGATCTACAAATTAGAAGAATAGAAAATTGTCCTTAATTTCTTGTAATTTTAGTAAAGTAACATTTTTATATTATATATATTTTTCTTTTTTTAAAGAGTATCTGTCATTGCTTTTTTGGGGGGGGGAAATGTATGGATCAAGTGGTATCGGTATTGGTGACTACTCAAAAGTTGAGTACTCTACTGGTATCAGTCTGAAAAAAAAATGGTATTGAACATCCTTATATAATGCTAATTTTTAATTGGCTCATGTTAAAAATGTGAAAATGTATCCCATCTTAGTCGCACACAGTGGGAGACAGTCAACAGAACATTAGAGAAAGTACAACCATGTTTTTTTTTCTCCAAAGTTTGGATTTTTGTCAACTGGCTGAAATAATGCTGTGTTGTAGTCCAAGCTAATAAAGTCCATTAGACTTTTAAGTCCCATGACCGTAAAGGTACTAAAGCATGTTTTTGTGTTACGTTTCATAAATCTCACAGCATTGGTAAACCGTTACTTCTCCTTTCTATTACATCCAGTACATTGAAAGGATAAGATGAACGAAGATAATACAACATTTACACAAGATGTTGAGGTGACAGCCCCTGTGATCATTTACTAGGTTTCATTTATTTATTTATGTATTCATTCATTCATGTATTTGTGTGTGTCATCCTGTTTAGATACACTGAAATAATTCTAACCCCGCTGATATATATATATATATATATACAATGATGTCCAGATATCTATATCTAAAAAATTGGACTTCACAGAAACTTTATTGAGTGACTTCGTATGACCTGATTATTTCATGTTGATGTAAACAATAATTCTTCACTTGAACCAACCTTAATTGTTTGCCTTGATCTAAATTATTTTCTTAACATGTTAATTACTGAAACAAACTCATTTATTTACTTTTAACTTAATTAACATATTCACTTTGACACCAGTTAAATAATTTATGCATAACCAAATAATATTTCTCGCATTTTTTAAAGTACCATTGATTGTCACACCCATCTAAGTGGGGTGAAATTCATTCTCAGCATTTGACCCATCCACTGAGATAGCGGTGAGCAGCAATAGGGGCTTGCGCTCAGGGATCATTTGATGATCTTACCCCCAATTCCAATCCGTAATGTTGAGTGTCAAGCAGGTAGATAAATGGGTGCCATTTTTATAGTATTTTGGTATAACCCAGCTGGGGATTGAACCCACAACCTCCCAGTCTCAGGGTGGACACTCTACAGCCACTGAGCTGGTTTAGTTTGTTTGCCCCCCCCAAAAAAAGTATTGTCCATCTTATAAACTTGCAAAAAGACAATTGGCCCAAAAATATAGCATAGCCTTAAATGACTACAGCTACAGTACAATGACATGGTGGTAGTGATGTGCTGTCGTTTTCAATGTGCATGCGCAAGTCCATTTGCCTCAAACTAAATAATTACCTGGAAGGCATGAAGAAAAATATTTAATTGGAAGGAAATCAAAAACTTTACTTTGGCTCCTTTGGACATATATTTAGTTAGGTAAAAATCAAACTTGATATCTGTCAATGCAAAATAAATGGTTTTCACAATCAAATCAATAACTTTATCCTGTTTTGAATGGAAATTCTTACTTTCAATGAACAACTGCATGTAAACAATTTTTTACATTGGAAAGGAAACAAGCAATATTCTGTAATTAGTAACATTTTAATTGAACACAATAGCATCTAAATGTCCTATTCATTTCAAACAAGACAAAAATGCAGGGTTCAAGGAGTATAGTAAGTCCTGGCTAGCTGTATCATATTCTATGTTCTGTTTTATGCCTTGGTGGAGGTCTGTACTCTACTGAGTGCTCCTTTTAGCTGCAGTCTACCCAGAGTCCCCTTCTTCCTGCTCCCCCCCTGTGCTCATCTTAGCCATAGCCACATTTATCTAGGGTCACCTCCAACACAAAGTTCAAAATAGTTCTTGACAAATGTGCTCACTTTTTCCCAGTGTCAAAACATGGAAGACGAGAGTGACAGCGTAAATACCAACAAGTGATGCTTCCTTGGTAATAATCAGCGCAGCTGCTGGCCTTCTTGGAACCACTCAGTGTCTTTCGTTGACTTGTCTGTGTTCATGCTAGCCTGCACCAATGTGCGATTAATGCACGCTGAGCGAAAGGTAAGAGACAATGAGTGCTTCATTTGTAAATAGGAAAAGGTCTCCGCAAGCATGAAGGGGAAATGGGAGATGGCATGTCAAGTGTTTTGGCAGGGTAATGGAGCCTAAGACGTCATTTAGGACCAGCTCTGCCCCGTCAAATGCCTGTCACAGCGCTTGCTCGCCAGCGTCACATCCAATGTGTCTGATTGAGCCCCGTGCAGCATTCTGGCATCTCCCATAGTTCCGCATCAGTCAAAGACAACACACATTATTATCAAAAATACACACATGCAGGGACCAGAATCCTTTGCATCATAGAAAATGGAACAGAGCCGCAGTGGGCCGTCAAACCGTCAAATCTGTCCCAGCCAGATAAACATCCTCCGGACACTGTGACATTTTCCCCAACACAAGCAATGTGGGAAGGCATGTGCATTCCTATAAATGCGCTTGTGTGCATGTGTCTCTCAGTGTTTTATTTATGCATGCAGAAATAACAGGCCTGTTTTATAAAGAGCAAAATTAATGTATGACCCTGTTGTACTGGGTAATAAATCAACCGTCGTGAAGGATGAGCATTTTGCTCCACTCCTTTCAAATGTTACCATTAGCATTTTGTTGTGTCGAAATTAATGATTAGGAGATTTATGCTAAAAGAATTTGATGATGCCAAGTGTTCATGGCATGTCATTCTAAATTCAGTTTTTTTGATCAATGGTTTCACAGCAGCAACTTGACTGGATTGCAAACTTAGATCAACTTACATCTGCTGATGCTTCCGCAAATGGAATACTGGTATTGTATAATTTATAACATGTCCGTCCGTTCACATAACTGCCAGCAAAATAATTGCTAACTACTGTTGCCACTGGAAAGTCAGCTATTTTGCTGAGGAGTCTAACAAGTTGTCTATTACAGTTATTTTCTTTTTTCTTTTTTTTCTTTTTACAGTCGTTTACACACTAAAATGAAAATGATTACACAATTGCCGATGTTTACACACAAGGAGCAAAACACTTATCCAGAGTTGCAGAACAATAGGCAGAGACTCATCTTCACACTTTTAGCAAAACATTTCACACAGTTATTTGCACACACAACACACATTTTCATACCTTAGACAGATACGGATTGTGAGGTTACTACCTAGTCATTACAAAGCACTGGCTTGTCAATGCCCACACCAATAAACATATTAGATATTCACATCCACTAAGTGTGGAAGCACGCATGTGCTTAATTGAATATACAACGTGCAGCCATTTTATTTGTCTACAGTTTTTTATTTTTCAACCGGTAGTAAGAAAAAACACTATTTTGTTCTGATATTTATTTTGAGTGTTATATTACTGGAGTATGTTAAGAAAATACATATTTTCAGTCTGCAATTTGTGTATTTTGTAGTCCTTTTGCAACAGGTTCCATGTCAAAGGGTCAGAGAAGGCAAAAGCTTCTCTTTATTTTTTTCAAATTCAGTGCAGGCAAATGGAACGGTTAGCAACAAAATGCCATTTGAAGGCAAACTGTAAGAACTAACACTTCTCTGTGTGAGGAAGTTGCAAATGTAAAAGTCCAATAATGGCCTTGTAGATAAAGGTGTACCAGTGAGTCAACCTCCTGGTAGCCAATGGAGGCCATCCCACTCAAAAGTACAGTTCACAATGATGAGTCAAGGCCCTACATTTACTAATAAACCTCATAAGCACGGAACACCAAATCAATCTTTGTCAGACATTGAGCTGAAGTATTCATATAAAACAACTCTCCATAAAGTAAGATGGATGCAAAAAAAAAGTTGCTGTGACAAGTCATTTTTTTAACCTTACAAGAAAGACACATTTTATTTTTGAAGAAAAAACACAAACAGTTTGTGGGTTTGTCAATATCTTTTGTCATCTAAATGACCCCTTACATAAAAATATCTGTCAAAAAGTCTAGCACATGCTAGTCCCTAAAATAGAGTTTTTACAAATGTGTTTTATATTGGTTACAGAAGTATGTAACTGACTGCAATAGTGTTTCATCATTTCAGACTGTGTCCATGAGATGACAACAAAACAGCATTTTTGTAAATATGTGTATGTTTTTAATATAAGTGTGTATGTTGTGGCTGAAGTGTGTCATTTTTCATAGAGTGTAGAAGTTCTACAAATTTAGTGTGGTGTTTGGATAATTGTGGCAATATTTTGAAAAAAGGAGCCCTTTTTTCAAAATTGTGGGTAAACAGTTGAAAAAAACTATTTTACAATTCTAGAGAAAGGTTGGAATTACTATACATACATTTTGTTTTTCCTTCCTTGCCTTTATGCAAATCATAGTTTTTATTCTTCAGGATTACTTTATCTGTTTTCATCAACTGTAAAAAAATAAATAATAATAATTTAAAAAAAATACCTTAACAAAAACAGATACCATTCAATAGCTTTTTATGCGTACAAATAAAACTGTCAAATAGACCACCTCCGATGTTTTTACTTTCACTTCACTTCAAGTGTTCTTCTTTCCCCTTGCTCCATTTGTCCTCCTCTCCATTCCACAGCCTGAGTGGGGTGGAATTAATGTTTGACTGTGGAAGACTTGTAGATGGCAAATGTTCACATTCATTATGCATGACTTCCATGTTGCTGTTAATTTCTTGGAACCAGCCAAGTCGAGGAAATGATTTTGTACATTGTTTGTTTAATGAAATTGTCATACTAATGGAAGTCAGACAGAACAAGATGGAGATGAGAGTTTCTGTTTGTCATCGTAATGGATTTTTTTTTTTTTTTGTATTCACACAGACCAATACATAATGCACAGTGAGTTCAAAGTGCTATTGCTAGGATTGTGGCGGATGACAAAAATAAATCACACAATTTTTAAAAATGTATCAGTATTAATGTGTCAGTCTTTACGTACCTGTTTGTGATAGTGGAAATACTCTGCCACTGGTTTAGGTATTATACTTTCATCCACGCTTACAGTTTTTTCCGTTTGTTTAAGCACGAAATCCAGGGCTCGGATTTTAAAAACACTACACCAAATTAGCACAACCATGCACACGAGATGCAGAACATCTCAGATCCTGTGCAAAAGGAATCACTCTTGTCAAAACACATGTATAAAAAACATCTTATGTTACCATATGACATACAGACGTGTCATAAGGATTAACTCTGTTTGAACCAGTTACACACTGCTATGTTTAACGTAATCAACTTTTAGCGAAATACACAAAGAAAGTACAAATACACAATATGGTAAATTAGTCAAACAGAAGATAAATGCTACACACTATTGAAAATAGGATTCATTTGTCTTCATATAACCAAAATCAGCCAAGATAGACAATCACAACAAAATGTGTCCCAACACTGTAAGCCCAGAAAATAGACAAATAAAAATACTGTATAAAATAATTAAAATAAATTAAATAAATCGCAGAGTTCAGGGGTAAGCAACTCTGTTCCCAGAGAGCCGCAGTCCTTTGTCTTTTACATGTCTCCCTCCTCCAACATAGGTGAGGATCCTTATCACGCTTCTCCAGAGCCCGCTTATTAGTTGATCATTTGAATCACCTGTGTAGGAGGAGGGAGACATCTTCAAGACTGCGGCTCTCGAGGACCGGAGTTGCCCTACCCCTGGCCTAGTTAGATCTGACCAGCAAATTTCATCAACATCGCGAGCAATATCCTCATTTGATTACTTTTTTTAACCCATTGTCTTGTTGGAAGGCCTCCCTCAGCATCAATGCATGGATGATGACATTAGCAAATAGTTTTGGACGACAAAGTTGCATTTGACAAATTTGGTCCTCTTCTTCTTTGAGGATGTTCTCGTTTTTCAGTTCTTCCTCAACCTCTACCTCCTGCTCGTCCTCCATAGATTCCCCCTCTCACCCTCACTTTTCTTCCTCTGACTTCTTCCATTTTGTTTGAAAGCAGGTGAATTTACCTGCTGCATTTTTGCAGTGTTCAAACTTGATCGGTTTGTCTACAATAAAGCAATCATGTGTTGAAACAGCTAATGTTCATGTGTTGAATCAACTGGCTCATGCGTGTGGTGATTTGTCAGTCAGTGCTTGCCCGAAAGTGACATTATGACATACCTCTGTGTCTAATGTATAAAAGTGTATTCAGTCTTTCGCAAATCATTGTGTGTGTTGTTCTGAAAAAAGTGTGAGGCTGACTTAGTGTTTATAGTGGTAAAAATCTGGTCCAATGTTTTGCTCCTTCAGTGTAAGATGTTAATAATTGTGAAATTATTTTGTTTTGAGTGTTTATGCAATCATAAAAAACTGTAAAGTGTATGAGAAATGTAAGTTGGTGTTAAAACCTGAATAAGACCCATGGGTTACTCCTTTTGTAACCGTAATATTTGTTCATACAAACAGATTCAGAATACCTCGAATGAACGAGACATTAGCTTGCTGTCTGCCCATGCTCTATACCAGGGGTGTCCAAAACATTTCCGTCTGTGGGTCGCATACAGACAAATGAAAGGACGCAAGGGGCACATTAAAATTAATCAAATAAGCAATTATATATATTTCCTAGTTCATTTAATAAATGCACAACATATTTCTGTTAAAGGTGATAAGCAAATAATTCAGGAATTTTTAAGATTTTGGGGTGGCTGTCAGCCCTATATCCCACTAGACTAGATGCCCCACTGCATTGAACAGTAGCCAAATCTGATCTCCACAATCAGAACCAAAACGAGCAAACTGTAGTAAGTTGACCATTTTTAAAACAGTTACTTGAGGCTTATTGTGATATCTTCATAAAACAGATCTTGACACTGACTAGAACGTGGAAGAAACTATTTTTCCTCCTAAAATATAATAATCTCCATTCATCAGTGTTTTGAAGAGAAATGTTATTTTAGTCGTAAATAGTTTATTTGTATCTCTGATCATTTAGAAACATAAAAAATGATGATGAAAATGAGCTTCACTTAAAAAGACTGATTTCTCCGCTGCGTTTTTACGTTATTTTCTGTCTCTATGGCGAAAATGCCACAGTGTGTATCAATACACACACATTCTGTATATACGAATATGACGCTCATTTTGCTGCAACGACGAATGACGGATTGACAGTTTGGCTTGAAATATTGACAGATTGAGGATGATGGAAGTGTGTCCCGACTGCTGCCGAATGCCGGACGCTCAAAATTAATTGACGCACCCACCTCTGTTGGTTTGATTAAAATGAACTCTGGTGTGATTTGTCTAAGAGTGAGTTTAATTGAATTAAGTATGAACTTTATCATCCAAGCTCTTGAGCACATGAAACAAGCAGACTGAGACTTACAAACACTCACTGCTGTGGTTCGCGTCAGCTCAGCTGAAATGTGAAAGCTGTACAGACCAAAGCCACAGAGCAATGATACAGTGACAGTGGAAATCATTGAGTAATGGGATTGATATTGACATTGGAACTGGCATTTTTCCATACTGCCTCTCCACTCTGTGTGCAACTGATCCAGTTTGGAAGTTTTTAATATGAAATGTATCAACTCTTTGGATAATCTAAGTTGTTACCACTTTAGCAAAATACGCAAATCTAGTGAGGGCATCCAGCCTACTTAAACCCACTTATTGGGAGAAACATGTCACAAACTAAGCAGTCCCACATGCATAACGCAAAATGCACAACATTATTTGGTCCAAACCAGGAGTTTTAATTCTAAAAGGTTACATATGCACACAAAGAGCGAATTCAAAAGCTATGTTTTATTTTAAATTGGCTATCTATTTAGTCAATGCTCTCAAGCCATCACATTTACAAAATGCATTAACTAGGAAATGATTACCATTATCATCAATCATGAAAAATGATATTTGAAAAAAAAAGCAACTGATCAAACAGTCCTGTTCAAACGACAATTATTTTTGTGAGACAGGCCTGACAGAATTTGTGTTATCCCTGTAAAATGCACTCGTTCTAGAAATTATATAATGCTGTTGAATTTCCCCTACGGTCTGGCATATGTTCGATAATGCTTGGCCTTAATAGTCGCTTCAACATGTTTCACTCAGAACATTGATTAGTGCAATTGATTGCACTCATAAGCGTTCCATAGGAAAAATCATTAATAAACCTGTTCTTTTCCTCTCCTGTGACACTTATGAATCAAATGTTCCTTGCAGCCTTATAGCCAACCATATTATTTAATTTTTGTCTTTAATGTGGAATTCAATGTAGCATGCATACCATATTTTATTTATAGCATTGCTTTGATCATCAAATGATTTTTAATCTCCACCTCAAATCCACTCAATTTATTTTTCACTAAATAGTTCGTTCACATTATAAATAGTGCAAATGATCTAAAGCTCACTGATATGCATTTTCATTCATGAGATGCTTTGCATTAACCTTTTATGGCGTAATGTGGGCATGTAAAGGGCATGGTATGAAGTGGACCTTCAGCGCACAAATCCAGGTGCAGTCATAAAAGGAAGATTGTGTCCAGGTGTGCATGTGCATACTTTCATAGGTCTAAATTGTTTTGCGTACACACATGAGCTGAAAATGCTGTGTACACTTTTCGTAAGTTTGTCATGTACACTTTAATAATTAAGACTATGATACTATACTAAGGGAAGACCCAGGCAACGGGACACTGAAAAACATGATGAATTTTCAAAAGATTTGATTAAACCGATTGCAATAAATATTGTTTTTAAATCACATTTGATTTGCCTACAAATAACTCTGAAGTGAATTCAGTTTAACATAATTATTTTTCCAAATTACTTCACTTTCACTTGTATTGCACTTTTCTATCTTCAAGGGACAGAGGAGAAAAATTGGACTTATTATGAGATAGTGTTGCCAGTGTGTCATGCTGACTGGCCTGATTTAATTACCTTTTGTTATACGCCAATGGGCAGATGTTGAACCAGAGCCCTCACCTTCTTGATCTTAATCACACACATACACCTCTACTGAGATGTCAGCCTTTCACAGGAATCAAGACTCCAACCTCCCATTCCCCATTTGCATTTCACTCACTGCATCTCAACTACATTCCATATGTTGATTTTCTTTCTCCCAAGTTCAAGCTACCCCCCTTTGATCTCGCTGTATGAGACAGACCTTTTTCATTGTTTAGCGTCAGCTTACCCACAGGGATCGAGTCCACGAGTTCACCAGCTGACCACCTTTCTTTATTAAACTTACAGTACATCCTTCACAGCAGACTCATTGTTGGATTATTGAGTATTGCTGTAAATTTCTTCATCAGTATTCAAATTGCTTTACACAGTCTTCTCATTCCTTATTTTTTTTTCCCTCTATTTTTTCTTTTCTTTTTTTTCTCTTTTTTTTTCTTAAAGTCTTCTCATTCCTACCGATAACACACGATCAGAAGCAAATGCTGGTTCAGTATCTTGTTTCAGGACAATCGGCTGCTCACATCAGCCGCGTGCATCGGCCACTTATGAGATAAGGTCTTATTTGCTGTTGACAAAAATGTTTGACTAATCAACTCCCCCCTTAATAATTTTTGGAACATGTTTGCTATAAGTAACATGTGCACTTCCTCAAATTCCCAAATTTGCCCAAAATGCAAAATTTTGACCCCAGCACATCCCTGAGTCAAACCCACAACTTTTGGGTTTGTAAACGACCGCTATATCCTCTGAGCCATGCCAAGTATTTGGGTTGATGTATTGTGTGATGACATGCGCATATTGCAGTTTATAAGACTTGTATACACTGCAACATGACACTCAGCTTGGCATGACTCAGGTGGTGGTAGAATGGTCGGATTCTAATAGCCCTTGTGACCATGACAAAGTGCCCTTGAGCAAGATACTTAACCGCCAGTTGCTTCTGATTCTGTGTGATCAGTACAACATAAAAAGAGCATCGGAAAATAAATAATAATAATTATCATTATTATACTATCTGTAGGCCTACTTAAAATGCTCCGAAATGTTATTGTACTCATAACAACTGAGTTACTCTCCAAAATGTAGTTTTCCGACGTAGATTATTTGTTCACCATAGCATCATTGTCACTGTCCTGTCTCTCTTGCTGCTGAATCCGAGCTAACATCCAACTGATACCTCCTGCAATGCTACTTTTGAGCTTTTCATATCGTTCACGAGTGTTTCTGCTCTATCATTCGGAAATCCCGCTTTCACATTATCATGTTCAAACTGACTATAACGACTGACCACCTTGTACACTTCTCATATTCAGAATTTATATTGGGATCACTGTGAAGAGCATGATAGATTACCTTGGGGGTCTCGCTGAAAGTATTGTTCTGTTGCAGTCCCGGTCAAATTATGTATTAATGAAAACATACCCCTAGGGATACTGTCTCGAAATGAGAACCATGATGTACATTTCTTAGTTTATGATTATCTTTGCATTAAATAAACATTACTGTACTGTAAGGGCATAAATACTCATCTAAATAACCAATATACTTTAAATTCCTTTTGCACTTTAATTTCTGTAGTAATCCCTTTTTTCATTGGGGTCCTTTGTACAGGTGAGAAGTGAGCACGTCATTGCGTTGATGGTTTCTCTAAACTAAAATCCATCAATGAGTCCAGCCATGCGATTGCAGCCTGCCATCAGAAACGCTGACTACTCTCTACTTTAATAGGCAAAGTGCTTGTGCGTGTGCATGAGCGTGTGCGTGTGTTATTTCAGACAAGGTGCTAAGTGCTTTTTCTACAAGATGAGTTTTTTTTATTTTTTTTTAAATCCAAGACCATTTATCACATGGTTTCTTCTTTACACTACCAAGAAGAGGGGGATTACGGTATGCTGCATTATTTATGATTAAGTTATACCCATCCACTTTACATCCCCTTGCTTTTCCTATTGCTATCTCTTAATCTGGAATTCCAGTCTTTACCCATTTGACACTTGTCAGCAGACAAGTAAACGTATGCAATGCATGCATGCTGTGTTAGTGTACTTCTTGCGTGTGTGCACGTTTAGGTATGCCAGTGTTGAAGGTCAGGCAGGTGGTGAAACAAGGATTGATGTATCCATTCAGAGACAGGTGTTAAGAGCGAGAATGAGGGCCAAGGCAGCATCACTCAGTCTCGGTCTGATGCCCGACGCAGCTCCACCGCTGGCCTTGATTACTTGTTGTTATTGAAGTGTGAAATCTAAATATGCCTTTACATCACTCAAAATTTGGCTGGTCCTGATACACCAAAGCAAGTGGCAAAAGGCACAAGCGATGTTATTTCTAAATGGTTTGAATTTAAAAACACACAAGATATTTACATGTTTCTGTCAGATGGCATTTGTCAAACCATGCTGGGCAAATCCATGAATTAAAACTTTCTCTAAATGACCTCATGCTGTAAGCTGACAGCCAGACAGCTGAGCGTTTAAATAGCTGGAGTGTGTTATAAAAAGACAGAGAGCACCTGGTAAATTTCTCTTAATCTTCAGGTTCTTGGAGTAGACATTCGTTTCCCGAGCTTGGGAATTAAACATGAGCATGAATTCTTCAGAGGTGCAATATAAAAGAGTTGGATAATTTTAGGAGGGATCATTCCACCTGTAATTTTTAGCTCCCTTTCTGAGTTATCTCGGTCTCTGTCGGTCTAATAATCTCTTTTGAAAATTTGATACCCGTGTTCTCCAATATGTATTGACAAAATGGAGTTAGCAAAACCTATTAAAGTCAGTGTATTTCCCATAGAAGACTACAAAAACATCATCATAGTAGTATTTTATAGTCTGGTAACTTGAGGCTGTTCTCAACACAGGCTGTAGAAAAACGATACCTTTACAAAGTTAATGCTCTGCGTTGATTGACTGTGTTGAGGATGTATCATTCTAACTGTATTTATTTTTGTGGTTTGCAATAGTGCGGAGTTACAGTATGTTGCATCATACTGTCAGTTGTCTTGACTGTGTACCTTACTTATCCGATAAGATGGATGCGGTCACATTTTTGATAAAGCCTCATCAATTAATCAATGATTACCTTATTTACAGCTTTAGATAGTTATGTACTAGATTTACTCATTTATTTGGTAAAACTTTACTTTGGTATTTTTATTAAGAGAGAACACTATTCTTATTTCATTATGTTGAGTTGTTGTTGACTTGAACAAAGTTTTGAGTGATCAGCATATGTTGCGAATAGTAGTGTCAGGCGATTCCATTTTTAAAGCGTTATTAATCGCATTACTTCAATAGTTAACTCACGATTAATCACAGATTTTATATCTGTTCTAAATGTACAATAACATGTACAATAACATATCTTTTTTCAAAGTTTTCATACCCTTGTTAAGATAAAACTGAAAAAACATGTTCAACTAATAAAAATATGGCTGCATCTTTTAGTCATTGATACAGTAATTTCATATTCATAAAATTGAGTTAAAATTAAAAAGATGTACTGTACTGTAAAAATTGAGTGTGATATTGATTTGTGTTCTGTTGATTTTTCTGCCACTAGATGGCATAATTAATTTATTTTCATATTAAGAGCTATCTAATCTTTATCATGAAGCAACTTATAAATTCTGCAAATTTTTAGAATTGTAAAGTACAACTTGACCCCAGTCCCCGCAAATATATGCATTATTATTCAATTTATTACTGCTAAATTTTGATATGGATGTGTCTGCTGCTTGCGACTGGAATTCCCCCAGTACAGGCTCTCCAAGTAAAGGGCGGCCATTAATCGTGCGTTAAAAAATTAGTGGCGTTAAATGAACTTTAAATTAACTCAAAATTAAAGCACTGATTTTGGGCATATGGTATATAATCAACGTACAAAGTGCCCACTCCGCAAGACACTAAGAGTGCAAAATAAAATACACACGGCTACTATTACACTACAGAGAAAGAAAACAACAAACATTCATGCTAAAACATGTAATTAGCCAAGACGTCAACAGCCAAATCTCATGTCATCATTTGCAAGACGCACAGTCCTTGCTCCTCTGTTTTGACGTTAGATCCCATTGAGGAGTCTTTGAGAACAACGAACGTTTGGAGAAACGAGACGTTCGCTACTTGAGGTCATCATTTCATGGAGATGGCAATTAACAATCGTTGACGTGTCAGAAATCTCTGAGTGAATTATTACGAATCACATTATGCTTTATGTCTCAATTGGAATTGAATTAAACTTAAATATGATTAACACTGTTCCAAGATGTCATGCCATCTTCTGCCTGGTGACCCTTTGTGATGTTTCCCAAGTCTAAACAAAGTAAGTTAATTTAATACTGTTTCTTGTACCATCTAAATTTGACATCATTTATGCTATTTAATAGCCTTGATTTATTGGTGATTAAAATGTTGTAGGGCAAAGTCTGAAGTTTAAATATCTTCAATTTGCTATTCAAAAAATAATAAATCAGAAGTTACACACCAGTTACTCAGTACTTCAGTACCCCCCCCCCCCACCCCCCACCCTCACCCCACTGAGCACTTATTTACTCTTATTTACTATTTTGAGGACTACATTTTATTTTTACTTGAGCCATATTTCTTGAAAGTAACACTACTCCATCCACTGCTTTGTGACAGTGGGTGAAAACATACATTGATGCTGATGCAACTGTCTCTAGTTATGATGTTTGGCTTCAAGACATTTGCCGGAGCTGGAACTCTCACAATTTTAATTGCATTTCCCTGAAATTGATTAAGACTGTGTAGGTTACAATTGACAAGTGAACACATAATTATTGTACATCTGTCTGACAATCAGTAGCAAGATATCTGTTGCTACGTGTTTGAGCACATAAAATTAGGGTGGGTGTGTGTGTTGGGGAGAATTTTGTTTTTCCTGTGATATTGCAACATGCGGTGATTGATTATTCTGACCATAGCACTGACTGCTTTACACTGATTATCCTTTGAACTTATAGGTGAAAGATCACATCAAATGTCGAGAGGATGATAGGTGGGAAATGGGATGGTCCTAATTTACAGTCCTATTATCTCATGCCTGTCAGGAGGGGCAGAAGGTAATGAGAGAGAGAGAGAGCGGAATGAAGGAAGTGGCAGACAGAACATGTAAACTAACAGACGAGGGGACGTGTGACAGGTGGATCAATCAACGCAGTGGATAAACACACTGAAGTTGAACACAAAATATACTTTAATTCTATATATTCCATCTGAGGTGGCAGGTGTGCAGGTCCACAACTTGCCTGCCTAGAGATTAGATTGTAATGATACAGAATGGGAATAACGCAGACCAACAAATGGAGCCTTCTGGCCAAAAGCAGAATCACATTGTTGGCGCTACCCCTCCTCGCACATCCTCACATTCCCTCATGACTAAATTTGCTCCATGATCCCTGTCCGGCTGGCTCTGTTTATTTGGGCACTATCACAAAGGAAGTTCCACTGATTCACTTGAAGCCTTGTATTTGTCTTATCTCATGCACAGACTGCATCGAGAAGAGAGGCTCAAGAAGTAAAGCTACAAAATGTGGACTCAGATAACTGGACAAGAATAACAACAGCAGATTCCATTCCTAATTTTGAGGAATGGGATCAAATCAGCATAGGTACTAGTTGCAAAATGAAAATAACTTAAAACGTAAAATTTCAATAACATTTTCATTAACGAAATAAAAGAAGTATTTTGAACAGAAAACTACATATTAGGTTTACAAAAAAAAAGGCATGTTGGGGTACTGGTACATAAGACAAGAAATCTCTAAAATATACATGTTTTTGCCAGGCCCTGTGTGTGCAAACTTTCATATGTATTTGCCAAGGTTTAGTCCCTCAAAAACAGCCTGCTGGTATTTTATTTATTTGCAAATCATGCATCACCACATTAACAATGTAACAAAATATAAAGCTTTCAATAACTTTTCATCTTAAACATTTTTAGATGAAACACCCAAAGTTTGAAGACCCTCAGCTAAAGTCGTTAAAACATCCATCCATTTTCTTAACCGCTTGTCCCCACAAGGGTCAGAGCCTATCCCAGCTGGCTTCAGGAAGTAGGCGGGGTACACCCTGAATTGGTTGGTCGTTAAAATATGACCTCTACAAATGGACAAAAGTGGGGCCCAATTCCAAAATAAATTCAAAATGGCGGACTTCCTTGTAGGTTAAGCACATGGCTTTAAAAGAAAAGTCTTGGGCTGTTACATATTCCTCCCAATTTTTGTAGAATTAGGTTAAACTTGAACTAAACCTGTGGTGCCTTTTTAAAACTACTTTTTAAACACTACTGAGCCATTTTAAACCTTAACCCTTAAAAACAGGCTTCCCCAATCCTGGTCCTTAAGGGTCAGAGTCCTCCAGGTTTTAGACATTTTTGTCCTCCAAACACACCTGATTAATATAATGAGCTTATCAGCAAGTTCTTCAGAAGCCTGATAACGATCCTGATCTTTAGAATCAGGTGTGTTGGAGGACAGAAACATCTCAAACATGCAGGACTCTGGCACTCAAGAACCAGGATTAGGGAAGCCTGCTCCAAAATAACAACACTGGCCTGTGAAAAACACACTACACAAAAGGTTAGGGATATTTGGCTTTTGGGTGAAATTTCAGGACGAGCCAAAAATGCATTCAAACCTTAATGTGACCTTCTCTAAGCTTTTGAGTGTACATGTCTAACTGTTGTGTTGTTTGTTTCAGTACTTTTTGCACAAGTTGCTGTTCTCTAACTAGGACCTCAATGGCAAAATTCACAACAGGTGTTTGATCCTTGAATCGACCAATAAATGTCCTGGTTCAATTAGAATTGGTGTTTAAACAGTCATCCTCATTCTGCTGTTCACATTTTGACATCATGAGTCCAAGACGACAACAGTACCTTGCCAGGACGTTTTCAGGTGGAAGTGGCCACTGAGCTTTCAGTGTCACAGTGTGTCATCAGCAGGTTGCAACACAGATGCCGAGAGTCACAGAAAGAAGTAGAAGTGGACGTCCTTTGGCCACATCCCATGCTGATGACCGCTACATTGTGAACAATGCCCTAAAAAACTAGATGTTGAATACCACTCAACTCCAGGCACGCTTAAGGGAGGTGATAGTGTTACGTCAGACCATTCAAAACCGTTTACATCAGCGTGGTCTGCGTGCTAGACGACCTGCAAGGGTACCTGACCACACCACCAGGCACAGGCGTCAATATCTTGCATGGGCGAGGGAGCATTTACGTTGGACGAGGGACCAGTGGGCCTCAGAGCTGTTCTCTGATGAAAGTCAATTCACATTGTGCAGAAATGATGGCCGGCAACGAAGTTGGAGAGAACTATGCATCAGCCACTGTTGTCACAAGGCGACCTTTTGGTGGTGGCGGTGTTACAGTGTGGGCGGTTGTGTCCAATCGGTACAGAACTGCCCTACACTTTGTGAATGGTACAGTGACAAGCCCATACTACCTGAATAACACCATTAATCCAGTGATTGTGCTCCTACATGAACAACTCGGGCCCAATTTCATCTTCATGGACGACAATGCTCCAGCTCATGGAGGTGGCACCATCAGGGAACGGCTGTTGAAGACTGGTGTACCTCAAATGGAATGGCCTGCACTTTCTCCAGACCTGAATCCTATTAAAAACCTGTGGGATCAGCTGAGTCGCTGTGTAGAGGCTGGAAACTGTGCATCCCAGAACCCAAAGGACCTGAGGGCTTCCCTTCAAGAAAAGACAATGAGTCGACTTGTAAACAGCATGAGACGTTGTTGTCAAGCTGTAATTGATGCTCAAGGGCACATGGCAAGCTAGTTATTGAGATGTATAATTTTTGTGTAAGCACCATTGTTGTAAACTTTTCTTTCAATGAATTGTTGAAGATGAGAAAATCTTCATCATTGCATCATTCTACTTAAATGTCCTATTTTTATGATATGATATCACTGTAGCGTGAACGGCACCAGCGTGCAACAAAGTTAAAAGCTTTTAATAGGTTTTCACCTTAAACATGTTTTCGATAAAGCACCCAAAGCTTGAAGACGATCGGATGTTTGGCAAGCAGCACAAAAAAGAAGAAGTTTAAAACACACACACCAGACATTGTTTCATGATAATGACCTTCTTCGTGTGTGTTAGTGTTTACTTTGTATTGTCTTTGAAGAGGAAGTTAAATATTATTGTCAGTTATACTGTATAACAAGCTGAAAAGTGAAACCACAGAGTAAGGTACATTTGATACTACGGGTGTCAGAAAAAATAAATTCGGCAATATATCGCAATATTACAGTGCGCAATTCTCGAATCGATTCGATATGCGGCTGAATCGATTTTTAAACGACAATTTTTTTATGGGAATATTTAACAAAACGTCTTACTTAGGGTTAGGATTCACACATTAAGCATGGAAGAATGTTATATTAATGGAACTTTAAGCCTTAATATTTTCAATTTATAGATTCGTATCGGGATTCAACGATATCGAATCAAATCGTGACCTATGAATCGTGATTCACACCCCTATTTGATACTATTAAACAACAACCATAAATCACACTCACTTAACAAATCAATGTACTTTATTTGAGTACACATTTGGATTGAATTCAGTCATATAGGGACTATGTATTCACTTTTGAAATAATGCATTCAGCTACGAATAATTGTGACAGTTGCATGGAAACATTCAATCGAGCGGGCGTACGCGCACACACACTGACAGCACCACAGGTTTGAAACCTGGCTAGTGTGACGGTGCGAGTGTGTGCGACTGCCTGTTGATGTTTTAAGGAAGAATGGATTTTGCATTAGCGCCCTCGTTTTCTCTTCACTTCCTTCTTCCTGCCCTCTCTCCGATCCCACTTTCTCTCTCCTCCCATTATTCTCACTCTGCACTAGAGGGCCGTCAGCGAGCCCTGAATGCATTCTGCTGTCTGCTCCATTGTTTGTGCTGTTTCTCTGCGCCTCTGCTGCACTCTCTCTCAATATTTGTTTTCATTAATCACAGTGGGGGCCTGCTGAGGCGGGTGTCTTGATGGCTTTTTTTTTTCTTTTGTTGAGCCACACAGCTTTTGTCGTTAGTGTTTGGTGTTTTGTTGTGGGCTTGTGTTGGCGACTGTGTGCAATGCGCATATACTGTATGTCATCTTGCACGCACACACTCAAAAGGTAAGAAAAAGCACACAGTTTTTTGCACATTGTAATATAGCCCAGTATTCTGTTTTATTTTCTTCTTTTTTTAATCATGGCTTATTTCTTTTGTTACAATAATGCTGCTTCTGAATGGCCAGAACTCAAAATTGGCCTATATTTGATCAATAATGTGAACTGGATTAAAGCTAATAAACACAAAGGTGGTGAATAATCTTATAAATAAAATCCTTCATTACTAAACTTCATTCTTCATTGATGTTATTGTCAGGTAAATAAATTATTCATCTACTACTTTTTCTAATTCCAACCTCCTGTGTGATTTGCAAGTTACCCTCCCTCTGTTTATTCAACCTTTTTTGATTTGTCTTCTACGGTGGTCATTTCAACACAGGGCACAACAACAGGTGCACACGAACGATGCCTCCCTCCTCTTTTTTGTATGAATGGATTTACCCCGCATTTGAATTATTATCAGCTCCAGAGGATCAATCTCCATTAAATATCAACTACGGCATCTTAAATCTCCACTTTGAAGGCTTCTTTGCAGTTTCACATCGTGTGATCCAGAAATGTTCAGTTTTCTGTATATTTTCTCTCTGCAAGCTTTCTGACTCTCGTTCTTTCTTTCTTTATGTACTTCTTTCTGTGTGCTCGTGCCAGGATCTTCTGAGAAATGCAATGTAATTAGGACACAACTCAGTAGGCTTCTTTAGCAGCTGTGCTACGCTATAGGCAGTCTAATCCGCGTGATAACCATATCAAAGTATAGAATTCATTGCAAAGTTGGTAAAGTATCTTTGTAACTCACAACTTCTTTTTTTCCTTTCATGGAGGCCGAAAAGATTTACAAAACATATTTTCAAGCAGACAGCATTTTTAGAACATTAACTGAACAAATAACAACAGTGTCAAAACAGTCCCTTTCAAAAGGGAACTGTAAATATGAATGACAGAATGAATGAATATGATTACAGCTGATGTTTTAATTTCAAATTTAACAAATGTGATGATGATGCCATCTCCTTGCACTACAGTGTTTCTCTGTTTTTATTTAACTATAGGCGACATGAGTATTTTTTGTGATACATATTGTTACGTTTGGGGGGTGAGGACCCAAATGTAGGATTCAGGGAGGCGAGGCCGGCTTGCAGGAGATCAACAAAAAGAGATTTATTAAAAAAAAAAAAAAAACAACAACAACCGAAAGGCAAACAAAGAACGTGGAAAAACTGCTTAATTAACAAAAGACCAAAAAGTAGATGCAAAGTAACAAACAAAACAAACAGGTAATGACAGGACGACTGACATAGACTCTGTGACAAAAATGAATGATCCATCAAGGAATGCAGGGAAGGAGGGAACTAAAGCCCCGTCCACACGAAAGCCAGTTTCACTGTAATCTCACAAGTTTCTTACCGTTTAAGCTGTTCGTCCACATGACGGCGCGGTTTCGGAGCTTGAAACCGATCACTTTTTAAACGGGCTCCAGAGTGGAAAGGTTTCAATACGGCTCCGTACGCGTCCGTCTGGACACCATATGCAGGATACTCCTTCAGCGATGACGTAATGGTCGCAGCTCAATGACGATGCATTGTCGAGGTATGCGCCAATTCTCGTGTGACTGCGCGCGAACCGTCAGTCTGTCAACAACAATGGCGGATAGCCGTATCGTAGTCGTTTTGCGCAGCCGCCTTAGCTTCCTTATACTTTTGCAGCAAAATATTTTGCTTCTTTATTCCCACGTTCAACAAGCGGTGTTGTACTTGAATCACCCGCCATTGTCACTTCTCCTGTGTTCGTCTTTTTCATGTTTCGATACATGCAAAGCCATGTTTGTTCTGTAGATTGCAATAACGTTTTTTTTTTTTTAAAGTGTCCCTCTTCTTCGCTGATTCTTCTTCTACGCTTTCCGTTAATTCCCTATGGCTGCACTACAGCGCCACTCCAGACTTGGCAAATATATTACAGCCGTTAAACATCCTCAGCGTCATCTTTTGGACACAAGCAAGTCTTGAAATACTTCTTTGTGTACAAAATTTGTTTGAGGAACGAAGCTGGCTTTGCTTCCATCTGGATGGGGCCTAAATAGGACCAAACTAACGAGACAATGACAAACACCCTGGACATGACACAAGAGGCAGAGGGTGCTGATTGGAAGAAACAAGGGGACCGGTATGACGAACAAGGAAACACGAAAATAAAAACCAAACCAATACCAAACAAAACATAGATCATGACAAAAGACAAAGCAACAAAACTAACCAAACCCAAACCATAACACATATTATTTATATATGATATGTGATGATGTGTATTGCTGCTGTGAATTTCTCAACCATGGGATAAGTAATGGTGTATCTTATCTTAATAGATCTGCTAATTGTTAGTTTGATCAAAGCACACATGTAGGCTAAATTGTTGGTACACTTCCATTGAAGAATCAAAAAACTTATGTCATCACTACAAAAAATTTAATTGACAAGGAGGGCCTTGTTTTTGTTCCCAGAGCAAGTCTAGTGCAAAGTGCAGTCTAACGCTATCCACGAGTGGGGTTTTCTTTCATTTGGTATCAAAGGGGGCATTTGCGCCATTATACGTCGTAATGGCCTCTTTCATTTGCACTGAAATCAGGGCCGGTCCAGAGCTGACGCTGTGGTTGACATCGCGGAAGTTAATCGACTCGCTGGGCTCGAAAATATGACATTGCAGTGCATTTATACAGACAAACTGCAATATCCCCCCTTGCATGATGTAATTGATGTTGCATGTGATGTGTCGCATGAGCAATTGATTATCTGCGTTGATTGTGCCTCCCCGACTTGAGACTTGCCCTTTTAAGAGGTTCTATTATAATATTTTAAAAATGCTAATGATAATAATTCGTAGAGTTAACTCTCTAACGCCAAATGTATCATGTTAAATACAAGACATTTAGAGCCCTCAATTTCATGAGTATAATTTTTTTCCCCCATTAAAACCCTGACGTATATGATCTGACACCTGCATTGCACGGATGATCCATTAGAGTGCAGTATCGCCCAGCTGATGGCTTTTCCAGCGACCTTGGAAGATCGCCGCAATTGAGAAAGCCTATTCTTATTAATAGTGGGAAATGTTCTTTCTGATTTTTAGAAATGCTAATATGTTTGATTTTAAAGCATTGTGACCGGATATATCAAATATGACACAAACCAAAAGTCATATGTGGAAGAGGAAAGACCAATTAATACTCTATTTACAAATAATCAGAATTTTCTCTCATAAATTTCATGGTTCAGACTTTATAGGGTTAAATTATTTCTACAATGATTTAAATTGATTGTCCCATGCAGTTACAATATTGACATCCACCCCAAACATCCACCTCTATCTGTCCGCCACCAAAATCGTGTTAAGTCACCTGCGCTGCAAACTAGGCTTCCCCTTTAGGTAGTCCACAATGTAGTCTACTTTTTGTGACCAAATTGGTGATGTCCTGATGGGAGCAGCAGTTCGGTGTGCTGGAATGCCCAAGGAGGCATCACGTGTATACCAAATTAACAAATATGACAGACTAACACTTGCCCCAGCACAAAAATTGGCATTCCTTAAGACCAAGTGCAAAGAAAGAAAAGATGAAAAAAGAAAGATGTAAATGAAGATATGACTACAAAAGGGCGACGTGGAGCCAACTAAATGATACAAAAAATAACTAACGTGGTGCAAGGAGCCACAATGGATTTAACAGGCAGAAAATAGTGTCCAGTCCACTCATAATGCCCCTTTCTACAGTGCAAGTCTGTTGGCCCTAAATGGCCAGAGCGCCAGTAAACGGTACAGATACTGTACACTAGAGCAGGCTAAGAGACACACTGACGTGGCAGCCATGTTGGCAGTGGTGATTTTCCATGACATGCTAATTGCAAAGATAACCTAACATTGACATGGCTAACTTGAACATGCGATTATGGTACACTGCACACTATTGACATCCAATCGTGACACCATTATCCATCCTTCGAGCCCACCTCCTATTAATTACACTCTTTACATAGAGTGATATCCACTACACACAGGTTCTGATGAACATGCTATAATTTGGTGTCCAAATTAGCCGCAGTAAAAGCACAATTCCACCTTCATCCATCTGCCGCATTCTGCCGAGGTGAGTCTTCCTTCTCTAAAATATATATGGGTTATTTTCATATAATTTCATTAATAACGGTAAAGACTTTTTTATTTATTTCACAATTATTTTAGGCTGCCTTGGTTTCATATGGGTAAATGTCTTTCATGCTGAGACAGCCATGCTTGAAGTCATATTTTCAAAAAGTAATTAAGGATTACTATTTATTTATTTATTTTTTGTTGTTGAAAACTTCACTAACAACATAATGTACGTAAGGGTTGTCCAAATTTGCCATGCGGTCCATGGAGACTACATGAGGGAGGAGGAGCCTTTGAAGGACCTAGCCTATGAATATGAACACAGCAAAAGTTTCAGAACTTAAGACGGGAAGGAAGGCCAAGTTGGTGAGAGGGCCGAAAAGAGTTGCTGTTCCAGCAGGATCAGGGGCAAGAGAACGCGGACAGAGGTCTGAGGAAACTCCTTAATATCCTAACACACGCAAATTTCCAAAAAGCCACCCAATGGCTTGAATTTCTGTCCAGTCTGTGGGGATAATTGTTTCTAGCATCCTCAGGAAACATTTTGCAAATTCAGAATTTTTATTTGGGACATGATTAAAAGTGAGATAAAATATTACTTTATTGTAGAATACCTTTTAATTGATAACAAATACCAATAATTGAAATACATCAGTAACATTTATTTTCAAAATAAAATTTGGTGGGATGTCTTATTAGAAATTACATGATACATTTTTTGTCTTTCCTTTCTTTTTCTTTTTTAGTTCTACAGGTTATAGGTTACCCAAAAAAATCACATCACAAAAAAAGCTGCATGTAGACTTATTTAATATTCTGTACCTACAGTGAAGCATGGTGGTGGCAGCATCATTCTTTGGGGCTGTTTTTCTTCAGCCGGAACTGGAGTCTCAGTCACGGAGGAGGGAATTATGGTAAATACTATTTAGTGTTAGCACAAAACCTTGAGGCTTCTGTTTGAAAGCTTAAGATGAAGAGGAACTCCATCTTTCAGCATGACAATGACCCAAAGCATGGATCCAAATCAAGTAAAGTATGGCTTCACCAGAAGACTAAAGTTTTGGAATGGCCCAGCCAGAGTCCAGACCTGAACCTCATCAAATATCTGTAGGGTGATTTGAAGAGGCCTGTGCTCAGGAGATGTCCTCATAATCTGACATACATGTGAGAGAATTTTCGCAAAGAATGTGCAAATATTGCCACATCAAGAAGTGCACTGATAGACTCCTACCCGAAAAGTCTGAGTGCTCAAAAAAAAGCTAAATGTTCTGCAACAAAGTATTGTATTAGTTTGAGGTTGTGATGATTGTACATGCAACCAACCAACGTGTTGATTGTTTTTTTTTCTCATTAGGAGCCTGCAGCTTGTTTTCCAATTGAATTTTGCAGGTTACAGGTCACATTAGTAATGGAAAAATACCATATATTATTATTTGAACGAGGGTTGTAGACTTTATTATGTAGACAGCATGTATTATGATTATAACGGCTACATGGACCTTATATAAATACAGCAATCTGCAACAGACATCATGTAATTTAATTGGCTGTAAACGATGTCAACGTATTGGCCTTTGTGCACACTGCTCCCCTCTGCACACACTCAATGTCTACCTATATAAAGTAGTTGACATTTGTAAGCCCCTCTGATCTCCCTGATTAAAGAAATCCCCCAGGCCTCTAAAAGCACAGTGGCAGATTGGCAGAGAAAGCCATTAGGTACGTTCATTTGTGCTTGTTGTATTATGACTCACTGGATTGACCTTTGAACTCAAACTCCCTGCCCTTTTGTCCCCCTCCCTCTGCTGGCACTTCCTCAATACTAAGACTCACTCATCAAAGCTACAGAGACATAATGAATTATAAATTTCCCTAGATAGATTGGCTGGACCCCCTTCACATGCCAGGGCTCCAATTACACGAATAGACGATCTGTGCATTTGTAAACATCTCTTAATTATTGATGTGATGCTATTAGCAAAGCAATATCTATCATCAAATAGTCATTTGTGTCAAACAGTTGCCTGATTTTAGGATTGTTTAAACCTGGAGCATGTAATCAGAAAATAATCATACGATAATTACGGTTTAAACAATCAGTAAAACGAAAATAATTAAACAATCATTAATTGCCCTACACAAACTCAACTTATTTCTGATGCTTTAGCTGATGTGCCTGATGTAAAATACACTAAGCACTTTGTTGTTTGACTTTCGGCTTAGTCCCTGCAAATGTAGCTTTAATATGGAATGACTCACTCGGGCGGCAGTTTATTGCCTGGGATATTTCTGCCTGATAGCTTCATCACAACCACAGACCAGGGTTTAATGTTAAAGGAAACCATAAGTGCCGCCAACAAATTCCACACAACTTCTGAAGACCAAAAAAAACAACAATAGCCATTTCTCAATTCATGTGATTTCTTGAAATGTCTGTCACCGCTTAAGTCCCGTTTCAAATGAAAGAATGCATAAAGTAAGAACACACGGAATACACGGATGTTGTTCTTGTCTGCTAGCTTAAACCCTGGATGAATCAGTTGGCTACTTGTGAAGACGGACGGGTTGGGAAAATATCCCAAGATGCATTTTGTGCTGCAATCAAAATAGCTGACGAGAGGACTGTTTTTACAGTAAGTATTGTTTTTCCCTTTTATCATTTGCAGAAATATGTCAGAGCCGGAAAACAATGCAAACATTTTTTTTTATTAATTCCCCTACTTTTTCTGGAAATACTGGAAATACTGGAAATACAGTGAAGCATGCCTTCTTCTTCTTCAAAAAAAAAAGTAGTACATGGGGGAAAAATATGGGCAAAATTAAATCAAAGACAAATTTGAGAGATGACAAAATAAAACGAAAACTCAAGTGACTATTAAAAATACTGATAGTTCAGGGACTATAGGAAGGTGCCTAATGAAGCCAGAGTAAAACCAATAATCAGCACCGACAAGTGTGTTTGTTAAACACAGACGCACAATTAGGTGATATTTAAACTCAATTATACGTCAAAAAATGAAGTCAGTCCGTGTCTTTCTCTTCTTGGATTAAGAATTCGATATATGCATTGTTATAAATGAAGTTGTGGAGCTCACTGTTTCCGGAAGGGTAACGTTGTATTGCTGCCACCCGTGTTTTGCTACATTGATTGAGCGCTTGAAAACAAATACTCAGAGAGCAATGGAAAGACAAATCTCAGCCATTAGCACACCCACATTGCTCTCACATGGGATACGATGAAATTAAACAACTATAATGTGTTGAGAATATGCAGACTCTTGATGCAACTTCTTTTGTCCGAAACGGTATTCCAACTGTGACGCTGCAATTCCAAATGCAACGTGTGAAGAGGTGGAGGATTCATTAGAATTGAATATTAGCCATTTGTTATGTCTTAAGTTCTCCTAATATCACATACTGTAACTAACCCAAATATAGTGCTCCACACACTTATTTTCATTTTTATAAACAGATTGTCCTTGGTTAAGTAAAAAAATTACACATTTGATACGTATCCTACATTATCACCACAAACTAGCCGCAGAGTGTGTGTGAAGATGAATTTTGACACAAATTCATATGAGGTTAGCAATGATTTGTCCCAAGCAGATGTGCATACATGCCAGGAATCACCCTAATCTGCTGTTTGCCTAAAGAGCGTTACTCACACTGATAGATAGGTTCTGTGTGGGAGCATCTGTGTGCCTGTGTGTTTACCGTAGGGATGAGAATTGCTATAATCCAGAGTGCTGCTGTGGCAACACGAAAACCATGGGTCGAGGGATGCTAATCACCTGGGAAATACAAAGAGGTAAAACAAAAAGGTCGCCCACAGAGGAAGGGGTGAAGGATGTTGGACACAAACGATCCCAAGTCTAAAAGATAACTCACAAATCTGTCTCGGAGGTCTTCTGGGGCCTTGTAGGGTTGTTCTTTCTTTTTTTCTGAGTCATTCTCAGAGCTAGATGACACTTATTCCAACAACACAGACATCACTGAACCTGTTCCTCCGCCAGATTCTTCCTCATCAAGCATCTAGCTGTCATTTTTCTTTTATTTTTCACTTTTGTCTCTTGGGTTGAGAGTGAAGCTATACCTAGCTTTTAGCATCACTGAGGGAAAAAAAAAACAATAGTGAAGATAAAAGAGCAGGCAAATAAAGCAAGTGAAAGGGAAATATGACCCCTGTAAAAAGCATGCAATCAATTTGACTGCTATGGTAATTCAAGGTAGTAATATTCAGATTTCCTTTGTGTTTTGAAATAAACAATGTAAGAATAAAATATACACACATTTAGGAAAAGTCGGG
Organism: Leptonotus elevatus; assembly: GCF_054856555.1. Taxonomy (NCBI): domain Eukaryota; kingdom Metazoa; phylum Chordata; class Actinopteri; order Syngnathiformes; family Syngnathidae; genus Leptonotus; species Leptonotus elevatus. Next base: position 6,147,034 of record NC_141247.1, read on the forward strand.
TTCCTATTACACAGAGTTTTTTTTCTTTGTTTTTTTTAACCCAAGTTATGATGTTGAAAACATTTGAAAGCAGTCAAAATGAATGCCTTGGTAGTGATTAAACCTCTTCCTTGGCTCTTCCCGGACAGAAACAAATAACAGATGTAATTGTATTTATCTGACATCATAATTTAGACTGTACAATCTGCTGCATTTGTCTGCATTGCATTGTAGACAACATGGCACCTTCCTAAATGTAATGATTTAAGATGTTATACTGTATATTGTCAGTCCATCTAGATTGTTCAATTCCAATCCAAATCCTACTGCCCGAAGCCAGCTGGGATAGGCCCCCCATTCCCGCGACCCTTGTGAGGACTAAGCGGTTAAGAAAATGGATGGATACATTTTATATATATATATATATATATATATATATATATATATATATATATATATATATATATATATATATATATATATATATATATATAGTAGTATAGTAGTATACAATGTATTCATTTTCATTTTGAATGTATTTCGAAATGCTCCTGTTTGCACCAAAGATGTTTTTTATTTTTGCATGTTGATCATTTGTTGTACCAAATGTGAGCTAATTGGTATAAATCAACATCCAATTGAAGTGATGAAAAGTTTTATTATGTTGTGTATATTTATTGATTAGGATTTATGTGCCCATATCTTACACACTAAAATGTATTAACAAAAATAACCAATCCAATGTTTTTGGGAAAGGTATTAATTGCAGGAGAGTCATGAAAAAATAAATAAATAGCGCTTAGCTTTTATGTTGAGGGATTTCTAACTATGCACTTAATAGTTTCCAAGCTGGTCCAAATAAAGACAAAGAGGTTCTTCCTACCATGCTGCACAGAATATGCACAGAATATGTCACCACCAACAGATGTACAGTACACTATATTCATAGTCCAGTTTTTAGCATTTATTTTTCTTTCCGAATATAATCAACCCTATTTGTTCACCAAAACGTTTGACAGAGCAGGAGGGAGAAACGCTTTGAAATAACCTCATCACACCAAGCACTCGGCATATCTACTTGCAAGCTGGGCGTTCAGAACACACGACTTTAACTTCTTTGATCCGTGTTTGAAGTACAGCAAATGTTCCGTCAACAGGTGAAGGCAGCACAGCCAACTATGAGAGAGTCAACAGGTTCCAGATAAAAACTCGACTTGTTTGATTCAGCTGCGCTCGTCTCTATTCATCTGCTGTCTGCTTTCTTCAAAACCCAACACTAAAGATGTTGAGTTCTCGCCTGGATTTCAGGTCAACAGCATCCCACCAATTGTGCTAGAAAGCATGTACTTATTTTCATCCCTGCTCTCGCTTTTAATCACACTGCCTCACGCTCTCCCCTATTCAGTTATTTTTATCCTCTCCTGCGCCTCACGCTGACCTCGCTGATTAACATTTTCGACACAAATGTGTGTTGTTCCAACATAGAGAGTGGCAAGTACTTGAGATGTAATTAGAATTAAGGATATTGATCACACAAGGCCAGGCGCTATAAATAATAGCTTGCATGAATAAGTGAAAGCGATAGGTGAGCTCCTGGTGATTTATGTACAGGCTGCCCTGGTCCGCAATATAAATCAACCATGTTCTTATTGAGCTATGAATCCCCATAATTGCAGCATTATAATGGCCAGCTACACGAATAGCTACTCTGACCATATGATAACCCCTATGAAACCTGACACAAAGTGGCGATCTTTAGTGCTTAAGTCAGGGATGGGCAACTGGCGGCCTGTGGGGGGAAAAAACTGCAGAGTTGCAATACCAATGTTCATGACTAGATGGCAGACATTTCTCAACAGTGCCATCAGCACCAAGAGAAGAAGAGAGTGTGGGTCCAGATCAGAAGCCAGGACCAAATTAGTTCAAGAAAAGTATGTTTTCAGGTAAAATAGGAAGCAGATTATATACTCAAAAATATAAACGCAACACTGTTTTTGCTCCCATTTTTAACGAGATGAACTCAAATATCTAAAACTTCTTCCACATACACAATATCACCATTTCTCTCAAATATTGTTCACAAAGAAACCTAAATCTTTGATAGTGAGCAGTTCTCCTTTGCGAGATAATCATCCCACCTCAAAGGTGTACCATATCAAGATGCTGATTAGACACCATTAGTGCACCGGTGTCCCTTAGACTGCCCACAATAAGGCTGCATTCACACAGCAGGTCAATTCCGATATTTTCACACCCGACCTGGGCCTCTTTTGTATGTGGAATTAAATCAGATATGTATGTGAAATATGTCATACGTCATCAAAAGCCCACCAATCTGTAGCGTGCATTGGCACAGCTATTTTTGCATATGACACTGATAAGAGTTGCTTGCCTCAGTGGCTTGGCTGGCGGTAAAACGTTGCGAGTCGGGACAATATTTACTTCCGTGAACACCGCAACGTGACGTTATTAATAACATAGACCACAACATATAGGAGTAGTAGTAGAGGAAGCGACACTTCACATGTTGGAGGTTCAAAATGATGTTGTGATCTTGTTAGCTCCTTGGACAAGTGCTTGTCTGTATCGTTAATAGGCATACCTTACGAGTCCTTGCACTCGTTCCCTGACGCCATAAACCTCAACAACGATGGTTGTAGTTCTTAATAGTAGGCCTTTACACTGAGGCTCTTAAGTGCTGTCTGTTGTGCAGAATGATCAGTATCAGCCCTCTGTTATGCTGTCGCTTCCATCAACAGGGTAATTAGTATACGCTCTTCTCCAAACTGATCATCACGCATGGGGAGAAGAACAAAAACACTTCAGATATCACAGGGAAACATACAGGAATGGAGAGCTTTAGGGCTACTGTGAGTGAATATCTCAATGTGAATTGAACGTGTTTGTACTTGGATGTTGTTGGTCCCTTGAGCACTTGCTCTGTTCTAACCAAACAGCAGTAAAGGCCACCTTAGGTCGGCATAGCTGTCTTCCATGTCCTGCTTGCATGAACACACGATAACAGATAAAAACAGCTTCCCTCAGAGGCATCTTTCCAATGTTCCAAAGTTCATGGCTTTGAAAAATGTAGATGGTAAATTATACACCATTAAATTCAACAAGTTAATCATGATTTTCAGTGACAACTGGCTGATCTAATGAAAGGAGTGGCAAACAATGCTTCCTGGTTTTTACTTCTAAGTTAATAGTGTGACTGACACTAACACCGCCACGCTTAATTAATGGAAACAAAACACTGTACATAACATCCAATTAATTCATGAAAACAAAGAAGACAAGCTTGTGTCATGTGAAATTTGTTGCCTGTTGACAGTAAAGTGTTAAACACTGGGATGACTAGAGCTGGCATGAGCAAGATGTGCAGAAATTCTTTTTTTTTTCAAATGGAGACTTAAGTAGACGCCTAACATGCGCTGACATTGAGTTTATAGGCATTATTTTTAGCGAGGCTGTCATGTTTGCAGCAGTGACAGCTCTTAAAAGCTTCCGCAGACAAAAAAAAAAATCTCCTCTCGCACTTTAATGTCAAGTCTTCTCAAAGTGATGACTGTGCTATAATGTTACAAGATGAAAGCTGATGCACTGCTTTTAATTTATGCAAAGACACTATATGGCTGCCCTTTTTGATGTTTGATTTGTCCTCCTATTCTTGTCCATCTTTTGGCCACGGTCAATACTCTGTGATCATTATACAGCAACATCCGACGAGCGGATATCAAGAGACTGTTTTACCCCATTAAAACCACACTTGGCAGTGAAAGGAAGAGGTCTGGGAGAAGGAAAAAAGAGGTCAGAACATTTTAGAAAACCACGCGCGGAAACGGGACACTCTGAGGCACTTTGTCACATCAATTAGGAATTCTATACGGGTAAAGTGATTGTGACCGGCAGGGCAGTAGGCAGGACGGGCATGATTTATTGTTAGTGTGTGTGTGGTTGTTGTTTTGTTTTTTTGCATGTTTGCACGTATCTGACAGATCCAGAGAGACTGAAAGAGAACTCTCTGCTTTGGAAGAATCGACTTTTGCATCTGGGACCCCTGGGGAAAGGCGATTGTAGCCTCCAGTACTTTTAATTGTTTCACATTGCTCATTTCCTCTTCACTGAAAGTGTGGGGACACAGTAGGAGTCCTATTTTCTCTTGCTGTCTCTTGTTCTCACCATTCAGCCTGCAGTCAGTCAGTCAGGCACTCAGGCCTTGAGGCTGTCAGAGGGGGAACAAAGTGAGTGGGTGAAAAGCTGAATGCCTGTTCTCTGATCGCAGGGACTGATGCTGTGCCAAACATCACATACAGTGGCTCGCTCAACAAGCCTCACAGCAAGATAGTTCCAACATAGGCCTTCATCATGCATATTCTGTTTGTTTGTTTGTTTGTTTGTTTGTTAAAGAGCAGGATCACTCATACAGTGCCATGAAAATGTATTCGCCCTATTCACAAATTATTTTCTTTTTTTTTGTAGTTGCATTTTTTTTGCATTTAATGTTTAAGTTCAAGATCAAACTGATTTTGGCACAGTTACAGTCAGTGGTGTTGTGGTCCTTGGACAATTGGGTATACTCTAAAATTCCACTTTTTTTTAAGTAGTCCAGAAAACCGTCCTGTTTAAATTACAATGGCATTTTTACTTGCTCACAATAATAAAATTATCATGACTTGATTGACTTGAGCAATTTGTAGTTATTAGTGGTAGCGCAAGCGGCCTGAATTAATGTGAAATGAGTTTGTTATGAGTCAAATATACAGTATAAATAATGTTGTAAAGCAATATTTAGTCAACAATGAGCAATTAAAATTGTAAAAAACAGTTACTATTAGATCTCAATAACGCTTTATTTTGAGCCAAATCTTAAAGTACATGTCTCCATTCTTGTGTTTTAACTTACTTTAAAATCAGCTAGCATCCTAGCTACTAAAACAAAACTCGATCATGTAGGTAAAGTGTGCACCCGGCGGCGCCCACTCCGGGGATCAGCGTGAGGCCATCCGGTTGAGCTAAAATACTGGAGTGCTGTAGCCGCTCCGGACAGTATTTAAGGATCATTCACCGTGTTTATGACCCGCCCAACTGTGCCTACGATTGGCTCATCAGTCCTCATGTGTAAAGTTAGCCAATCTAGTCGGCGAATGCATCGCCTAACAGCCAATTAGAGGCAGAGAAGCTGCACGGTGTGCATCAAGGAGGGTTTAGAAGTGGGTAGATACAAAACTCAGGATTTAGAAGTAGGTAGATCAACATCAGTCTTGCCAAATCCCAAATCAGTTCCAGGCTAGGGATGTGGACTCTTGCTAAAAACATGTTCCCTTGAGGTGAGGTCATACACGCCCCCCTGGAATCCCCCTATTTAACTCTTTGACTGCCATAAACGTTATAAAACGTTTAGCATAAACCTAGGGAAGGGCGCCGAGGACGTTAAAAGACGTCCCCTATGTTTTCTTTTTTTTCTTTTTTTCAAAAACGGGTGCAAGAAAGCCTTGGGCAGCTGTGCTGAAAGTATCAGGCAGATCTGATTAGTAAAAGACTCGTTTTGGCCCCTAGAGGGCAGCGATGACTCTCTTTGCACAAGGTTGGATGGGCCGCCCACCGTGGGCGTCAGTAGAAGACGTGAGGCGGAGCTAGAGTGTTGAGGAGACAATGGCTGGTTCAAGCCATTGTGGCTTGACCAAGCAACCGGTTGCAAGCAACTCACGCTTGAGCATTTTTTTCAAAGACGGAAAGCATCAATCAATACTAAAAAGCGCATTGATGTCGACGATGATGATGACTCCGAGCTTGACGCCAAAGTTGGAAGCCTTGACGCGACTGCTATGACACGTAGTAAGCCTCACCGGCTAAGCGCGGCTAGCGCTGCTAAGGCCGGAAAACGCGCACAATAGCCGACCGGGTACTTCTACACAATCGGACATTCGATCGGGCGATGGAGAGTTGGCATCGACCAATGCAGATTGATGATGATGATGATGATGACTCCGAGCTTGACGCCAAAGTTGGAAGCCTTGACGCGACTGTTTATGATCACGTAGTAAGCCTCACCGGCTAAGCGCGGCTAGCGCTGCTAAGGCCGGAAAACGCGCACAATAGCCGGCCGGGTACTTCTACACAATCGGACATTCGATCGGGCGATGGAGAGTTGGCATCGACCAATGCAGATTGATGATGATGATGATGATGATGATGACTCCGAGCTTGACGCCAAAGTTGGAAGCCTTGACGCGACTGTTTATGATTACGTAGTAAGCCTCACCGGCTAAGCGCGGCTACCGCTGCTAACGCCGGAGCTGCACAAGCGGACATTCGATCGGACAATGAAGAGTACCCCGAGTCCAATGCATATTCATCGGAGGAGCGGGTACAGTCTGATCACGGAGAAGACACTGTTTCTGGACTACGATGCCACCATGAATGGAGTGGATAAAATGGATCAGAACATCTCCTACCACCCGGTATAGCAACTGAAGGACACGAGGAAGCGAGACGTAACGTAACCGTAGCATGATCCTGATATTAGACTTGATGGCAACACACACTGCAGTATATACTTGCTATTCCCCGGCCTGCAAGAAAGTGGAGCACGTGAAGAGGCAATCTTGTGCAAATGCTGTTGCGTCTCCTTGCACGCAGGAGAGTGTTACAAAAAGAAAAACTGTTGTTGAAACATCCACATATTTGTAAATAGCACCAGTTGCACACATTTGTAAATAGTTTGCCAAATTGTTGTCAAATTGTTACACTGTTGAATGTAAATAAACGTATTTTGCTATCAAAAAACACTTTTTCATTCTTGGTGGTAGTGTTTTATAGAAGTAAAGCACTATTTAGGTGTTTGTGGCATCATTCATGGACAAAAAGAAGTGTCAAATTCACTAGAATGCATGAAATAATATCGTTTCACTAAAAGCTTGATTTCTCCGTATTTTGGTCCAAAACAGGCGAAATTGGGTCAAACTAACCATTTTCTATTGTTGATTACTAAAGAACGGAATAAGGTAGAAACAAACTTCTTTTTTCTGATGAAAGATGAAAGTCCAATCTTTCATTTGGTAGTACGTGTGTTTCCATAGTCCAAACAGAACATTTTCTGTGGACCTTGAAAGATCAGTCTAAATGCTTAAATCGGCTGGCACTGACGGCATCCCTTTTCTGAAAACGTCTGGCAGTCAAAGAGTTAAAAAGGACTGCCTTAAGTAAAAGTGTGTGGTATCTCTTTCGAGTATCTGTCAGTTATTTCTTCCTGATTAAAGACATACTTTTGCCGTAGATCCATCCATGAATCATCATGATTTTGATTCCTATCCTACCTAGTTTTCAAATATACATATAATGCCCATCACTCAAGCATTTACAAAATATGAGTGTCAATGAAGATGTACAATTTGGTGGTGATCCCCCAAAAAATTATAAAGGAGGCCATTACCTCTTTAAAGGAAAATGCTAATTCACAGTTTTAACGCAAGTTAACAGAAAACATTACACATTCATTTTGACTCAAGTATAAGTTGTGATTATGTTTCCTTGCCATATGAAGGGCTTCATTTTTGGTACATATCACTTTTCTTTAAAAAATAAAATAAAATAATAAAATAAGTCTCAATGAAAAATGCACGGATTTCATAGCAAATTTCAGGCATATGTAGAAAGAAGGTATCAATGGTGTACAATCTGGCACTGATTTAAATTAGGATTGTTCAGCCTTGGTGTCATTGCAGTCCTCCATCTTTCCCTTTCTATATAAACACCCCGCTCTCGTTTCATGTGGTGTTTACTCACAGAAAAGGTGGTGAGCGTCCTGCTGTGTGCAGTATTACAACAACACAATTTTGCATACCCCCTTTATGAGGAATCAGCTTTCATAAAATGTTGAATATGCACTGTAACCGTGACGATCAGCAGCCTTCTTCTGGAAAGGACGCATGAGTCAGACACAAACACAAACACACGCACAGTCTAGCAGGTGTCTGCTGCTACACACTGATCTGACAGCTCTCATCTATACTGAATCAAATCCTCTGAGATGTGTGTAGGAAACAGCTTTATTTTTGTTCTGTGAATAAGCTGACTTGCCCTTAGATTTGTTGCTCTGAGCTGTAGTCGGCCCTGTGTAAATCAATGCCTTAGTGGGCTACAGAGGCAGCGGTTAGGCCTATATTTACTTTGTTTCTTAGCTAGCAGCACTAGCTATATTGAGAGGTTACAGGAATTCAATACACACTACAGAAAGGCCGAGGTGTTTGGAGTGGCGGGTCTTCTGAAAGAGTGAGAGTCACAAAGGGGACAACTGTCCTATCAAGCATGACAATACAGTCACGTAATTGATGTAGCACAAATGAAATTATTAGCCTATGCAGCACAGAATAAATGCAAAAATGGAGACACGCCATTAAAACAAATGCCATACATTATCATAAAGAGTTCAGAAATGCATTTAAATCCAATGCATATGGTCGCTTTATTGGTTTAAGATAACACATGGTGTGCTTCTGCTCATCTGCAGTCCGTGTCAGTAGCGCTGAATACCGGATTAAGTCTGATGGCAATAAATTATACAAGCAACCTGAAATGTAATGCTTTTCATTAGGTGACACATCACAATTCTGCATACTGTGTTAATAATACTGCCTTTATCGTTGAACAGCCGAGTTGTGGATGTAAGGAAACATAACCATGCCATCCCTGCAATGTGCTCCCGCCAATTCATACAACAACAAAACTGAAGTTCAATCAAAAGGGAATTGCTGCTAAGGTTAACTCTGAAGCAACATGCATTGCTGTCCCGTCTGCTCCGAGAAATTGAATGAAGTGATTCCGTTCTTTATGTTCTTGTGTGCGTCTTTCAGGAGACCTTGAGAAATGAAGGTTGGACTCAGTTAATAATAGTGGCCGAGAGGGTCTGTTAGCGTTGGCCACTACATCACTTCTTACCAGGGAGACATCTCTAGGGCTCGATGGAGCTGTGATGGAGTGCTGGACGGGGAGCAGACTGGTACAGTGATGGAAAGGGTATCAGAGGCTCGGGGACATATGAGATTCTGCCAACAAGGGGACTAGGACACCAAGCATGCATTTTATTTTCGATGATTTCATCACTTTGGAAACATTTGAAGTTGAACTTAATTAGGTATTAAACAAAGCTTGTTGGATAGACCATAACTAAACTACCTAAAAAAAAGTAAATCCAACTGTTTAAAGTGTGTCATTGTCATGGCTGTTGCGGTAGAGTAATGACACAAGTGCAGGATAGAAGACAAGGCAAGGTTGGAGTTCAGGGGAAGCAATGAGTCAAGGATTTTTTTTCTTTTCCTAAACTAAACTAAAGGGGGGCCGATACATAGGTGGGCTGACAAAATAAATGTATTAAAATACAATATTATAGAATATCAAATAAAATCCTGTAGAGGTTCAACTGGGCTACACAGATTTGTGACGGGGCAAAAGCACCCGCTAAACTGTTGTAGTGCTGTCTCTGAATGAAGAAGAAGAAGAAAAACAAAGCATTTATTAAAAAAAAAGAAAAGGGAAAGTACAGAATAACACACACATCATCAATGGTGTCCTGATATGTCACTTCACTGTGACAACAGAGAGAAAAAATTCACCTTACTGACTCTCATCCTTGTAAATGGAGGTGCTGTTGCAGGTGTACAATAACTATGAAAATATAGTTTGTGAAAACAACAGGCAAGATCGATTTTAGATTTTATTCATACTAATTGAAATTGACAATTAAGTAAACATGCATCAATTGTATTCACATATTTGTGTCTGATTTGTAGCAACGTTTAGCTGATTATATGAATTAAATACAAAGGTTAAGCCAATACACAACTGAAAATTCACTTTCCAGTATTTGATTAGGCAGTGTATATGTATAAAGAATAAAAGTGCAAATATCTATGGCATCTTGTTCACAGATTTTTTTTTAAAGACGATTAAGTATCAAAATAATAACATAATTGAACGGCGCTATCAACTCAAGTGATCGCTTTGACGTATCCGATGCATAAACAACCGCCTTTGTTCATTTGAATGTCAGTTTCTTGATGTAATAGGCAAGAAAAATGGCATCTTGTATCACCAAATACAAGCTCAGTGGCCAAGTGGTAGACTGTCTGCCCTGGGACTGGGGGGTCATGGGTTCAATCCCTGGCCGGATGATACCAAAGACAATAAAAATGGGACCCATTTGCCTCCCTGCTTGACACTCAACATTATGGGTTGGAATTGAAGGGTTAGATCACCAAATTATCCCCAAGTGTGGCCCCTGCTGCTGCTCACCTCTCCCTCAGGGGATGGGTCAAATGCGGAAAAAAAAATCACTTCACTTAGAAGGGTGGGACAATCTGTGGTACTTTACTTTAAAAATACTGTGCCTATTCTTTTGCAGGTTTCATGTCCTTCCTTGCGCGAGGGGGTTGGGGCACTGCTGCTAATGTTGGTGTAAACACGCTGATTCGCGCACCAAAATGTAGCTGGTGAAGTGAGTAAAACTTGGCCGGACATTCGATGTTTGATTTTTACTCTTGCCGTAAAGGGTGCAGTTTAGGGATTGTTTACAATTACAGATTCCAGGGTGATGTATGTGGGACAAATCACCATTGTAAATAAAAAAACAATATATTTATATGTTATATTTTTAGGCCTTGCAATTGAAGATTTGTAGAAGGGTGACGCATGTGCCAAGGGGGAATAAACATCACATGTTGGTACAGCTCCTGATAAAGGTGTTAACTGCTTAAATTATATTCACATTTTATAATTAGAGTGTATTTGAATTGAGGCAAAGGCGATGAGCCACTTGTGAGCAGAGCTCACTTACAAAGTGAAAACTGATAGCAGTGTTTAACAGTTGGTACGCACTTTTTAATAGAGATTACGATTACCCCCACTATGATAGAAATATATACAACATAGAGTATTATCATAAGGCCTTGACAGAGTACTGAGCGTGACAGAGTGACGATGAAGTTGGTTATTGCTTTTCTGTAAAATGACAAGTAGGCTACATTGACACCACGTCTCATAACTGAAACATGATTGACGAGGTCTATTGGTCTTCCTTGATCCAGCCGCCATCTTTGTGGGGCTTCATTTGTTTAAAGCCTTGTTTTATCTGTGGTCATGAAAACGGAGGATTAAACTCAGAACAAATACTGTTTGACAGGCAACAAAACAGAGAAAACAGTAAATAAAATATTTGTCTAAGGAGAATAGAGAGATTGGCCTGGACAATACAAAAATAGGGAATCGTGTGAGGTTTTGTGGATGGATGGCCGACATCAAAACTGTTTTAAATCGATGCTTCATTTCTAGATTGTAAGTCAAATCTATTCTTTTCTCCATTATTCTCTACCTTTCAAAAATTGCTTTTAATATGTCTCTATCTGCCAGGAGCTGATGGTGATGGATAATATGAGTTGACTGACCTGTGCTCCCGTGCCAGGATATGTCAAGAGACGTGAATCTGAGCCACTCGCACAAATCTCAGAAAGAAACTGCCAACCTACTCCACCTCGGTGCCCCCTTCAATATGTTCTCATTTTAGATAATGAAAGAAGTCTGGAGGGGGAAGCCACAGCAGAGATCACTGATCCACTCTAAGTGAAAACCTATACTCAAGTTAATGTGAATACCCTCAGGGGAGGAGGACAATTCATTAGCCACATTACCCAGATAAGAGTTGAACTCTACTGTACGAGTGCAGTTCAGCGTCGGCATCCACGAGGGTGCGGCAATATGCGATGAGCATTTTTTCCCTCCACTGCAGCATCTGTTATAGACTGTGTTGCAAGTGTCCGGACGGAGCCTTTATTTTACATACTCTGACCACTAGAGGCAATATTGAATCACAAATTCATTTGGCGTCGACAGTGACAGGGATAAAGCATGACAAAAAAAAAAAGGTATTGGAAGCATGCTGCAGCACAATTGCTGAAGATGCACAAAGTGCAATTGGACACAGGTACTGGCGAATGATACATTTTCTATGCTTTAAGCTGGAAGAATAAAACCTTCAATAATGTGATGCGCAAAGTGTCCTCAAGTGTACTTTAAGGCTGCTATTATAGAGTTGTTTGATCCTTTCCAGTGAACATTACATAGTCAAATAATTCTGTTTTTTTTTAACCACAAAAGGTTCAGTTTAATTTCTGTTACTTCCGCTCGTCCTCCTAAGAAGATCTTCACGCAACCATTCTCACAACTCTGAAACAAGGTATCATAATTCCAAATGCTGTTTGATCCTTCGTGAAATTCTAAAAAAACTAAAAAGCAACAACCAAGTGGCATTTGGAAGAGGAGAACACACAAAGAACTGATGGAATGCAATACATAGCAATAGATAGAGGAAGCACTGCCCTTGGGGATGTTAGAGGTGTCATCACAAATGGTGCTTTGAAATGCTGGAATTTATCTGGGGGTTTTCAAAATTATTCATGCATGTAACTGTTTCAGAGAGCTCTTTGAAGATGAAGTATTTCAAATATGAACCATTCATCCTTCCCTCAACTTGAAATGTGTCTTTAATATGTATATGGTTTATGTGGAAATTAAGGTACCACAGATTGTCACACCCATGTAAATGGGGTGAAATTTGTTGTCTGCATTTGACCCATACACTGAGGGAGCGGTGAGCAGCAGCAGGAGCCACGCTCTAACCCCTCAATTCCAATTTGTAATGCTAAGTGTCAAGCAGGGTGGCAATTGGGTCCCTTTTTTTTTTTTTATAGTCTTTGGTATGACCCAGCCGTGGATTGAACCCACAACCTCCCAGTCTCAGGGCGGAGACTCTACTACTAGACCACTGAGCTAGTAATAAAATTAAATATGTGCCAAAAACAAAAACAAATTCACTATTCGTTTACCATTAAACCACCAAATCCTGAATCAATTTAAATAAGTTACTAATGGAAAAACACGCATTGTCTAAAACATGAAAAATCCAATGTGTTCATAATGGTAAATGAGGTGCACTTATACAGTGCTTTATTTACGCCACATGTTGTCCAAAGCACTTTACCAAGCTTTATATAAACTTTTTTGAAAACATATTGGAGTGGACAAGCAGAAATGGAGACAACATACACATGTTCTCAAGGAAAGAATAAAAAGTAAAAGGGTAGCACTTAGTCTCAAAATTGATGATAGAAAGATGAATGATTCACTGACTTTGCTTGTTTCTTTTTTATACATTCTTCGAGACCAGTTAGCAGTTAACGTTATGTGGTTATATTGTCCTCCAGCAATGTTGTGACAGTACCAGATGAACTTTGGCGCATCAATTCCTGTGTTACATTTTCAACTTGTGCACAGACCAAACCTTGTTTGGGCTTGTAGATTGCTTAGAAACACATCAATCTCCTGTATGTGGAGTTTTGTGTGCCTTCCCTTCATGCCAAATGACCCCATTGCCCTTTCTCTAGTGTCCAGTGAGTTTCTCATGTCTGGCTCCTGAACCTTCACCACCTTTCTTATTAAAGAGCACTGGGCGATATCCACCCTCATCTTTCTCTCTCTTCCCCCTCACTCACTATGTTTGTCCCACTTTCTGTTTCTCTTCCTGTCCTTTCGCCTACGAACAGCCCTGTATGTATTTCAATTTATTGTACCAGTGTCAGTATCTTACGGTGTAACACTTTTGTCAACACTAACAAGTTAGTTACTCATCTTATGAAACCCATAAGAAAATTACCAATTGAAACGTGTTTTAAATGTTTTTTGTATTTTTCATTTCTTGTTCATCAATCATAGTCACTGGCAGGCTGGCCACAATACACAGGTTGACTAATTCAATAGCAAGAGTCCAATTTATTATTGCATTATATTTAGTGTAATAAGTAAATAAATAATTTATAATTTGTATGTATGTACCTCTAAGTCAAATTGCCACTGGCAGCAGTCTAACAGCTGCACTCACATTCTGTGTTTGTTAGTGTTTCATGTTTTTAGTGTTTAAAATTGTCGAGTCAAATTGTAAATAAATAAAAAAAATTAAAAAATTATGAAAATCGACAAAAATGAATCTTATGAGCTGGGACATGGCACAACAAATTTGGAAGGGCTGAAAAGTAAACTGAATAATAATAATAATAATAACTAGAAAACAAAGTTCATTAACTAAACTGAATGAACAACAATAATAGATAAACGGATAAATAAATAAATGAGAAAAGTCCAAACTGAATGTTCTAGATTATCTCTAACCATGAATGGGAGCAAAGTCAATATTGGGTATTAAGTTCCCAGAAAGTTTTTGTCAGTCCTTTCTTTGTTTCATGGAATGTTCGGGTGACACCAAGTTTCACAGTCTTGAAATGAAAAGAGGCTATCACAGTGGGAGGGTGATGAAGTTTGACATAAACAGATTCTGTTTGCCTGCAGATGGGCTTGAAGAGCATTTGAGGTATTTTGTTTGCTAAGGGGGGAAGATGGTTAATGTCACTTGATATGGAACAGGCCTGTTGCTGGCCTTCTGTTGCCATTGTCACTGGTTTATTTTTACTTCCCCTCTCGAAAAATCTTTTTTTTTCTTCTTTCAAACGTTTTAATTTTTAATGTAAGAAAAACTTGCCATTTGAACAGGACTGTGCATCTCTCCTCCCACACATCAGAGATGACATGAATGGGAGTCTATGCTCATTCAAGTGGAAATAGAAGCGCTGCTTAAAAAGGTGCCCTGACTACATCCTAATGCGAGATCTCAGACACAAAATTGCTGAAGACATTGCGTCCATCACATGGACATTGTAGACGGGTTCAGTTTCAGCAGAATTATCAACTAATAAGAAAGGATAGAAACGCTAGCTAGAGGAGATGGAGAGGTGGCGTGGCTTGCTATGTGGACTCAAGTCTGCGGGCCAAGAGGTTAATTGACTTTGAGGAGCACACTGAGTGCGCCTGCGTACTGATACTAGTAGACTCTCCAGTGCAGTCTCAACTCTTGTTGTGAGAACACTTCATAACACCCGAGGGTAAATGAGAAGAGAAGTGCAAGTTTACATTTTTAGAAAAACAAATGTTACCAAGATAAAGATCGGAAATGTGTCAATGGAATGAGATAAGAAATGCACATGTCAGTTATTGCATGACAGACTAGCAGGCATGGGGAAAAGCGGCTAATTTCGATGGTGCTCCATTCATTTTCAATGGGAGTTGATGTCAAACGTGGGATAGGGACCAAGCCTAACTGTAAAGAACACATTTCCGCAAACAATTTACGATCCCCCTAAAAGTGATTATATTGCCTATATTAATACTTAAAAACATAAATGTTACACAACCTTTGATCCAAAAATACTTTAAGATTTGCTGCGGACAAAGCACATAAGTAGGAACAAAACAAACAAACATCCACAGTTAACTTTATGTGTCTTCAGCAGAGCATAGTGAGAACATGCTATCCCTGTTTAGTTGAACGGATCCCCACTTTTGATTTTAGGTTATCCCCATGTGTTAGATCTGATTTGTCAAAATATTGTAAGTTCACATCCTCTCAATGTCAGTACATTTAGTGAAGACCCTTCTTTTGTAATGGCCTGTACCACTATAAATCTAACTCCTCATAATCGCTGCTCCTCTTTCATTACTCTCCTCTCAATCTCACTTCTACTCTTCTGCTCTTAATTGCTTGAAGGTCACTGACAATAATGTGACAACTTATTAGAAACCCCATCTGATGCAGCTGATTTTACACCTCACTTTGCCACGCGCTTGGTTTCTAGGCAATTACTGAGCATGCTATTTATTAATTTCATGGTTCATAGACCATCACATGCTATAAATAGTGAAGGATGATAGCTCAGTCATTCACAGTGTTGTTGTTTTTTATCGATTTTGAGTGAGATGCTCATGTGGGATGTAGCCTTCGTCTCATGGCCCTTAGGCTGCAGAGTAAGACCATGCACACAATAGCCATAATACCCATTTGGCTGCTATATGCTTTACAAATGTCATAATTGTAATTACACAGGGAAAAAAAGTGACCTTTTTATTTTTTGCAAGAATCCATTTATTTCTGAGGATGGCTAACACCCAACACAAGTGTTATATAACAGAACAACTGCCAGGACCAATTATCTGTTGTTTCTCCAAAGCAACACAGTCTACAGTTCAGCATGCCACTCTTCCAAAATACTCTCCTATTGCCGATACAATGTGTCTCTGTGGTGTGGGAGCTGTTTTAAGAGTTTGGTGAGTGTTTGGAGACAATCCTGTAAATAAAGCTGAGACTGGACCTCAGCCAATAGGTTTCACTCAGACATCTATTTATAAAGAAGAAAAGCACTGCCTTCCAAATTTAAATTAATATGTAAAATTTTTCATACAGAAATCAACAACACTGTGAGTATGAGGATGGTTTCACACAACATCGTTCAAATGACACAAATCTCATCTAAATCATTGTCTTTTCCACAACCGCCACCAAACCTAACTTCAAACATACGGGCCAAAGCAGATGTCTCAAATATTTCCACAAGCACTACAAGGTAACAAAAAGAGGTCCATCAAGGAATTTTACACACACACACATGCACCAATGTTTTATATTTGAGATGAATGTGTTTAGGTATTAAACTTTATTTATTTTTTATTTTTTTGGTAAATTAATCCAATTTATTCAGATATCAAACATTTCCTCATATTCCCTCTAGGACTTTAATTTGTTGAGGTGGGAATAAGTCATATAATTTCTGGGAAGTCCAAATATTTATTCTTGGAGCCCCAACAGACCCTAGAATCGCCTCTAGTCATAGTCAAGTAGATTCTCAGAAATCAGGGGTGGCCAAGTTCGGTTCTCGAGAGCCACTATCCAGCCTGTTTTCCATGTTTCTCTCCACTAACACACCTGATTCATGATCACCGCTGTTATAAATAGTCAAAATCAAGTGTATTTCATAAGTTTTGGTTAAGCATGTCACAAGTCCTAAAAATTGTGTCATGATCTGAGCTGTCAGGCTGCGCTCAGTTGTTGTTTGTTGTTGTGTTGCAGCCAGTTGACCACGAGGGGCGCCAACGCGGTTCACACAGCTGTTTTCAGCTGTTTCCTCCTTGCTTTGCAAGCGATTTCTGTTTGGATTTTGTGTGCGTGTGTGTGTGTGTCTTTTGTGTAAATAAATATTGTAAACTGCTCTGCTGTCCGCGTTTTTGGGATCCACACTCGTATCTTAACAGTTGGTGAATCAAGTCTGACTTGAGTCAAGTGATTTGACTCGAGCCACCCACCTCTGGTAATTAGTATCGTTTTTCTCAGCCTGTGTTCCTGCATCAAAAAAAAAACTGTTGGATGCATGCTGTCAACGCAAGCCTGCTGTATCAGACCTTTGCCCTACACTAACCCTCTACCCAACAATACACCCACAGTGAATTAAAAAAAAGAAGAAGCTCTAAGTCAGCCAGCCACATCATAGACCACAGTTGAGGTCAACTAAACAGTAACATTTCTATTCTATTTTTTATTTATCGTGTAGTTCTTCCTTATTACTGCTGTGTTGTTGCTCAAGGCCACCAACGTATGGTTTGTCGGCTTTTTGGGTCTTGTGCTGGTTCTTTCAGGTGTTTAGTAAACCTAAACATAGTGAAAGATCAGCCACTTGAAAATACCTGTAAATACATATAGGTAGTAAATCTGGAGTAGTGTTAGTTTTGTAGATGTGAGTCTGCCGCTCGCCCACAGAGGGATCTGTACATGCATCTTCCTTGAGCATTCTCTTTTCAAGTCTTGCCACACATGACCGACTTGCTCCCACTTTCGGCTTGTGCTTCTGCCTGAAAGTGTGAAAAAGGTAAGGGAACATGCGCTGAAGTTTGACCTTTAGATTCAACAGTATAAATGTTGACTCTGGCTGTCACTGTGGTCTTGTTATCATCTCTGAAGCACAACACGCAAACCACAAATGCCTTGCTTTTCACCCTGGTGTTTGGGTTGAACCAATAAGGGCTGTAAATCTTAAAGGCAGTCGAGGAAGGTTACCAGCAAAATATGAAATTCAGTTTCGCACATCCCCTTGGAGCAATATTAAGCCTCAATTTTAATATCCCAACATCACAGCTGTGTGACTCAAACCTTTGAACACTTTGAGTGTGTAGACAGCCTATTGGGAAGCACGTGTGCTACGAAATCCAACTTAATAGCTTTTTTATAAGGCTATATATCAGAATCCTGCTTGTGGACATGAGTGTGAGCTTTTCTGTGTGTTTCATCACGTCGCTTCCGCTGCCCAAGGCTCGCCTGATTGAGAAGACGGCTGCTTTTACGGTCCGGAGCCCTGTGAACTTTATGAAAGTGGTCCCTCCGTCCTGTAGCGCCCATCTGAAATAACGTGTTTGTTTATCTCTGGAGAGAATTTATTCTGCGGATTGATTGGTTGGCACCTCTGCAATGGCTCAGGGAATTAGATTTTCCTTTTATTTATTCCCTTACTTTTTTTTCTCCTATGTAAGAGGAGTCTCTAGTGTGATACCACAGAAAAATATATTTTGTATTCCTTTGTGTGGTGATTAAGTGGAGGGAACATGAATGATAGAGTGGGAACATAATAAAGTTATTCATTTTAATCTTGCACCTCCTGTGGTATTTGCTCTCAAAATGGACTTTTAGATTAAATAAGTGTTCAATGTAGCAATCCATTGGAATGTCAAGAGAGTGTCAAATTATTTGAACAGAAAAACAGGTGAATGTGTTGTATGATTGCTGTACTGAATGTTTACTATTTCAAGAATATGTGGATGAATAGTCACAAATGTAAGACCATTTACTAATACTAGGGCTGGGTTTACATTTTTGTTCCTTTTTCGAGCCTAATATCGATTCATAAAACCATGAATTGATTATTTAAATCTATTTTTCCCATACATTCATAAGAAAATAGAATTTAAAAGTAAAAATGTTTCCCCAATTAATTTTTGTACCTTACTGTTTTATTGAAACTTACTGTTCACATGAATTTAAAAGTATTTTCTTACATTTATGAATCGAATCAAACTGAACTCTTGTGAATCAAAATCGAATTGATTGAGGAAATTAGAATCGATACCCAGCCCTAACACTTTTAATTTTTTTTTTTTAAATAATGTTTCCAATTTATGCTACTCGTTATGATTCCGCAAGGAGAAATTCAACCCCAAACACTATGTTGTGTATCAGTACCGTTTGTATGTTCTTAACTCATAAGTGATGCTCAGCATTTGATATAGATATGACTGACATAGATTAAACTCGTCTGACAGGCTCACAGACCTGTGGGGGGAAAAAACACCAACATAATGACTCTTGACTTAAGAGTAAAATTGTCCAGCAATATTATTCAGATCTGTAGTAGGCCAAGTGTGATGCACGTGCAAGCAGAGAACGTGACAGCTTGCCTTTTTATGTATTTATTTTTACTCGTCCTGCAGTTTTTCTCATATCAGAGTGTCACATGATCAGCCCTGAAGCGACAGGAAACAACCTCTCCTAGGGGAACTGACGGAGCCACATAGTCAGCATGTTAGTCACATGGCGCCTCTATGTCTCTTGTTGTGGGTCATCTCCAGTAGGTGCTGCATATGATAATTCTGACTTAAAGTCAGAATTCTCACTTTAAAGTCAGAATTCTTAGATTATAGTGATAAAGTGAGAATTCTTAGATTATAGTGATAAAGTGAGAATTCTTAGATTATAGTGAGATTTCTCATTTTAAAGTCAGAATTCTCACTTTAAAGTCAGAATTCTGAGAACAAATTCCTCTTCACTGGCCCTAATCCTTTTCTGCAGGTTAGTCTTGATGACACTTTCAATATCAAAACCCAGTGGACTAAAAAGTTGACTGAAAAGGTCCCAAGAATATCCATCGACCATCATTTTTTTTTACATAATTTATTCTCATTCAGCTTGGTGAATAAAATGCAGCCTATGCCAGCTACATTTTTGGTGGGGTATAAAGTGGACTGTCACCAATATTCATATACGCAAATCACCATTTACACTCACATTCACTCCTATGGGCATTTTACTGTCTTCAGTTACCTAACATGCATGTGTCAGGAAGCTGGAGTACCAGCAGAAAACCCAAATACACAGAAAGCATGAAAAGTCCACACAGGAGGGTTGAAAGTTGAACTTTATGTTTGCCTCATAGAAAACTTCTAAATACACCTTGTACTGCCCAAGCTAAAATAATAATAATAATAATCCTTTTTTTTGTGTTAGTTCATGCTGTGCCTGTGTTTTTTTGAATTCCCATCTGTGTTTCATCATGAAATTCATGCATATGTAGCGAGAAATTGATGTTTTCTTTTTGGACGAATTAGTAATTTGAACGGCGCTTGAGGAGTTCGTAAATCCCTCAATCGCCTATAAGGGCACCACGTTCTTGACAAGGCGTGGGAGATTTAGGACTCAGGCGCAGAGATAGGAGTTTGCCGCCAAGGCAGATATTTATTCAACATAAAACTCCTCGTTTAGAGGGAAAAACAAAGGTTATAAAATATTTAAATAAAGACGCTCCAAAAGGGAAGATGTCTAATCTACAAACAAACCACTCCTAAACTAAAACTATACTGTGGCTATACAAAGTTACAAACAAAAGTTCATACAGAAGACAGGACAACAAGGCTGAGAACTACGACTAACTGGCTAGAGTGACTCTGACGAAAACACTTTGGCACAAGACAAGGGAGATGCAGACCATTTAACACATGAGGGTAATCGGAAACAGGTGGACACAATCAGGAATCAGGGTTGACACTGACACCACATGAGGAAGGGCAAGTAAAAGTAAAAGCCCAGACGAGACAACCTCACCGTGGTGTGACAGTACCCCCTCCCCCTCTAGGGCTGACTCCCGACGGCTAAGGCTGGTCAGGATGATCCCTATAGAAGTCCTCAATTAAAGGAGTCATCCATAATGAAGCGGGAAGAAACCCACTGTCTCTCCTTGGGCTCGTACCCCTCCCAGTCCACCAATAACTGCATGCCCTGGCCCCGATTGCGGACGGCCAGCAGTCGCTTCACTTTGTAGACGGGGCCCCCATCCTCAATCACAGGAGGAGGCGGGGGCGAGGGAGCCGGAACCATGGAACTCTCCTTGACTGGCTTGACTTGGCTAACGCGGAATGTTGGATAAACACGAAGGGACCGAGGGAGGCAAAGACGGACAGTGGCTGGGTTGATCACCTTGGAGATGGGGTGCAGGCCCACAAACCGTGGTGACAACTTCTGACATAGCACTTTCAAGTGGAGGTTCTTGGAGGACAGCCACACTTTCTGCCCAGGCTGGTATGCTGGAGCAGGTCTCCTCTTTTGATCTGCTGCTCACTTGACTCTGTCTCTCTGGCGCTCCAGTACCTGCCGAGCGGCTGCCCAGATGCGATAGCAGCAGCGGACCAAGGCATGAGTAGAAGGAACAGAGGCTTCAGACTCCAGGTTAGCAAAGAAGGGGGGATCATAGCCAAAAACACATTTGAATGGGGTGACTCCTGTGGCAGAAGTAGGCAGCGAGTTATGGGCAAACTCAACCCAGACCAGGTGTTTGCTCTACGTCGAAGGATTCTGGGAGACTAGGCACCGGAGACTGGTCTCCAACTGTTGGTTGAGGCGCTCTGACTGGCCATTAGCCTCAGGGTGGTAATCTGAGATTAGGCTGGCTTTGGCTCCAATTAGGCTGCAAAACTCCCTCCAGAAACTGGACACAAACTCGGGCCCCCGGTCTGACACAATGTCTCTAGGGAACCCATAAACTCGAAAGACTTGGTTAATCATGACCTGAATCTGACCATTTTAGAGAATCTCTCGACTACAGTGAGAACTGTGTTTTTACCCCGGGAGATGGGGAGTCCTGTGACAAAGTCCAGGGATATTTCTGCCCATGGTCTGGAAGGAATGGGAAGGGGCTGCAGCAGGCCCAAGCGTGATCTGGTAGATGACTTATTTCAGGCACATACCGAGCAGGCCTCGATGTACTCTCGGACCTCCGGCTCCATATAAGGCCACCAGAATCGCCGGGAGATGGCGTACATTGTCCGTCGGACTCCCGGATGACAGGAAAGGAGGGAAGTGTGGGTCCAATGGATCACCTGTGGGCATAGCTGCACTGGGACAAATAGTCTATTAAGCGGACATCCGTTAGGTGGAGGTGTTCACCGTTAGCTTGTTTAACGTCCTTCTCAATTAGCCATGTCACGGCTCCAACCACACAGTTCGGCGGAAGGATGGTCTCTGGTTCCTTAGCAACAAGCTCGGGCTCGTAGAGACGTGACAGGGCGTCAGACTTGACGTTACGAGACCCCGGCCTGTAAGTGAGAGAGAAGGAAAAATGGTTAAAGAACAACGCCCACCTGGTCTGGCGTGGGTTGAGTGCCTTGGCTTTGCGTATGTATTCCAGGTTTTTGTGATCGGTCCAGACCACAAACGGATGCTTCGCCCCATCAAGCCAGTGCCTTCATTCTTCCAAGGCAATTTTGACAGCCAGAAGCTCTCTGTCCCCTACATCATAGTTACGCTCTGCCTTGGATAGTCGTCGCGACAAGAAGGTACAGGGATGCATCTTTCCATCCTTCTCTGCACGCTGAGACAGGACGGCTCCGACCCCCTCATTGGAAGCGTCCACTTCCACAACAAATTGCCGCTGTAGATCTGGCATTGTGAGGATTGGTGCTGTGACAAGGCGTTGTTTGAGAGCTTGGAATGCGGCTTCCGCCTCCGGGGACTAGCTGAACCTCACCAGAGGAGAGATGAGGGCATGCACTGAACCCTCTGATGAAGCGCCTGTAAAAGTTAGCAAACCCAAGGAATTGCTGAACCTTCTTGCGGCTAACAGGTGTGGGCCACTCCCTCACAGACTACTTTTAGCCGGATCCATCTGTACCTTCCCAGGGGCTATGACAAAGCCCAGGAACGAGATGGTTTTGGCATGAAAAAAACTTTTCTCTGCCTTGAAATAAAATGTTCTTAACTCTTTGACTGCCATAAACTATAACGTTTAGTAAAAACCTACGGAGGGCCGCCGAAGACGTTAAAAGACGTTCACTATGGTTTTTTTTGGGGTTTTTTTGGAAACGGGTGGAGGAAAGCCTTGGGCAGCTGTGCTGAAAGTATCAAGCAGATCTAGTTAGTATAATGACTCGTTTTGGCCCCTAGATGGCAGCCCCTAGATGGCAGCGATGACTCTCTTCTCTGTTTCAAATATGTATGTTCAATGCCTTTATCCTGCACAAAGCAAAACATCCTGGGAAGGTCAACATTTTTTGGAGTTTATCCAGCAGGTGGTGAGAGGGTGGCTCTTACCACAAGACCAGGAGGAGGACGTTGCTACAAGCATACAAACGGAAGGACATGAGGAAGCCAGACAGAACACCAGGTCACCGTATAACGATCCTGAAAGTCGACTTGATGGCAACATGGCCAAACACACACTGCAATACAAACCTGCTACCCCCCGGAAAAAAAAGCCAGCAAGAAAGTGTAGGGTCTGCACGCGAAGGGGCATTCGCAGCGAAACAAATTTGTGGTGCAAATCCTGCTGCGTCCCCTTGCACCCAGGGGAATGTTACACTATATACCACACCAAAAAAAAAAATGTGTAGTTGAAACATCCACACAATTGTAAATAGTAACACATACACACACCACACATGCACATTTGCCAAGTTGCACACATTTGTAAATAGTTTGCCAAATTGTGTTGTCAAATTATTACACTGTTGAATGTTGAATGTAAATAAACTGTTATTTTGCTATCAAAAAACACTTTTTCATTCTTGGTGGTAGTGTTTTATAGAAGTAAAGCACTATTTAGGTGTTTGTGGCATCATTCATGGACAAAAAGAAGTGTAAAATTCACTAGAGTGCATGAAATAATATTGTTTCACTAAAAGCTTGATTTCTCCGTATTTTGGTCCAAAACAAGCGCATTTGGGTGAAACTAACCATTTTCTATTGTTGATTACTGAAGAACGGAATAAGGTAGAAACAAACTTTTTTTCTGATGAAAGATGAGAGTTCAATCTTTCATTTGGTAGTATGTGTGTTTCCATAGTCCAAACAGAACATTTTCTGTGGACCTTGAAAGATCAGTCAAAATGCTTAAATCGGCTGGCACTCACAGCATCCCTTTTCTGAAAACGTCTGGCAATCAAAGAGTTAAGCAGTCTTTGAAGAACCTTGTAAACGTGGATTTGATGCGTGGCTAGGTCTGCCGAGTATATAAGTATGTCGTCTGAATAAACATACACAAACTGGTAGTCTCTCAAAACATCATTAATCATGGCCTGGAAAACAGCAGGAGCATTAGTGAGACCGAAGGACATGACTAGGTACTCGTAATGGCCACTAGGTGTATTAAACCCTGTTTTCCATTCATCCCCCTCCCTGATCCTAATGAGATGGTATGCATTGCGGAGGTCCAATTAGGTAAAGATCTTAGCTTGTTGAAGATTTTCAAACACAGACGACATGAGAGGGAGGAGGTAACGGTTTTTGATTGTAATGTCATTAAGGAGGCTATAGTCTATACAAGGCCGTAAGGAACCATCCTTTTTCACCACAAAAAAGATACCCGCTAGCGCTGGTGATGACGAAGGACGAATCAGCCCAGCCTTTAGGGAAGTTTCGATGTATTCCTTCAGGGCCACCTTCTCTGGTCCTGAAACAGAATATAGGCCCTTGGGAATGGTGGAACCTGGAACCAGCTCTATGGCACAGTCATAGGTACGATGTGGTAGGAGCGACATGGCTTTGGTCTTGTTGAATACCTCCTGGAGGTGATGATAGCAAGGAGGCACGATGCTCAGATCTGGGTATTCAGAGTCTGTGAGGGAATTAACAGAAATATGATTAACAGTTGTAATGTTCGCTTTCTGAATTGGTGAACCAACCCCATGGCTCACACAATCCTTTCCCCATCCCAGAACTTCGCCAGTCAACCAGTTCACATGGGGGTTGTGTTCACGCAACCATGGGTGTCCCAGGACCAGAGTCTGTGAAGGAGACTGAAACACGTGAAAAAACTAGGTGCTCCTTTTGTTTGCCAACATAGAGCTCGATGGGTTCTGTGATGTGTGTAATGGTGAATAACTCACTACCATTTAGTGCCCTAGCATTAATGGGCTTAATTAGCGGCTCAGTCTTGGCACTAAAATGTCTCACAAGCCCTCAGTCTATCAGGCTCTCATTTGCCCCAGATTTTATCAGGGCATGGAGGTCTGTGGAAGTGGTGCGGTGAATGATTTTTACTGGTGTGAGTTTTCGTGGAGCCGACTGGAGTCGTAACTTGACTCACCGCTTTGGTCCTTTTGGCTGGGCAGGCGGCCACGAGGTGATCTTGGTTCCCGCAGTAAAAGCACCGACCTTGCAGCTGTCGGCGCCGTCTCTCCTCCTGCAAAAGCCGCGCTCTGCTCAGTTGCATGGGCTCCTCCTCTGGTCCCAAGGGAACGTGTTGGCACTGAACTGATGAGGAATGGAGAGGAGCTGACACACCTGATACTTGGGAGAGCGGGGATCCCTCCGTCGTCCTTGCCCTGTGACCGCGGCTCTGCGTAACCTCCTGCCGCCGATGATCCATCCGGATGGCAAGGGCGATGAGGGTGTCCAAGTCCGGCGGCAGATCAACTGGGATGTCGCCAGGCCGTTGAGGAAGACGTCATAGAGTGCTGTGGAGTTCCAGCCACTCTCTGCCGTGAGAGTGCGGAAGCGGATTGCGTAGTCACTCACGGAGTCTTTTCCTTGTTTCAGGCTGCTTAGCTGCCGGGCCTTTTCCTGGTCTGAACAGGCTGGATCAAAGACCCTCTGAAGGGCGGTTTGGAAGTCCGTGACGGAGCCGCAGAGTGGGGAATTGCGTGCCCACTCTACCGTGGCCCAGTTAAACTAAAGGCGCTCCAAAAGGGAGGATGTCTAATCTACAAACAAACCACTCCTAAACTAAAACTATACCGTGGCTGTACAAAGTTACAAACAAAAGTTCACACCGAAGACACGACAACAAGACTGAGGACTACGACTGACTGGCTAGAGTGACTGACAAAAACACTTTGGCACAAGACAAGGGAGACCATTTTATACATGCGGGTAATGGGAAACGGGTGGACACAATCAGGAATCAGGGTTGACACTGACACCACATGAGGAAGGGCAAGTGACCTGAAACGAAAGGTGTCACAATTTTCAAAATAAAACAGGAAATGACAAGACAGTAAAAGCCCAGACTAGACAACACCGCGGTGTGACAGTTCTGTTGACTTTCACTTTTGGAGAAACACAACAAATCCTAATCCTCATTTATGTATTCATAATCTGAAGTTGCCACATTCAATGTTCATGGTTCTTTGTATTGATAAAATAATTACCAATCCACTTGGACACAAGCACGATTGAGACAATTAAATTTAGAAAAATATATTTATACGTAAAAAAAATATATATATATATGCAAGAGCATACATCTGATGATGCAGCTTCTGACATGAAGAGGTGTTTTAAAGCAATTGTAATTATTACAAAAACGGCCAGCAGAGTATAAGAGATCAGCCAGGGCCATGTTGCAACAAGCTGTGTTTTCAACAGGAATGTGAATAATAAACTTAGTTATAATCTAATGCTAATTGCTGTAAAATGGAAAACAATACGAATGTACTTTTTTTTTTCCTGATGGAAGAAGCTAGTCTAATATGTCGTGTTTTTATAGCAATAGAACACAATATTCTGTGGGCCTTGCAAAATCAGTCAAAATCCAGTAAAACAACCGGGAGCTGCTTCAGTGAAAATGGCTGCCCCTGGAAGCCAAGGCACATGTATTAGAATGAGCAGGACAATGCCCAGTGAATGATCATGATGCACAAACAGTGTGTTGACATTGTGTTAAATTATGTTATTACTGTATGTAACTCTAAAGCAGGGCTGAGCTTTAGTGTTCGCCAGCTCACCAATGGCGCCTAAAAACCACGTCGGGCAAACTCAATTTATGGTACCATTCGCTCGGATGGCGACCTGAAAATTATTGCGATTGGAAGAGTGCACACAGACTCGTGACAGCACGTGCTATAACATCACGTTGATTTGGTGACTGAATCGAAAGAATATGGCACCGTTAGCATGTGTTGCTCAAACATCATGATTTCCCCACGAGTATCGCGAGACCTCTTCCATATGTCCGCTTTTCCCATTCTAATGGAAGAGCGGTAAGGCACTCGGTCCTGATGATATACCTGTGGAGGTATGGAAGTGTCTAGGAGAGGTAGCAGTATAATTTTTGACTGGGTTGTTCAACAAGATCTTAGATAGTGAGAAGATGCCTGAGGAATGGAGAAGAAGTGTGCTGGTGCCCATTTTTAAGAACAAGGGAGACATGCAGAGTTGTGGCAACTACAGAGCAATAAAGCTAATGAGCCACACATCGAAGCTATGGGAAAGAGTAGTTGAAGCTAGACTGAGGGCAGAGGTGAACATTTGTGAGCAGCAGTATGGTTTCATGCCAACAAAAAAAAAGAGTACCACAGATGCAGTATTTGCTTTGAGAATGTTGATAGAGAAGTACAGAGAAGTACAGAGAAGGTCAGAAGGAGCTGCATTGTGTCTTTGTAGATCTGGAGAAAGCTTATGACAGGGTGCCCAGAAGTATGGCAGAGAAGTATGTTCAAGTGGTGCAGGACATGTATGAGGACTGTAAGACAGTGGTGAGGTGAGCTGTAGGTGTGACAAAGGAGTTCAAAGTGGAAGTGGGACTACATCAGGAATCAGTTCTGGGCCCTCTCTTGTTCACTATGGTAATGGACAGGATGACAGACGAGGTAGACAGGAATCTCCATGGACTATGATGTTTGCAGATGACATTGTGATCTGTAGTGAGAGCAAGGAACAGGTGGAGGAGAAGCTAGAGGCGTAGAGCTTTGTCCTTGAAAGGAGGTGAATGAAGATTAGCCGTAGCAAGACGAAGTATCTGTGTGTGAATGGGAGGGACCCAAGTGGAAGAGTGAGGTTACAGGAAGAAGAGACCAAGAAGGTGGATGAATTTAAGTATTTACGGTCAACAGTCCAGAAAAATGGAGAGAGTGGAAAATAACTGAAGAAGCGTGTGCAGGCAGGCTGGAACAGGTGGAGAAAAGTGTCAGGTGTGATGTGTGATAGAAGAGTTTTAGCTGGAATGAAATGAAAGGTTTCTAAAACTGTGGTGAGACCACCAATGTTGTTTGGTCTGGAGACACAGAGGAACAACTCACACAGTGACGCGGTGACCCACAAACGCACGCTGGCACACAAATGCATGCAGGCACATAAACGCAACAACAACAACTTATGTTGCAGGATACAATTATTTATCACACTGCAGTACAATATGAGTTCAATGCTGTTTATTATTGCCAAGCTTGTTAATGTTGATGACTGTCACCAAGTTCCAATAAACAATGCACTTAACTCTTTGACTGCCAAGCATTTTCAGAAAAGAGGATATGTGGGTGCCAGCTGATTGAAGCATTTTGACTGATCTTTCAAGGTCTACAGAAAATGTTGTGTTTAGACTATGGAAACACAGATACTACCAAATAAAAGATTGAACTCTCATGTTTCATCTATCTTATTCCGTTTTTCAGTAATCAACAATAGAAAACAGGTTAGTTTCACCCAAATGCTCTGTTTTGGACCAAAATACGGAGAAATCAAGCTTTTTGTGAAACGATATTATTTCATGCACTCTAGTGAATTTGACACCTTTTTTTTTTTCCATGACTGATGCCACAAACACCTAAACAGCGCTTTACTTCTGTAAAACACTACCACCAACAATGAAAAAGTGTTTTTTGATAGCAAAATACATTTATTTACATTTAACAGTGTAACAATATGACAAAACAATTTGGCAAATGATTTATAAATGTGTGCAACTGTGGTACTATTTACAATTGTGTGGATGTTTCCACTACACGGTTTTTCTTTTTGTGTGGTTTATTGTGTAAAACTCCCCTGCGTGCAAGGGGATGCAGCAGGATTTGCACCACAGATTAGTTTCACTGCGATTGCCCCTTCGCGTGCACTTTCTTGCCGGCCTTTTTTTTCCGGGGAGTAGCAGGTATATACTACAGTGTGTGTTTGGCCATGTTGTCATCAAGTCTACTCTCAGGATCATGATACGGTGACCTGGTGTTACGTCTGGCTTCCTCATGTCCTTCAGTTCCTATACCGGGTGGTAAGAGATGTTCTGAGCCATCTTATCCACTCCATTCATGGTGGCATCGTAGTTCAGAACCAGTATCTTCTCCGTGATCAGACTGTATCCACTCCTCCGATGAATATGCATTGGACTCGGGGTACTCTTCATCGTCCGATTGAACGTCCGCCTGTGCAGAAGTGCTCGTTTTCCGCCGTTAGCATCGCTAGCCGGTGAGGCTTTACGACGTGATCGAAGCCGCCGCGTCAACGCTTCCAACTTCGGCGTCAACCTCAGAGTCACCATCATCATCATCAATGTGCTCTTTAGCATTGGTCGATGCTTTTCGTCTTTGAAAAAAATGCTCAAGCGTGAGTTGCTTGCAACCAGTCGCCATTTTCGCTTCCTCAGCCATTCTCCCCTCAACACTCTAGCTCCGCCTCACGTCTCCTACTGACGCCTACCCGATCTTGTCCAAAGAGAGTCATCGCTGCCATCTAGTGCCCAAAAATAGTCATTATACTAACTCGACCTGCTTGATACTTTCTGCACAGCTTGCCAAGGCTTCGCTCCACCCGTTTCCCAAAAAAAAACATAGTGAACGTCTTTTAACGTCTTTGGCGGCGCTCATTTGGATTTTACTAAACGTTAGTAAACGTTTTTGGCGGTCAAAGAGTTAATATATTATCCTTTTAGATTGATATTTCGCTTAGTTTTCACTGAACTAATATAATATCGTTCTTGAATCATTATCAGTGTTGCAGTAGAGGCAAGTGAAATAAAATCACACAAAATACAATTAATTAATAACATAAATAGGTAGGTATACAAGTAAAAAAAAAAAAGTAATATTAATACATTAATAACAAGAAATATAACACTGAAACAATACTACGTCTCATGCTGAGTCAAAGACCAAAGAATAGAGATGTCTGACAAAAACCAAGACATATGAAATTGTGTCCATATCATACATCCTTATATCCAACCAGCAAAGGAAGGCTTGCCATTCGCAGATATAAGGGGCTGGGTCACAGACACATATTCCTTGGACAAAGTTGTCAACAGAAATGTGTGCACCCCCCACTATTTTTTTTTTATGCCCCCTGGTGTTACGGCCCTGCATTATGTGTGCTATGTGAGGATGTAGTGTCCCTTTAAGCAGGACTGGCGGAGACCAAGGCGGCAAGCGATTGGCCAAGGAGGAGGTCCCATATATTGTTATTTTATTGCACTTGGAAACCGAGAAGTGTCCCTTCCTTATGTGGCACACCTTCCGCTAGACGGGAGAGTAACACCCCCCTGTAATTTCTTCCTGCAGCTGGGTCTGGCTGACGGTGCTGTGCCAATGGACGGAGAGCTGGCACTGAGGTAAAGTCAGATGGGCACACACCAAGGAAGTCTATCCCAAAATACCACTAAAGGGATTATAATTAAAAAAGAATAAATAATCTCACAATTAAATTGTTGCTGTTCCATTAGTAGATCTAATCCCATATTCTGGGTGCTTAAGAGTAATCTTGTTTCAATATTTGAGTGTCTGTTTGGAAGCTAAGATAATTGTTATAGAAATAATTATTGTAAAGCAAAGCTATCAGTCTTGTATGGAAACGAGTGACATCTTTTGTGTCTGTGTTTTTGGTGCTTTCCTGTGCCTTGTAAATTCAATGGCAAATGATTCAGTTTTTTATATTGTGGGCCAGAAGCATTATAAACTATTTACAACTGTAAGCCTATTGTGAATTATATCAAGAAGGAAATTAGATTAACAAAATGTGATTTTGTTTTTCTCAAATCAACTGAGACACATGGAGACTCATTCAAGCAATGTGCATGTATTGTATTTACAGATAGAGATGAGCAAGATGCGGTTTTATAATTATTTACACAGTGTTTGTACGTATGTTTTAATAGTTTTTGCACATGGTCTAAGACACCATAAAGTTTAGGCATCACGTTTGTCTGGGTGAAATGAGGCGGTGGTTAAAAAAAAAAGATGCACGCTTGATGAGCAAGGTAAGAAAATAATTTGCCATGAAAGTGACTTCTCATTTGCTGGAAGCACACATAACCACATTACACGCTAAACAGAAGAAAAGCAAAAGGACAAACTTAAGGGTTGTTTTCTTTGATAGTTGCGTATCTAATTTGCATGACTTTGCATAAAATAGTCCACAAAAGCAACAATATTCATAATGTCACAGTCAAATCATATTGCCTTGATAGGGCATCAACATTAATTGGATCTCGGAAGCCAGGTGAAAAATTCCTGCTTTTGAATAGAGATTAAGAATAATGGAAGAAATTTTGTTCTATTAAGAATAATGTTTGCTTCCATCAATTTAATACCACTGATGCACTTGCAAACCGGGGACAAAGAGGGTGACGGGAACTTTTGTTTTTATAACTAATTTTAGACAAAAAAAACTGAGAAAGGTGTTGCATGTAAAATGCGGCAAACCTTCACTGCCTCTACCAAACTACCTCCCAGTAATCCCAAGAGCTGCCATTCAACCTGTAAGCGGGGACCCTGCAACTCCAAAGAAGCCACTTTTTAGGCGCATCTTCAAACTGGTGGTTGAACTTTGTACCCGGAAGAGAGCCCCCCCCCCCCCCCAAATCCCTCAACAGTTGAGGAACAATCACAGAGCCTTCAGGTTGGAAGACAGCTAATCTAACCACTGACCCATGCCACTCCTGCTCTGTGTCAGGTGGAATCCTCGTATCACTCAATTGTTGGTCTCCCTTGAGACACACCAGCAATATGTTAACTAACAGTAAGTCTGGCATAGCTCAAGTGGTAGAGTATCTGTCTTCCATGCTGAAGGTTGTGGGATCATTCCTCAACCTTTGAGTGTTTTTTTGTGTGTGGTTTTTTTAGGCTTTAACTCTCTTCCAAGTGTAAAGTTTACTTTATTTAGAGTGAGACCGCATATAGTCTTTTTAGAGTAAAATTTACTCTATGAAATTTACTGTTTACCATCTCTAAAACTGAGTTCCACGAAACGTGATATCTAACAGACAGCCCACAAAGTGGGCAGGCCGGTTTCCACGTCCTTTTAGGAGTTGTCGATCAAATAGGTTACACATTTGTGTTACAGAAATGCTGATCTGTATGCCTATTATGCAACAGTTTCTTTGTGCAACACGGGAGTTATAAATACTCACAATGTGGTGGTTTGTATTGTGATATTTATTGGAAGTGCAGTGAGATGGAACAAGGTTCATGACAGAGAGAAAAGAGAAACACATTTGGAAAAAAAAACAGCAGAAAAAAATAGCAAAACACAATATGTACCTACCACAGCAAGGAGTCGGGTTCTTATCTATGGAGAAAAAAAAAGGCAAGGAACAAAACCAGTAGCAAATAGGACAGGTTGTCACAGGACAAGACAGGACAGAGGTTTTAAGACAGGCAGTGCTACCGGTGAGTCGTGGGAGTGTATTTAGTGCCTAAAATCATGTAGGGAATTAAAGCCCTTTTCACACTGCATTTAACAGGGTGCAGCGCATCCTGTCTATCCCATTCATTGTGTATGTAAGTGTTGCAGGGTCGTACAGCAGATCAAGAAAAGGACTTCTGTCGCAACAACAAGGCACCTTGAATTGTTCTGCCGAATTGGAAGGTAATCTGTTTGAGAGTGTTGACGTCAGATGACGTCACATATAGTGTTATTTCGGGGAACTTATTTACAAGTATGGTATGATTAAACTATCCAAGTTCTCGCCAAGCCATTAGGTTTTCCTTTGCTGCTCGTTTGCTCCTCCTCTTTCTTTAAGTAAGCAAAGTCAGGACTTTCTTTTGAGTGAATGAGAATGAAAGATACAGATTGTCAAGGTGCAATATAACCAACTGCAAAATTTCTGTTTTTACTTTCTGGTTGGCTGTTACATCAGCACTTACAAATATGGGCACACTGGCAACCAGTAATTTCGCCTCTTGCGACTCTTTCACACCGAGTACAGTGTGAAAAGGGTTTTAGAGTGAAAATGAAAGGGCTGCGTTGCTATGAGTGGCGCCTAGAGCCCATTAGCACATATATGGAGATATTCTAGTGAATGTAAGTTGCCTGGTGTCTGTGAAGTGAAATGAGGACAGATGGACTCGTCCCCACGCATCCAAGAAGGAAACATGGAGTCATGGTGCCGATCCCAAAGGGACCCCTCCAACCAACATCCACCCTGACCCTTGACCCAGCCATCATCCAGCAGGTCCACATCTCTCAGCAGGGAAGCCAGTGACCTACGGCATCTAAAAAAAGGACGGGTGGGATGCATGAGAGGAGAGACAAAGACGTATTTGGAACGGACTGATAATTGACGGGCTCATAGGGCTGCCAGAAGATCTGCCATGACTGCAATCCATGGGGTTCTGGTATCTGGTAGAAGTGATGCCAAAATTAAGGTTCATGAACCACGTCCAATATATATATATATTTTTTTACTTCTCTAAATGGTGCTCTTGGTTTAAAGATAAAGGCTAGTGGAAATGTAAACTGATTAAATATCCACTGCATCTTTAAACCAAGAGCGCAATCTAGAGGAGTCATGAAGCTGGTTCACGAAGCTTTATTTAGCCAATTAGTGATGGAAAAATGAAGCATCATGAACCACCTGCAATATTTTTATTACTTGTTTTTTTATATAAGAGTGCCATATAGAAGAGTTAAAAAGAAGAAGCTTGCAGCACTACCTTCATTAAAACCTGAACTTGTGGAAAAACTTTATGTTTGTAAAAACGTAAACATGTTGTTCAGTGATGAGTGTATAGACAACAGGGAGACCACTAAATCAGAACAGCTAACCAGTTGTTTTGCTCATTTCACAAATTCCTATGGTATTGCTATACGGGATATATTGGCAAGAAATATTGTTACAATTAATCTAAGTGTTACATGCTGGGTGGCACGCAAGTGATGTTCGGCGTGCGGGTAGCACACATGGAAGGGGGGAGGGATGGAAAAAGGGGCACACTGAACAAAACGGGTGGACAAACTGGAAATGGGGAGAACACGCAACACAACACGAACATGCAGACACTACACCTCACGAAAAAGAAGACAACATGGAGCCACCTCTCTCGAATCACCGACTGTCAAATAGCACCCGAATGAATAGTGACTGCCCGTAAAAGGCGACGACGGTTATGGCGAAGTTCCTAAGTCACAGAAATGGAAGGTGGCAATTAGTGAATGGTCAAATTTATGTCAAATGGTGCACCCTACAAAAGACAGCGGACACTAAATCAAAACAAAACAAACAAAAGAGGCGTAGGGACTGCGTGGGACTGCGTGGCGTGGGACTGCGTGGCGTGGGACTGCAGGCTGAACCAAGAACCAAAAACCAAACAAACACACGAGGACACACAATACAGCCACCCAGCTCCCCAACTGGAGGCAACAAAAGGCTTTTATTGCGATCGCACACCTGAAGCGAATGTGGTGATTGGGGCTTCTCCCTTGCACCGATTGGCGGCTTGAGCCGGGGACGAGGACCACCAATCAGGGAGGAGCACCAACACACACACACAGTCCACCACTCTAAACAACAACAAAAAACGGCTACGAAACAACGTGGGCCGTAACACTAAAAAACACATAAACTTGCAGTGTTTACTGAGTGTCCATTCTGTTATTTATTTTATTTATTTGGCCATCTTTACTCGTACTCACTTGGGCGACACTGATGTGTGCACGATAGCATGAGATGGAGAGGGTTAGGCATCCTGACGAAAAACAGAAGACTAATTACCTCCTGAAATAATTTAATGTCAGACCCAGTGTGGGCTCCCCTCAGCAGGACATCTGAACAGAGCCGACCCTCTGCTGGGAGATTCATCTCTGTCAGCTTAGATAAACCTGCTGGCCATCACAGCGATGGCACACATTTTCAGTCTGATGAAGCCATCCTGTTTTTCATTCATTGGAAAGGGACTGGAATCTGAATAAACACAAATTGATCATCACAATCAAACACTTTGAGTGCATCAGTGAATTTTCCTCTCTCAGCATTTCATTTTGCGCAATCAACTCTGTCCTCACACAAGCTCATCATGATACAGCAAAGTCAACCAATCAGGATTTACAGAGAAAGTTCTGAATACTCATTTGCTGTTTACCATCCAAATGCATTTTACGGCAATATGTAAGGCACCAAGTAACCGTCCATGTATTGATCCATATTAGTGCCCATTTTGGCTGCTACTGTATGATACTCATGATTGCAGATTTACTCTATCACGGGTTTTAATTTGTGACCACCTGTGACAGATGTAACCCGATTTTTGCTTTGCTTTTTAATATTAAAAAGAATAACTTGAGCGTAGTTATTAAACCAATGTTTCGATGTGATCGTCTCATGTGTGGTCATGAGTGTGCATCTACTCACATTAATTCATGAACGCAGTTCGGTATTCTATATTTTGCATTTTAAACCCTACAGACCAATAGATGATTTGCAAGTCTAAACCAATAAAATGCCTAATTTGGATGATGTCAACACTTCTTGTTCACGATTGAAGCTAACCAATCACAATTGCAAGTTGATTTGCAACACATTACAGCCATTCTATCCTGGCGTCCACTATAACAAATAAAAACATGAGATAACCCCCCAAAAAATTTCCCATGTTGTTCTTATGTGGGAAAAAAGTCAAAATCAGTAAATATCAGTACATAAGTATTTAGTAGAGGCAATGTCTGGTGCATTTATGTATTTGCTGTTTAGAGTTCCCAAGAGGAGAGCATGGTTGCTTGTGACCATGACTCTAAGTCTCAGCTTGGTATCATTGCAGGGTAACGGACAAGCCCAGGTGGGAGGTAGAGTAGGTCGCCCGAGAGGGAGGATTTCAGGCTCAGTCAGGGGAAGCGATGTGCATCGCCATGCAGCAATAGAAGTTGAAGGCAAGCAGTTGCCATGACACAATGCTGAAGTAATTTGAATCATTGCATATGAAGCTTTTCACTGCATATTGTAATTATTTCTACAACCACACATGCACAATGTGCACACACGCACACATACACGTTTTTAGTGACTGTAACATAAATGTATATCTGCATGACTTAATATTTATTTTTTTATATTATTTGACATGAGAGAGAGAGAGAGAGAGAGAGAGAGAGAGAGAGTGTGTGAATGATGGTGAGCTCTTTCATATTATTGATTATTGTTCGCGCAACCTGCTTTGTTTTTTGTTTTATTTGAATTTTTACATAAAATGGACATTTGAGTTCACATACACCAAGAATGTAACCTCAATTCTATATACTAACATAACAGCCCATAACATAATACATTTTTTCTTTTTTTGGAATCAAATTAATGTCATTGCACTTGTCACAAGTACAGAACAACAGAAAAAAATTGACATGCATTACCCGTCTAAGAGACATAAAAAACAAAGACCAACAGAAGGAGAGAGAATGGGAGGCCTGAGGGCTTGCCAAAAGTGGCGCCCTGATTTCTGATATGAAAAAAAAACCACACACACTAACTCACAGGTAACAACTTAAAATTGTTTGAGTGTGAAGATGAAGGTGAACTCTTACAGCCTTGACAGAGATATATATAATTTCTCAGTTGGATATAAAAGTAAAAAGTTAAATAAAATTGATATTAGTCTTATTACATTATGAGCTTGTTTTTTTACATTCACAAATGTTGTTTGTTTAGTATTGGCTAATAACCTAAAAAACAGCCAATTATGTAATAAGTTATTACCTCACTGGCCAATAGCTTTTACCTTATAGGTTCAGGACTTTTATCATGTTATTGGTTAGTTATTACATTATGGGCCTGTTACATTTGGGAAGAACAAATAAACTATGTGGGTCGTTGGTATGTTATTGGCTGTTATATGTATTTATTATTATGAACACATTATATTATGGGCTTCAACAAATCTTCGTATTTTCAAAGTGACACTTAAAAATAACTGAATAAGAAGTAGAAGGGAAATTGTACTTTCCCTTTTAAGGCGACTGTGGAGAGTGTTCCAATGTATGTTGTTTTTCTTTTGACCTACGCCCTTTTGCACATCTTAAGAACCCATAACATAAAAATTTGGCTTTCTTTACAAAACCATGCTTTATTGTTATTATATAGCAAAAAAAGGCTCTTTTTAAATGTTGACAGAAAACAATGCCATCAAACCGCAGTGAATTGATTATATTGTCACTGTGGCGTCACAAAAGCCACACTTTTCTTTTTTTTCAAGAGTTTAGTTCAGTGCTTGCTTTGTCCTTGTAATCCACTCAAACTGCACCTTATGTGTCAGTCACAGTCTAGTGAAAGATTGCTGCTTAAGAGCAGCCATCCTTTGAAAATGAATGCCCGAATATCTTTCAAATATTGGCACATGATTCAATGTGAAGATGGAGTGAACTAAATGTGCAAGGACACAAAAAAGGACATCAGCTGCAATATGCAATTTGACCATCATCTTCTTTTAAGTTTTATTTTAAAATAAATACATAAATCCTCAGCCTTTACTCTGATACTGCTAAATAAATTCAGTGCAACCAATTACTTAGAAAAAATATCTAATTAGTAAATAGAGAAATTTGACAACCGTTTTGCACAGCTGTTCTGTAAAATCCTCAGAGGTTTGTTGGAAAACAATAGAGCTCAGCACCATGACAACAAAGGAACACATCAGACACATAAGGGATAAAGCTTGCGCAGTAGTTTAAAGCAGGATTAAATCATACAAAAATATCCCTAGCTTTTAACATCTCACAGAGCACTGTAAATCCATCATCCGAAAATGAAAAGAGCATTCAGGGCAATGGTAGCATTGATTAGAGAACCAAGCAACATGCCCATGCTAATCCTGTATAAACTGTAGCGATGCACAGCTCAGATGGGAGAATCCGTCCACAACAACTTCTATTTGTGCATTTCGCAAAGCAGCTGTCACAAGTAAAAGAAAATTGTAGTGATGTGTGATGTCGAGAAACTTAAGGGAAAAAAAAAACATGACTGATGGAAGTGGGTTTTCGTCCGTCAGTGTAATCATCACTAACCGGCTCAAGTAACAATAGAACTCTCTGTTAGAAAGTCCCTATTATTGAACTATAGTAGTTGTTAATCAGAGTTCCGTTCCATCAAGGTGGGTTACATAAATCCCCACTCAGTAACCATTGTAATTTATGCTGCGGAAAAGCCTGGCTCATTTCAATAAACCTGGCTCATTTTAAGTCAGTGTTCCATTCCATCACCGTGGTTTTTGTGAATGCCCACTCAGCAATCATGGAAATGTATGCTGCAGACCTAACCCGGAGCAGGTTAGCTGTGTCAAAAAAACGTCAAAAGGCTGTTCCGTAATGTGGATTTTTGCGCTTGTGTAGCACCTGAAATGGTATATTTTCTTTTATATGACATTGTATTTGATTAACTCTTTGACCGCCATAAACGTTATAAAACGTTTAGTAAAAACCTACGGAGGGGCGCCGAGGACGTTAAAAGACGTTCACTCTGTTTTTTTTTTTGTTTTTTTTTAAACGGGTCGAGAAAAGCCTTGGGCAGCTGTGCTGAAAGTATCAAGCAGATCTAGTTAGTAAAATGACTCATTTTGGCCCCTAGATGGCAGCGATGACTCTCTTTGCACAAGGTTGGGTGGGCCGCCCACCGTGGGCGTCAGTAGAAGACGTGAGGTGGAGCTAGAGTGTTGAGGAGACGATGGCTGATCATGCAACAATGGCTGATGAAGCAACCGGTTGCAAACAGCTCACGCTTGAGCATTTTTTTCAAAGACGGAAAGCATCGATCAATACTAAAAAGCGCATTGATGTCGACGATGATGATGACTCCGAGCTTGACGCCAAAGTTGGAAGCCTTGACGCGACCGTTATGATCACGTAGTAAGCCTCACCGGCTAGCGCTGCTAACGCCGGAAAACGCGCAGCACAACCAACCGGGTTCTTCTGCACAAGCGGAGATTCGATCGGGCGAAGGAGAGTTGTCGAAAAGCATCGACCAATGCACATTGATGATGATGATGATGGTGAATCCCGAGGTTGACACCACAGTTGTACGCCACAGTTGGACGCGGCCTTTATTCTCACGTCATAAAGCCTCACCGGCTAGCGCTGCTAACGCCGTAGCTGCACAAGCGGACATTTTGTCGGACAATGAAGAGTACCCCGAGTCCAATGCATATTCATCGGAGGAGCGGGTAAGATGGATCAGAACATCTCTTACCACCCGGTATAGCAACTGAAGGACATGAGGAAGCCAGACGTAACACCACCGTAACGTAACCGTAACATGATCCTGATATTAGACTTTATGGCAACACACACTGCAGTATATACTTGCTATTCCCCGGAAAAAACGGCCGGCAAGAAAGTGTAGCTTCTGCACGCGAAGAGGCAATCGCAGTTAAACTAATCTGTTGTGCAAATCATGTTGCGTCTCCTTGCACGCAGGGGAGTGTTTCACAAAAAGAAAAACTATCGTTGAAACATCCACATAATTGTAAATAGCACCACAGTTGCACACATTTGTAAATAGTTTGCCAAATTCTTGTCAAATTGTTACACTGTTGAATGTAAATAAACTTATTTTGCTATCAAAAAACACTTTTTCATTCTTGGTGGTAGTGTTTTATAGAAGTAAAGCACTATTTAGGTGTTTGTGGCATCATTCATGGACAAAAATAAGTGTAAAATTCACTAGAGTGCATGAAATAATATCGTTTCACTAAAAGCTTGATTTCTCCGTATTTTGGTCCAAAACAAGTGCAATCGGAGAAACTAACCATTTTCTATTGTTGATTACTAAAGAACGGAATAAGGTAGAAACAAACTTTTTTTTTCTAATGAAAGATGAAAGTTCAATCTTTCATTTGGTAGTATGTGTGTTTCCATAGTCTAAACAGAACATGCTTAAATCGGCTGGCACTGACAGCATCCCTTTTCTGAAAACGTCTGGCAGTCAAAGAGTTAATGACACTTAAGCACATTTAGTTTATTATAAGATGTAATTTAGCACACTACCCTAGAGGGCAGTGTTGAGTTTGGTTTAGAAAGGACGGTTGGCTAAGTGTACTAGAGATGAAGAATCCCCCTTGGATGAAAAAAGAGACGGGACATGAGAGAGCGAGGGAAAGACTTGCATCACTTATTTTATGTAATAAAAATAAAAAGTCTATGAAAATCATATCTCACCACTTTCACTGTTTACAAAATCAATCACTTTAAACAAATGTATATAGAAGTCACATATCAAATGTTACTCCAAGATGCCTTATTATTATCATCATTATAAGTGCTCTACATAAAATGAGGTAAAAACAATATAGTCACATAAAAAATGCCTTCCCACCCAAATGAGTTAGGAATCAACCCTCTATTCCCTCAATCAGTGCCCACCCTAGATTGCTGCTCAGCGCCAAATCTTCTGCTGTTGTGAATGTAGCAGGCGGATGTCCACCACCTGTGGCAGTGGCCTCGGTCTTTTTTCTGGTGGCTACAATGGTGGGCAACATACTTATAGCTTGACATCTATTTAGTCTGATTTTTGTATATATTGATATAGGCTACTTGCCGACTTGTTGCCATAATCGCTTTTGGCTGCTGAGATGGCTACTGTTGAGATGTAACAGAAGAATGAATATGTAGGTCAATTCGAAGTGCTTTACATTAAATCGATAATTAATAACACAGTTAATGTGAAATACACATTTAACATGAAACAATTTTAATTCATGCTTAGTCTGTCAGCTATTTTTTTATTATTTTTTTTTGCCAATGATATTTCCCTCGTCTTATTGATAGCAGCAATATTGCTTTTTTTTGGGGGGGGGATTTCTGTCTTGAATTTCTCATACAGCTCCATCCATAACTTTTGTTCTGTTTGTGAGAAAAATACTGCTGTCGTTTTGCTGTCTTTTGACATGATTGA
Organism: Leptonotus elevatus; assembly: GCF_054856555.1. NCBI lineage: Eukaryota > Metazoa > Chordata > Actinopteri > Syngnathiformes > Syngnathidae > Leptonotus > Leptonotus elevatus. The sequence continues at coordinate 6,188,046 of NC_141247.1, forward strand.
TCGCAATTTCGCCTATCGACTCACCAGAGCTTCTTATCTACCCTGGGAGCGCGTACAAAGCCACAGGCTATGCAAGCCTGTCTTACGTTAGCCTTGATTAGACGCGGCTGGATTGGGTTAGTGGAACGACTTGGTGCTTTATTCGGAGATGGTGTTAATTCAAGCCTCGCTTTTTTGCAGAAGCCTCACTTACTTGATGGAATACCCCTCAGACCTAATAATAATATATATATATTTTTTTTAAGCGCACTTTACATTTATCAAAAATCTCAAGGTGCACAGCAACAGGCAACAATAAAAGCACACAGTCAATAAAAAAATCTGAGTAACTAGGTCAAGACTAAAATCAAAACTCAAAATAGAAATCAATCAGGAAAAGCTTTTTTTGAAAAGGAAGGTTTTGAGTCCATTTTAAAAGCTTCCACCGTCTGTGGAGCTCTGAGGTGACCTGGGAGAGCATTCCACAGACCCACAAAACACTCGTTTCAGAATGCCGAGCTCTGCCACTTTTACACATTACCAATAGCTCTTGCAATCTGTCAGACTAATCAGGCAAGACTTAATTTAGTACCAGCCATTTGAATCTTAATATAAAAAGAACACGCTGGGATCTATGTTGGCACCTACAGATGTCATGGTTTGGGTTGGGTATAATTGGATTTTGTTTTAGGCCCCGTCTACACGAAAGCCAGTTTCAATGTACTCTCACAAGTTTCTTACCGTTTAAGCCGTTCGTCACTTTTGAAACCGTGTGTGGAAAGATTTCAATACGCGCTCTGTATACGTCCATCTGGACACCTTATGCAGGATACTCCTCCAGTGATGACGTAATGGTCACAGCTCGATGACGACGCATTGTTGCAGATTGATGACGTATGAGCCAATTCTCGCGTGACTGCACGCGAACCGTCAGTCTGTCAACAACAATGGCGGATAGCTGCGTGGTAGTCGTTTTGCGCAGCCTCCTTAGCTTGCTTATGCTTTTACAGCAAAATATTTTGCTTCTTTATTCCCACGTTCAACAAGTGGTGTTGTACTTGTCACTTCTCCTGTCTTTTTCATGTTGTTTTGATACATGCAAATCCATGTTTGTTCTGTAGACTGCAATAAAGTAAAAAAAAAAAAAGTGTCCGTCTTCTTCGCTGATTCTTCTTCTACGCTTTCCGTTAATTCCAAGTGGCTGTGCTACAGCGCAACTCCAGACTTGGCATATACATTACAGCCGTTAAACATCCTCAGCGTCTTCTTTTGGACACACGCAAGTCTTGAAATGCTTCTGTGTGTACGAGATTTGTTTGAGGAACGAAGCCGTCTGGACGGGGCCTTAAAGTCTCTTTAGTTAGTCACCATCTGTGTTATGTTCTATTTTCCTTTGTGTGTCTGTCTCGTCTGTCAAGCATTGTCTTGCCCACTTGTGTGTCTACCAATCAGTGCCCTCAGCCACTTGTGTCTTGCCCAGGTGTGTCTCGTTATGCCATTAGTGTGTGCGTATATAGGCCCCGTCCACACGAAAGCCCGTTTCCATGTATCCTCACAAGTTTCTTACCGTTTAGGCCGTTCGTACACATGAACATGCGGTTTCGGAGTTTGAAACCGCGCTCCAGAGTGGAAAGATTTCAATTCGCGACCCGTACGCCTCCCTCTGGACACCATATGCAGGATACTCCTCCAGTGATGACGTAATCGTCGCAGCTCGATGACACACATTGTCGTAGTTTGATGACGTACATATTTATGGAGGTAAATTAGGGTCAAAAGTTTTGTACTTGAAAAAATAAAACTTGAAACTGAAAATTGTTGTGTTGATATTGAATTTCGCAAAATATAGAAAAGTATTGAAAATAAAAATATGCGTGTGAAACGTTTTTTCGGGTCAAAATTAATATGTATTCACATCGGTCATTCCTTTGAATACATTTTTTATTTTGATATTTTGCTTCCATATATATTTTGACATTTGAGGTTTCATTTTTTTTCAGTTGCATGTTTTTCTTTTCAGATTCAGATCTTATTTTTTACGGTTTCAAAACTAATTTTTTCACTTTCAGATCTTTTTTTTCATTTTCAAATCTTTTTTTTTCAGTTTCCGACTTTTGACCCGACTGTTACGTGGGGGCGTGGTGCCAACTGAGCGGTGCGTGGAATCATAAGTGACAGCTGCACTAAAGTGCTTTGGAACCACTCCCCAGTGACAGTGCCTTCAGGGAACGTAGGAATTAAAATAACTCAACACTTATATACACCATATTCGTGTGATTGGCAGCATATGAATTGATGCCAGTGACAAAATTAAATTTAAAAACCCGTTTTCGACAGTACTGAGCATTAATTGCGGTCTAGGAGCAATAGATTATGCCAGATTTTGCTGTACACCAGCCACGTTTAAGTGCCTGATATGTCAGATGTCTACTTGGCACTGTCAACGCATTGTAGTCTCCCGCCTGCTTGCAAGGCCAAGGATGGCGTCCGGTGTCTCGACAAAACAGCATACCCGTCGAAGTAGCATACCTTGCACTTCTGTGCATGTGCTGTAGGAAACAGGTCATGCGCAGTAAGAACAGGTTGGGTGTTTGGTTGAGTTTAGGGTGAGGCAACAGATAGAGTTTACTCTAGGGATATGCTGATTTGACGAGGTATGCTGATCTGACACCGACATGTTTTTTCTGTAAATTGCAATAAAGTTAAAAAAAAAGTTTTAGTTTTCTTCGCTGATTTTTCTTCTACGCTTTCCGTTAACTCCCTGTGGCTGCACTACAGCACCGCCCCAGACTTGGCATATACATTACAGCCGTTAAAACGTATTCAGCGTCTTCTTTTGGACACACGCAAGTCTTGTAACGCTTCTGTGTGTACGAGATTTATTTGAGGAACGGAGCCGGCTTTGCTTCCGTCTGGACGGGGCCATAGTCCCTCGTCTCCCCTCTTTCTGTGTCGATTCATTATTGTTTCTCCTGTCATGCTGTCGGGTTTTTGCTCTGTCGTCTCCCCACCCACGTTTCGCCATGCTAGCTTTTTTTTGTACTTTGGTGTTTTGTTGTCCAGCCAGTACACCTTGTTTGTTTCCTTATTTTTGTTTTATTAAACATTCGTTTGAGCTTCACCTCTGCCTCCTCGCTCTGCTTCGTTGCCACGCCATACAACAGAAACGATTGGTAATGTGTCACCTCTATGAATTGTATTTGTATTATTTTGTGATATGCTTGAAAAGTTGTCTACTGGTATTGATGTTTGTCTCTCGCTTCACACATTGTGGCCAAGAATATGTGGACATTAAATATACAGGAACTGAAAATGGAAGAAAATTGGCTATCTCTAAAGACTCTTCATCGGTTGGAGCACAAATCAATTGTGTTACTGGTCCTTGTGCTATGTTCTTGCAAAACATATAAACAAACATTTTGACGCTGCTCGTGCTCCAAATTGATTGGCCACAACGCAATATTCTGTGTAGCTCCCCAGTTTGTACAATAGAAGAGCTCTCACGGTGATTACTTCTGGAGCCATATGCTTCTTCAGCAATGAGCGAAGTTTCATAAATGACGACCATGTCACGCAAAAGTTTTGCTTCCACTCTTAATCGTTAAACTCCACCAAAAGGATGCTTTCCCACCCGTCTTTATGCCTCACTTTCATCCAGAGGTTTTGATCCTTTGGTGGAGGTTGGAGAAATAAACGTAATGCTTGTGAAATTAGTGTCAAGCAATTGTCCTCCTATTGCCGCTCCCGGATCATCATGCATAACCGAGACGAGTAAAAGCAAAATCTTGGTCTGGAGGACACAGTACAGGTCCATCTCAAAAGTAAAGTCAATCCAAAACGTTACATCCGAGAAAAACGTACAACAGCCTTTTTTGCTTACAACGGAAGTGCAACTTCTTCGACAGATAATTCTGCGCATGCCAAAATAATGTATTATTATATATTTATTTATTTATTCCGATCAAACGTGGGATACATGTAAACACAAGTCAGAATCAGAATGTTGTTTTAAGGGTTCATGTGCACAGTTAAGTTTTAATCAGACTCATGATCGAATTAAAGACATTTTATCCATGTAAACGTGGCTAGTGTAGCTCTGGGATGGACTGGAAAAGTGCATATACCATTGACAGTGTTGTCACTAACGTGTTACTAAGTAAAGCGTTATTGTAATCTGATTACTTTCTTTCAATAACGAGCAATCTAACGCGTTCATTTTTCCACGACGAGTCTGAATCGAGCCACAAACGTCCACATTCCGATTATTAAAATATGTTAATAAACGTAAACAGAAGGTTCAAAATATTGCGTAACTCAGAAGCGCTGTACCGTCATCTCCCGGACACTTTGGAAAGCACACACGTCACACGCAGTGCGCGGCGCCGCACGCAGACAAAAACAAACATGGATGATGCCAACCTCGCCGTGAGATCCAAAAAGCTGCTTTTAATTTAAAAGCACGTTCACGTGATGGCAACAAGATCAGTCCACGTTCACTGTGATGGCAGAGAAAAAACCTTATTGATTATGTAAGTGGCATGTATGAGACCATTTTGTGTGACTTGCGACTAGTCTGTGACTTGTCAAGAAAGATACAAACATTCAATAAAGTACCATGCCGCCTAAACAAAGGCTAAGTTCAAAATAAAGCTCAAGAAAGAATACGCTGATGGCATGCCTTAGTACACTTTTATATTGAAGTTGGCCTGCATGGTGGCGTGACGGCAAGCTTGACTTGCTTTCTACACATTTCGGCTTAACTTATCGTAGTTTTTCATTGCCATTGTATGCCAGCATCAACATGTTGCCATCCCGAAATCATATTAATTGATCATTTAGGGCGCCAAGAAAGATCTAGTTTATTAGGCCGTCATTGTGTGATTGGTCTCCGGTGTTAGCGGCTAGTTGATAGCTGCTAGCAGTGAGTGCACAGCTGTCTGCTTTTAAAGTACTGGTATTCCGACAACTGTGGCTTTGTTATCTTTCTTTGCCTCTTTTTCAATGATGTGAACATAGGCTAGCTTGTCATTCACTCTCCACGTAGAAGAGTATGTGCCTTAAATCGGAGATTAAGGTATTTTTCTTTCTTAAAAAAAGAAAGGAAAGAACGAAAGGCCAATTAGAATCATTTGTATCCTCATTTTCTTTATACATTTTTTTTTCTTTAAATATATACAAGCATTCATCTTAAAATGTCAAACATAGCTTGTGTTCCTATATTCTAAATGGACATATTTGACTATTTGAGTTGAATCTTGTTATTTAAATAAAAGTGTTTTATAAAACAAAAGGAAGATAAAATTCTATTTCTTTTTTTTTGCGGATCCTAAAAATTATCTGATCCGTGATTCAAATCCGTGATCTGACCGAACCGTGAGACTTTTTTTTATTCATTGCACCAAGTGATCAATACTTAGTGAGAATAGAAATGAGTAGTGTTAAAAATTGCGTCAATATACATAAATTAAAATGGATCAATAATCGTTTAGTAATCGAATCGTAGCCCCTGAATCTTAATCGAATCGTGAGGTGTCCAAAGATTCCCATCTCTACTTATATGTATGTAGAATGCAAAATGTTGTTGTCCATTTTGTTTCTCTTGCATTTTGGAGTGATGTCACGTTTTCTCAGCGGAAGACACAACGCAGAGTCACGTGTACCAACCAGTGCGAGCGCTCAGAGTCTGGCCAAAACAATAGACACTACGACGTACGTAAAAAATGGAAGAAGCAGGAGGAGCTCCACAAATTTTGCCATTACTTCGCATTTTTATCCAGTAAAGAAAACCTCTCATTGCGTTGCAAACTTTGCGCTGGCTCAAAAACACTGTCGACCGCTAAAAACTCTACATCCAATTTGAGGAAACACTTGTTATCACAGCACAGCACGATACAACTCGAACCAAAGCCGACAGGTAAGAAAACAGCCAGCAGTTCACAGTTACTTCAGCCCCCCGGCACGCAAACAGATGAAGCTGGATTTTACTAAAAGGGCACCAGTAAGTGGGAGTGATCTGAAAAAAGTCTGACGGGCGATATGTTACAGAGGAAATGTGTCCATTGAGTACTGTTGACTCGCCCTTTTTTCGTGCAATAATAGTGTAACGTCTTGCAAGAACGCCACCAGCAAATGTTGGTGGGGATGTCACCCTTTCATTTAAATTAACAAACTCTACTGTTGGCAGAGGTCGACGCCAGAAAATAGAAATACAACTCACGAGGGCTAGCTGAAAAGCCAAGAACAATCGCACACAATAAATTGTGATGTGCATGACAGTTCTTTTAAGTGAACTGAATCTTTAGAATCAGTTCATTAAAAATAACCGTTCAAAAGATAGACCCAACACTAGCAACCAACCTGCACGAAACGTCCCTTCTGTAAACAGTGCTAAACAGAAATGGCAACATCGGAACACACAGCTCACTTAGTTTGTTACACTAGAAAAGATCCATATTAGCAATAATGCTGAGCTGCCCCACAGAGTGTCTTTCTCGTCATACCTTGAGAAAGAGTATGCCAGAGCAAAAAAAAAAAAAAAGGCTATCTGCATGACTGTAGTTCAGCTCTGGTACTTGAGAAAATAGAAAAATCGTATACAGTTGCATCCAGCCTACATGTAAATGTGATAGTTACAGTTTGTAACCAGCCTGCAGGTGTATCGTGTTATACACAAATGTCTGTATTGTAAAACCAGAGAAACAGAAACAAAGAAACATGTTCATGTTTCAAGTTTATGCACATTCATAAGTATTACTTAAGTAACCGGTTGGCATTCTTATGTTGAGGCAGCAAAGGGCGGAAATTGGTAAAAAGTAACTGATGCCAGTCGCCCTGGTTGAGGGTGCTATTTTATATATTGTTTGCCACACAAAAAGTGTCATATAGATTATTAGAGGTTGTGAATAATCATGCAAGATGATCATTGTTTGTCAATCCATCTCTTAACGCGACACAAATGCTCTTGATTAAAGGTAAACACTTCATTGATCTCCCTTGGTGCTTTTGTCCTTCAACTGTATTGGATTTAAAAGCAACTTAATAAATGAAATAGCTTCAATACGGAAGAGGATTAGGGCCAGTGAAGAGAAAAAATTAGTTTGGCAGGATTCTGACTTCATTCTCAGAATCCTCACTTTAAAGTGAGAATTATGAGAATTCTCACTTTAAAGTCAGAAATCTGAGATTAATAAATAAGAATCCTACCAAACTTTTTTTTTCTCTCTTCACTGGCCCTAATCCTCTTCCATACTACTTCAAGCTTAAATGTGAGAGAACAGCATTTGAAATCATACGTCAAATCTAGTCCGCCCCTCACCTCTTCAATTCATTTCTTTTCTTTCTACATTTCATCTTTTTTATTTCTTTGCAAGACCCTGTCGTATTATCCAGCAAATTAATTTCTTCATGAAAAGCCCGCAGAGGGCAAAAGGGAAAGGTATTGAGAGGATGAAAGATGATAGAATCCCTAAAGCTTTAAGGCGAACAGTGCAACAGTGTCTCGTGTTGTAGAATGAGCCCCATTATTACTCTCCGGGCTCAAATTGAAAACATTACTGCTCCCATTCACATTTCTCAGACACAGAGGATGGACTTTATTTCCAATATCTGTCTCCTTTCAGGTTGGAAGCGGTTGCCTTGGCTATAAGTGTGTTTAGGTGTGTGTGCGTGCGTGCGTGCGTGCGTGCGCAACCACGCGCGTGACAGTGGGACGCAGACAACTATAAGGAGGTAGAATCTCTTGTGTATGTTTCAATAAAGTCATCACCGCTGGTGCTTGTATACAGCGGTGACCTCTCCTGAGCCTCGTGTTCATTACACCCCAGCATGCACAGATCGAGACCCCAGCGTGTTTTAACATTTTATAAAAGGGCCTCTACATTAGCCACACTCGCTTGTGCAGGTTGTTAAAAGCTGAATTCAAAAGTATGCACACAGCCTTTATGAAAACGGTTGCTCAAGAGAGCTTCTAAAGATGATGTTAAGATTGCTGTGAGGTTATGCCACCGTTATTTACCACATGGTAACCAATATTAAAATGTTTGGAAACTGTATTTGTCTGGTATCTTCCTACATGCCAACTAGGAGACTGTGTATTAGTGTTTGAGTTTTGTAGATGAACAAGTATAGTTAACCGCCGCCTGATGAGGGTAATCCAAAACCCTGGCTAATAGGAAAGTAGAAATTGTCATCAAGGAAGTAGGTTCAAGTGATACATCTCGAACAGTGGCGAGCGGTCATAATAAGCTATTAATGCAGTTCATGGTCAAGCCCTTCAATAAAATCATTGAAAATATTTATCTGTCATTGTCCTCTATTATAGCATACCTTAGTTCTATTTCTTTGTACGGATTGTGTAATTTGCACTGTTTTCCTCGCGGAGAGGTGGAAAGTCGACATCTTGTTTCGCGCATGTACAATGAGAAATCAAGTTGTGTTAGTTCCGAGAGATTGTTTCTGTACGTGCGCCCTTTGAATGGCCAAAAAGCTGTCGGTAAAGCAGCATTGACATTGCGCATGCGCATAATTGGCTTGCTCTCCGGTAAACATCGCCGGCGGGGGACATTTTAGAAAATCCTCGGTGGCCGAATCTCCCAAACCCTACATTCTACCGGGGACATACGGGCATCCCCGGATTCGAATCTCAAGACCTTTCCAACGGTGTAGTAGTAGTAGTAGTAATAATAATAATAATAATAATAATCAATTTAATTTATAATGCACTTTACATACATCATCATCTCAAAGTGCTACAAAGTAAAATAAAAGTAGTAGACTAAAAGTCACAACAGCATAAAAAAATAAAACAATGAAAAGATTAAAAAGACATGTAGTTTAAAAAAGCACAAAGGCATGCAAGTCAGTGTAGTTATTGGCAGGGGAGGATTTAAGAAATTTCGGGCCCCAGGCAAAGTTAGGCATGGGGCCCTTTGGAATGAGAAGACAGGCAAACCTATAAATCCCAATATAGTAATTTAACTTAAAATTGCATGACATCCATTTAGTAATTCTTACATCACATCCCTGTCTCATTCTGAAACATGAACGCACAACACAGTATAAGGCTTCTTATTCAGTGGTATACTCAAGTGCTAATGTAGAAATTTGAGGATTTTGTCTGCTCCGCTGTATCTCTGAGGCAAATACTGCACTTTCTACTCTACTATTGTACAGTGCTCAGCGTAAGTGCGTACACCCCCTTCGAAAAAGAACACTTTGAACAATATGTCAATGAACATAAAAACAATTTCCAAAATGATGACATCACTAAATTTATATAACATCTGTTCGACTTATAACATGAAAGTAAGGTTAATAATATGAATTAGAGAACAACATTTTCAGTTTTACTCAAATAATGGTGTTGCAAAAATTAGTACACCCCACAGAACATCTCTGAAGCAAAGCTCAAAAAACCCAAATTTTAGACTACAAGCGTCTACAGGTGAGTCTCATTATTCATTACACAGGTGCCAAGCAGACAGTTGATTATAAATGGGTGTTACTTAAAGAAAACACGTTCCCGCTTGTTTTTGTATTCATTGAGATATTGTTTAAAATGCTACTTTTCAATGGGGGTGTACTCTTTTCTGCTGAGCACTGTACATTATGTTGCTGGTTACATATTTCAAACCCTTCTTGCTCATTCAAAACCCCCAAAACGATTATTTAATACTTAAAGTGAAAGAATATTCCTTTGCGGGGTGACTTCTTAAGACAAAACTTTAAAAAAGAAATCACTGGGCCAGTTTGGAAAATGCATCATGACAAGCCTAAAAACAGGCTGGCTGCAACTCACAGGAGAAAAAGTGATGCTGCAAATATATGAACATTGTTTAAACTGTCCAATAGCACATTAATTAATTTAAAATTAGCTTAAATATGTCATGTAGCCAGGGTAGTGACGTACATGTCCCTGCTCGTTCTAAAAATAGCAACCGTCATGCAGGTGGTAAGCTGCAACGATAACGGGCCATCCCAAGTTCAATGAGATGAAGAAATACTTATCGATACAGGGGAAATGTCACCAGCTGAACAGTTACTCACTACTTTTGCGTCCCCAACAGGCGTCGATCTTGTTCCTGCTGCAGGCTGTTAGTTGCCATAGACGCAGTGAAAATATTAGTCATTTTTTTGTAACTTGGCAATCAACTTTTGCTTTCCTCCTCATTCTTTTCAGCCCCACTGGGATAACGTTGTTTCATTTTTTACGTTCTCCTTTCTTCTCAGTTTCACTCACTGCCGTCACTTAGCGCTCTTCCGCTTTGTTTTTGCGCATGCACTTGCGCAGTAAGAGAGACTGATCCATTAGTGGAAACTGGGGGGTTCAAGAGACATACGATACAAGAAGCCTTTTGCTGGCATTTTAGAGAAATTATTTGGTTAAAAAACATAATTAATGTGCGTACATAAGTAAAAAGTGTATGAGGAATTTTATGGGGCCCTCTAGTAACGTGAGGCCCTACGCAACTACCTGGGTTTGCCTAATGGTAAGTCCGCCTCTGGTTATGGGAAAGCTTGACTCAAAAGATGGGTTTTGAGTCCTCTCTTAAACGATTCAACCGGTCTCCCATAGTGCGAAGTTTAGTCTTTGCCGGCTTAAGTCGCCAGGTGTTTGCGGAACAGGGGTTGGATAGAGAAGTTATTTGAGGTAGGAGGGGGTGTTGCCATGGATACATTGGTGGGTGAACAGGGAGATCTTGTACTCAGTTAGGTATGTAATGGGAAGCCAGTGGAGAGATTTGAGGATGGGTGTGATATGGTCATGCTTTCACACTCTCATCAGGATCCTGGCAGCGCTGTTCTGGATGTATTGGAGCTTTTTGAGGCGTATGACCCGTCGGCGTCCACGACCTTGCGTCCCGGAGATAGAGGGCCGGCAAATGCCAGATTTCATGCCTAAAGAGGCTCCAGCATTCTCGGGCATGCTCCGCAGGCCTCTGGCCATGCCCAGAATTTGCTGCAGCGAGAATATAATTTCAAGTGGTCGTCTTTCAAGCAAGGACAAACGAGAAAAATAAATGGCTAGCTGGCTTTCCACAGATTAGCAAACTTTATTGTTGGCTGAAATCTCTTGCGGCTCTGCTGCGATGTCATTTTTTCCTCACCCGGTGTGAGCCCATTTCCAAATACTGTAAATTCCAACGTATTGGCAAATTTGTGGGCATGTGATTTTGTCATTTCACTCACCACGCAGCTGGTTACATTACAGTGCATGCGCATCAACCTGCGTCAGTCCTTAATATTTCCGCTTAAATTTTATACCTACACAGTGGTATAAAATAATAATTAAATAATATTTAATATTAAAATTAATAATAAAAATACCCCCAAATTGTTCTATTACTATATACTATACAGCATGCCCACTCTAAAAGGTCACTGCTCGCCACTGATCTCGAGTTTTACCGTACAGGTGTACATGATCAATACTAAAACTTTGAAGCTTTGGGTTAACCAGTAAATGGTTGCAGTTTAAAATGTTTTTCTGGGTGCCTGATCAAAGCATAAACTTACACAACCTGCTCGTTGAGTGATATCTGCGGACACACAGACAGCGACAGATGCACACATGCGTGTCCACACTTGAATGGCACAAGTATAAAAGTGATAGGAAATGTCCTTCATGGTTATTTGTTTTTTGGTTGTTGTTTTTTTAGGATTTGTCTACTCATTAGCAAATTCAAGATTGAAGTTATTATCATTAACATTGTTATTATTGATTTTATAAATGTTAAATATGTTGCACATCCTGAGTAAACTTTTTTCAAAAGCTGATCTGTCATTATTTGTGCATGTTGAGTACAAACATTATGATGAATTACAGATGTTTGTGTCACATTGGTGTGCGCATTCTTTAAGCACACACTGTTAGTGAATGAGGCCCAATAGGTGTATATTTGTCTACATGGCAGGTTTATACTTCTTGAGTCAGATGATCTTTGTTGGCTGCCTATTAAATAGATCAGTTATTCCTCAAAATCATGACATATTCCTCACTGACAAATGTATTTAAAAAAAAAAAAGTTGGCTTTTGGTCTTCTCGTCTTATTCACCTTCTATATTTGGTTTTGTTTGTTTGGATTGCTGAGCCTCAGTGTGTTGTGTGAAGTTGGGATCAGCTGTTAGTGTTAATACTACCGGACCGTGGCCCGACATTGCCCCGTGGGCTGAGGATGACAACAAGGATGATTTGCCGATACAGAGCGTCGAGCAGGGAGGAGACAATGTCGGCTCGACTGGGTGGGCTGGCGGAGCTGACATTAGGGCTGGGCGATATGGCTCAAAAATAAAATCTCGATTTTTTACAGACATTCAGGACGATTATGATTTTAATCTAATAAACCCAACAAACATTTATTTAAAGGTTTCATTTATTAAAAAAATATTCCTGTGCAAAATGTTCAGACAACAATAATGTATACTGATTCTAAATTAGTTTTGACATACACTTAACATTCATAGTTTTTTTTTTTTTGCCACAGTTAAGTAGTTGGTAACTATTGTAAACATGTCTTGTAAATACAGCATTCTGCCACAAAAACATTTAAATCTAACACCACATCACACACCTTTTAATAATCAAAAGACAAAATTATATTTCACGATTTAGAACATTTTCAACGATTCGATTTTGAAAATGACTATGTATCGAATTAATTCGATTTATTGACCAGCCCTAGCTCACTTGAGAGGGACTTGATAAAGGGGACTCAAGCCTGCTGCTGTTCATATCAAACATTTGTGAGGTGATTATGTGAACCTCTCTTCCCTCTGAACAGTGCACATGTTCATCATTCATGTATGTTGTGTTGATGTTCTTGACTACAGAGAATGGGTTAGGCTACATTTCTATGACCTCAATACATGCTTGCTATCTCTTATTTGTTACGTGTAACCACTATTGCTGTTTCCCCATTGTGAGACTAAAAAAGGTTATGTATATGATTTAATAACTCGGGATAGAACCATGGATTGGATCGGTCATGGCTGTGATTAGTCAGAAATCTGTCTACCAGGCAGGGTTACATTGTAACTTGACACAAAGTAATGGTCGTGCCGTGTCATGGGCAACACAAAATGTAGGCTATACAGTACAACAGTGAATTAACCATTAGCGGAGTCAGCAGTATAATACATTAAACTGAAATTAGATCAGCTGAATATGAGTGGCCTTTCAGAAAGGCATTTATCATTCAAGCATTTGTACGTTTATTGGATCTAACACATTATTATCATTTTCTTACTTTGTTGTGATTAAAGACAACACAATCAGAACACAATAATGATCGGTGTGTACCTGCCTAATGTATCTTGAAAATCCAACCTAATGATGAATCCAGGGACAAAACTAAAGCCATCAGTCACCTATTCCATTTCCAAGTTTGGGGAGGCGATAAGCCAAAGGGGTAGAACTCTGACTTACACACCTTCACTTAGCCCCAGCTGCGGGCCCCCCACCAACCCTGAGATAGAGTTACCACAGGGGGCGACTTGAAGGCTAAATGTCCTTCACCGACAGTCTCCTTCAGGCTCTGTTGTACATTCGTTCCTCAGTGGGAAGCCGTGCTATAGCAATCCCCAACCAATTACCTTCCCAGAAGACTCATTTGTGTACATCCTACGTGAATGCGTGATTGTGTGTGGATGCATATCAAAATTCACAATTGAAGGATCAGCTCGATCATAATTGTAACAGCGCAGAAGTTTTGATCATCAAACTGCAGGGCCTTGGTCATGTGTTGTACTTTTTTGCTTCATATTTGTTGTTTGGCATTAGATATGTAGTTTGTATGTCAGCATGTGGTAAACATCTGCAAAGTATTAGCATCTTCAAAGAACAGCAGCTTTGTGAAGGAATTTGTCATCAAATAAGAGCTTTTCCATTTAAAATCTGTCTAGCCCCGCATGTTCTGTCCCCTGCAGAGATCCTCAAAAAGACAAACCTTGTTGGTTTTTCCAGAGATAGGGTTTGGAAGCAGGAGTTTATCAGTTCTATTCCCTTTTTCCACTGTGATGGCTCTCACCACTGATTGGCCCTAAACATCCATAACAGCTATTCAACAAAGTATGATAATTGCAAATGTACTGTACACATATTTGCATTTACTATTGAAAATAGTAGACAGTTAATCACATTGTGTTATTGTATCTCTAAATCAATGCGTGTTGGCCAAAATGAGTTTCCTCAGCTGGGTGTCTGGGCTCACCGTAGAACCACTGCTCCTGTGGATTAAGAGGAGTCAGATGAGGTGGCTCGGTCTCAGGATGCCTCCCCGACGCCACCAATACGATACCCCAGGGATGACACAGGAAACGCTGGACGAAGTGGCTGGGGAGAGGGTAGTCTGAGCTTCTGCTGCCCCTGTGACCGGACCCTTAATAAGCAGAAAAAGATAGATGGATGGATTAAGTAAAGCTATTTTGATTACCCACCATTCTTTTTCTGAATATGCGCATGCCCATATGGTATAAATATATTAGGTATGAGATTAGAAATGTATTTATTGCATCTTTCTCCTGCATAGCGGCTGGTTACTTAACAGACTGAACATTTTGTGAGTTGGGGCATACAAGACAAAAATTTAACATTTAAATAAAATGATTAATCTACTGTATAGTAGAGTTCTTATGATTACAGTCTTACTCAGTTATTCAACTGTCTATTTCTCATATGTTTACAGTAGTTTGCCTGAAGGGTAACCCACCCATGCTTTTATATTCATATATTACAGGCTATAAATGATTGGAAAATCGCAAAAATGAATGCCGCTTGTGCTACCATTATTTATGATCATCATCACATCACATAGCATGTAAAATAAAACTACATGCATGGTTTGAGCCCTAAATATATGGACTAGCGTGGATAGATTGAGAGTCCCCTGGGGCATACAAATAGGTTATTCGCCCCTGTATGAGAAATTCTAGGTTATTCTGCTCTCCAAGCACCAGCCCGTCCCAACCTGAAAAAAAGGAGCTGTTGGCACGGGTTGACGTCATTGCGTGCGGCCCCACCCCCGCACCGCCTCTGTGGACTAAATGCACGGCCACTTTCTATGAGGCCTTCCTCCATGAGATAATGACAAAAGTAGCCTTTCTCAATAAACATTATTTCCAAATGAATTCAAAGCAATCAATTATTATTCACATTTGCAATGCCAAAGTGCAATGAAATGACAATTGGCTGTCTTAAAATCCATTGACTGACACTGGTGTAAACTACAAGTAAAACATTTGCGCTAATTTATTTAAATGAATGGATGGTGGAGTGGATAGTGCGCTCGCCCCATAAGCAACAGGGCGTGGATTTGCGACCTGCTGTGGTGCAATTTTTTTTCTCCTCCTTCTTTCCTCTAACCTCTCTGCTCGCCTCCTCTTCCACAATTTCTTGCGGCAAGGACTCGTTTTGTTTCAAATGTTTATTCAAGAATTGATGGTTTGCGTGACCAAACGTAGAGATCTAGCAGCCCGTGAAATTTAGAGTCCAGTTTAAATATCGGCATAAAAACGTATTTGTTTGTTTCGTGGGCATTGTGCGAAGCAGCTGGCTCGGACGACGTAGTGAGAGGGGCGCGGCAGCCACAGGGGGAGAGGTTGGGTTTTACTGAACCGAGCGTTTGACTTCCGGGTAAGAAAAATAGCCACCGAAATAACTCATATTTCATAAGAAATTACATCGCGATTGTGACAAAGGTAATATTTCATCATTATATGCCTATAGTTATAGGGCTTAAAATACCATGGTGTAGTCCCTTTAAGGGAATGGGAAAGTATCACCTTTAGGTGCTGGTTCTCTGTCCACCCCTGAATTTCCTGATGACTATTTATTTAGTGCGTGCAAAGGGGTACAAATAAAACTGCTTGACGCACATCTATCCAATCATAAGAGAAGTAGCTCTATTGCACGAGGTTCACTTTCAGTATGCACTCTTACAGTCCATCCCAGAGCTACACTGATTCAGTCATTTTATGATTCTCATAATGTAATGTCGATATGCCAACCTCTGTTCAAAAAATGCGCTCACGAAAACATTGATAGATTTCTCCCACTGTACTCCAATATTCATTATGTTACATTGTCCAATGGCTATCTGAGAAAAGGTAAAAGGGGTGCAGAGTTGAACAAGTCCAAAAAGCGGAATTTTTGACTTTTAAAAACATCACTATATAGCCATATGTATTGAAAAATAGCCAATGTTTCCAGTACAAAATGAGGAATTTATAATGCAAATGAAGTGAATAAGTTTACAAATTAAACATATAAAATATAAATAAAGGCATAAAATGTGAAGAGTTTGTTGATTTGTCTGTAACTGTTGCAATTTCTACGTCCAATTTTGTTCCGCTTATACTGTGTTTGCGACACAGAATAAGACAAGCCTGCTTTGCGACGCTCACTCACTGGCATGCGCTCACTCAACAAATGAAGATGGCGGATGCGCAGTGGGTGAGGCTGGTGGCAGCACACTTTTTGCAGCGATTGCCCATTGTGATGACGCTTCTGCTCTCATTCCTTATTCAGTGGTGTTAGACTTGTGTGGCCACTCGCACAGGCTATGACAGAAAGAGTTTATCTGGTAATCGGATCATTGTTTATGAGAAAAAAAAGTTATGTAGTTTGAACTAGGCATAAGGGTGACATTTAGAGTGTGTGTTGTGGTTTGGTTTGTTATTTGTCTTTTGTCTGTGTCATCGGTTTTGTTTCTGTTGTCCCTGTGTCCTTCCCTTGTCTCGTCAAGCTTTATGTGATCCACATGTTTGCCTGACCTGCCTCGTGTGTCAACCAATCAGTGCCCCCAAAACATGGGCCCAGCAGACGCGGACTCACTTCGTCATGGAACCCTTCTCGGCAAACACGACAAGCTCCTTAAAGAAGTTTTCTTGATTGTCTCCGGGGCCTTATTGCCGCTGTCACCACTCCTTGTGTTTTGTTGTTACTTTGATTTTTGGTCTTTTCAGAACATTGCTGGTTTTGTTTATTTAGAGTTTTACCCGGTACCCCTGTTAGTGTTTTTGTTGAATAAATTGTGTTCAGTATTCCATGCATCCCTGCCATGGTTCTTCTGCCTCCCTGCATTTAGGTCCTCCACTCCACCAGCTCACCGTGACAGTGTGTATACTTTTGTTTGTTTTTTAAACACTTGTTAGCTGCATTTTACGTAATATGTGTTTGTTTGATGGTTTGTTTGTTTTCATTTGTTTTTCCTTTCGGACACATAATTACAACATGTTACATCAATCACATCATTTGCAACAATGACATCCGAAAGAAGGGCTGATGGGTAGAAGCCATGGCTTTTTAGTAACCCAACCCATCAATTCTTACTAAACGCATCAGTCATATACATTCATTACAGTCATGTACATTGATTGTATGTATTGATTATAATATATGTGTTGAGTTGGTTACATACAATATTTGGTCCCGAGTCTTTAACACCTAAGTACATGTCAAGTCTCTTGTTATTTGTCAAGTCACAAGTCATCAAAACAGTGACTTGAGTCAATGCGAGCCTAAGTCTCTGGTTATTAATGATCCATCTGTTAGAATGATGATATATAACATAACATTGTATTACAATTCACTCCTTACTCAATATTAAAGGGTAACTCAACAGGAAATCAGACTCTTGCTCCACCCCCCACTATGATTTGAAATCGGCGCTCAAATAGGGTGTTGCCGGGAGGAGCATGGGTTGCAAATAGGGAGATGGTTGGGCGTGGTACGGCTGTGATTGACAGCAGCACCTCGCTATGAAGGCGTTTAAGGAGGCGCGTACGGGACTGAGTCGGTGGGTGGCGGGGGCGACTACGTCACGTAGTCGGCCACTTCTTGTGTAATGAGAGGACAAACAGCCAAATTGTGTTTATCCCAGTGTTTAACATTAATATGGCACCAAACACACGGTCTTTGCCCCAAATTTAAGCTTTCAACAAACGTGCACTAAAATGTCAAAAATAATGACCAGGACATGTAGACAGCATTATTAGACACCAGTTTATACAGTTTATCAGAAGAAGAAAAAAGTTGATTTAGTGTTGAGTACATCTTTAAGTTTGCATTTTAAAGCAACTAAGGAAACGTGGGCATCTACTTGCAAATCATTATAGAGTCTTCACCAGAGGTTGGTAAATTTGTTTGTTTTTAACCAATGCTGGCTCAAAATAAAACAAAGCTTGTACAATTCTTGCATTCGCTTCCTAGTAAGAATGTATTCTTGAGGGGGAAAAAACGAGCAATTCAAAGAACTTACTCTAACTTATAACACACAATAGCCATTAATGTTCACTGTGAGTGAATGTAAACTCCTGACAACTGTAGGTACCCTGCTCAATTCCTGACCTCTTAAAGATTGGTTTGAGTTTGATGTTGTAGTCTCTTTGACCTGATTAGCCAAGATAAGAGAAGGTATGGGAAAAAAAGAAACACAAAAGAGTTATGTGACATGTTGATCCTGAGGTAATCTCAATTAAGACCCATCTGGCAGGCTCTTGAACTCTTGAACGTCACTAATTTCATTTGGACACAATGATTGAGACAGCATGTTTGGCCCCCACAATTATCATATGTCAGTTAGTTTTCTATGATTGCGGTTGAGAAGTTGGAATCAAGCAAGCAAAATGTACTTATATTGAACATTTAACAGATAAAGGCCAGAAAAATGCATGTCAAGTACACCATAAATTATGTAGAGTAAATTTGAATATTTATTTTACTCTCTTCCAACTGTAAATATTACTCTAAAACTTTATTTTTGGTCAAATTTACTCTAAATACTGTCAAATTCACTCTACAAAATTTACTGTCTACACGATGTAAAAGTGACATACAACATTTAGTAAAAACAAAAATGAGGTTAAACCAAAATCTTCATTCATCTTCAAGGTTTATTTTGGTGGGATTTTTTTTGTCTGACTCTAAATATTTTAGCAAAGTAGGTAAATCATTCCACTGTTTGGGGAAAGCCAAAAGATTAACACTGTTGACATCAAGTATTCGAAAGTGCAATAGGCCGGTGCAGTTTACTTCAGTGACACAGGGAGGTAACCTTGCCAGCAAACTGAATTATTGCGGTATTTGTCATGAATAAATAAATAAATACTACGAGAAGCCATCTTGTACTGCTCTTGTTGATCCGTTCACAACCGACCTTTTTTAGGTCGGACCAATCAGGCGTTTAGGGCGGGACATGCAACTGTTGCAAAAGCAGGAAGCGCCGACGCCGGGGGAAACAAACAAACCTAACATAGACTAATGGACGCTGCAATTCTGTTCCCGCAGAATTACTCACCGTTTCCTTTCTCAATGTTGAAACGGCAAAAGGCACTTCATGCATTTTTATCTGATAAAGATGTTAATGCTCCCCCCCCCCCCTCTCTAAGGCGAAAGCGAATACATTTTCATCCGTTGCCGCGATTGGTCAAAAACAAACGGTCACAAGATGCCGCATCGTCCAATCAGCTCGAAGTATCGTACAGAATGTCCCGCCTTTCCTGAGCAAATCGTGGAGCAGTCCCACATTGATAATGTGAAGCACTCCCTTAAGTGAATCGCAATTATCAATCTGGCTATTGCTAAGAACATCTGAAGGGGTCTTAGCCATGAAGGACTGTGGGGTGGTCGTGAATATTTCAAATTGGATCCTGTGTAGGAAATGGGCAGCCAGTGAAAATATTTCAAGGTTTCTAAGGCTGCTTTGGACAGAAGATTAAAAGGAACCTAAGCCATGTTAAATTAGGTGTTGTAAATGATCCCGAGCAACAGTATGTGACTCAGTTTTGTCAGAGTTTAATTGGAAGAAGTTGAAGGCTGTTAAGTTGGTTTTAAATCATATCGGATGGATGGATGGATGGATGGATGGATGGATGGATGGATGGATGGATGGATGGATAGATAGATAGATAGATAGATAGATAGATAGATAGATAGATAGATAGATAGATAGATAGATAGATAGATAGATAGATAGATAGATAGATAGATAGATAGATAGATAGATAGATAGATAGTGTATTTAAATGACTTATGATTTGGTCTAAGGGCAGCAGATAACTATGAAAGGTGAAGCTGAGGTTGAGAAAAACTCGCAACAATATTATGCAGTCCTTCACAGCAAACAATGAGCGTAGTGATGAAGATTGTTAAATTATTACCTGCAAAAATAGAATGCCACCATTTCTGTATTTTCTTGGAAGAAACATCATTTTCAAAACCGATGTTTGGGATATTACTATACTGTTCAACACTATACTACCAGTTTTATTACCTACATGTAGGTGTGCAACGGTTTTAGATTTTGGTGTACGATTATTGTCTGGGGAAAAAAAGCGGTTTTACGGTTTTTATGGTTATTATTGTAGAGTCCCAAGATGGCATACCCGTGGGAGCTCCCCGCCCTGCCGCGGATCGGAGCCCCGGGGCCGGTGGTTCTCGGTGGTGATGGCCGAAAGGCCCGACCGTTGCTCACCACGGGGCCTCCGCCACGCTCGCTGCCGCCTCGTTTTCGGCCTCCCCTTTTCCCACGTCCACTCAATCTACTCCAGGCCGGGCCGCGGCCGGCGCGGGGACGGCCACCGCCGGTGCCAGCGCGGCCCGGCCGCCTCGGAACCCTACCCCAACTCTCCCCAGGCGGCGTTCAAAGTTGAGCCGTGTGTTGTTGTGTGGAAACAGAAGAGCTATGAACAATGCCGCAGTTCAATAACTGGTGTTGTTGAACGGCTGCGGTTATTTAATCCTGACGTTTGAAAACCACGGTTAATCGTAAAACAAGTTAATTGCTGCACCCCTACCTATATAATCGATCATGAAGCATTTTAACTGCAAACGGTAATCTGAATGAAGCATTATTAGATACTGAATTAAGATCATCAGTGTTGCCAGGTGGGAAATATAGGATTATTGTACCATACACTCAACATTATCGTATTTTGATGTAAATTATCATACACCTGTTTTAACCCAAATAACAAGCCCACTGATTTTTTTCCTAGTGTTTAAAAGTGCTCGCCGTTCACAGGCACTCAGGGCTGTGTTGTGTCAGTAGAGGATGGGTTAACGTCACTGATCTGTATATATTGCTAGGTAGCCCATAGGCTATAAGACTTTTGAAGCCGCAAGGCCGCCATATTACTACTCACAAGAAATGTTTCTCGGCATACGATCCTATACATTTACACTATCAAAATTGGAGAACATTTGAGACAGTACTTAGTAGAAACAGCATGATTTATGATGTTTTCAATTTGTTAAACATAAACAAGAAGACTTCAGACATTTTACAACTTGCCTTAAATACATGTATAAATTATATGTTTAATGATGTTTACAGGAGGAAACTTTTTTTTATTAAAGAATTATACCTGTAATTCAACAAAAGACGTCTCTGCCAAATTTAATATTAGGGTCTAAGGAACTGAGCAATAAAAGAAAAAAGGGGTCATCAAAGCAGCACCTCCCGCCCACTTGTTAAAAAATAGTGAACTCAATAAAAGTGGGGATGCTGTAAAAATGCAGCCATAGGCACAAAACAACAATCATAGATACTGTCTTTACAGGATGCTCAATGAACATTAAATCACAAAAAAGGGTGGAACAGTACAAATTAGTAGGAAAATAAATGTAGCTGTGTTAATAGGCTGTCAACCTAAAAGTACCTATCTTTCAGGGACCCAAAACATATATTGTTTTTCATTAGCTTTTAAGCAAACCCACACAGTATCGATTGTTAATCAATATGATCCAGTGTGATGATGTGCTGTTTAAAATAGGTGAAGAAATGTGAACATTTTTGTTTTAGTGTGTGCACATTTATTGTTCTCCTTGTTATGTAAAAAAACGGTGATATCAACAATTAGAGTACTCAACCATAAATTATGTTTTTAATTAATTAAATTCAAGCATTAAAATGATTAATTTCAAATGTGAATCCAACTTCTAAGTGTCACAATACAGTATAAATATATTGACCATAAACACAAGTATTATAGCTTGTGAAAAGTTATTAGAGAGAGTTAATGTTATTAATGCAAGTGTTTGGACATAAATCTAATTTAATTAATTATTCCTCTTACTAATTTCTCTCTTTTGCTCCATCTTTCCTTTCCAAACAACTTTAAGAACGGGGTGCGGTTCATCCATTTTGTAAGGGGGCAGGGAATGGCATTATCACACTTAACTCATTTGTCCCAAAAACTTATAAAAACGTTATATTTTAAATATTGCCATGGTCCCAAAACGTTTTTTATGCTAGAGCATACAGAAGGCTTTGATGCAGCCTCTGAACTGAAGAGGTCGCTTATAGCAATGGTAGTTATTACAAATAACGGCCACCAGGTGGTAGTAGAGTATCGGAGATCAACCAGGGCCATGTTGCAACAAACTCATTTTCAGTGTTTTCAACAGGTTTGTGTATAATGATGAAACCTAATGCTAATTGCTGCAAAACGGAAATAGATAAAAATATACTTTTTTTTCTTGATGAAAGAAGAGACTTTAATCTTTCTTTTGTTAGGTTCCATGTTTTTATAGCAATAGAACACAATATTCGGTGGGCCTTGCAAAATCCAGTTAAACAGCCGAGAGCAAAGGGGGTTGTGTCAGTGAAAATGGTTGGGAGAGAATGAGTTAAAGTGCTACTGTCCATACCATTGTGGTGTATTTAAATTAAGCCTACCGGTAGATTTAAATCCAATTTATCCATCACATTTAGCCAACTGCTCCAACATGCTGGCCACTTAACCGTGTCAAACAGATTAGCCAAGAACAGACTGGATCAGATAATTTAACTATTCATTAATCCAAGATTCGATTAAATGTATCAATGGCTTTATCCTTTATATGGATTTTTTCCCATATCACACTGACACACATGGGCACGGGATTCTGAGAATTAAATGAATTGGTCAAAAGTGGGTATTATTGATGCATTTAAATGGGAATACTGTATACATGATTATATCTGGCAACAGCATTCACATAACAAAATAATATAACTAGGAGACTTTACATATTTTCAGCATTTATTAATGAACCAGCTGGGTAATACATTGCAGCACATGCTGTGTATGGCATCTATTATCCTGAGACTTGTTGTTTCATTGCAGCATGTGTTTATCATGTGGAGAAAACATTTTCTTACTAACAAGCTCACTTCTGGTTATATTTCCATCAAAGTTTGAATGCAAATGTAAACACCTGGATTAATCTATTTTGTTAATTTTTAGACATACGGAGCTGTATTTTAGATCAGTGGTCCCCAACCTTTTTTCTACCACGGACCGGTTCATACAAGTCCACAACTCTGGGTGGTTGGTGGTGGGGGTATTAGGCTGTTCGGCAGCTGATTAATAAAAGACTACACCAACAAACTCAAATCCACTATGTTTTTTATGTACCTGTACTAGCAGCACAAACACCATAACAAGGTTAACAACAACGCTTTAATATGGTGAGGTCACTATGGTAATGCTTATGAATGATAAATATGTCTGTTTTTAAATCATTTTGCTAACTTGTCGATTAGCATCAGCGCTACGTGACTGAGATAATTAGCATCTTGACATGCGTCAAGAGTCTGTCGTAAACAGAGAATCCGGTCACTTTTCAAAATGAAATATTTTTAAGCCTCGGCTAATTAATTAACTGGAAGTATAGTAAGTTTTTTATTCTTTCAACTGTGTGGCCCGCCGCGGCCCGGTCCAAAGTGTTGGGGACCACTGGTTTAGATCACTTACCGCTGAGTTTACAATCTATTTTTAGACACTTGGAGCTAGTTGAGAGGGTCATAGGGAAGATGAAAGTCAAATATTTCTTACCTTATTAATGTACTTGGAAATGTTCAGAAGATGCCCTGTGGAATGCAACAGTACCACAGGTAGAGAACCTTTGCTGTTTCGTATGCATATGTACAGTATTTGAACTGACATTTATGTTATTGATTTTCAGTTGATGTCTAAACTTTATATTGTCGTTCATTCCCCACCTAGAACACATTGCCTTTTGCCTTCTCATTAAACACTTTATCTGACTTCCATTCTTTATCTATTTAGGAGAGCGTTCATGTGTCTCTTTTATCCTCAGAGATGGGCGTGAAGACAATGGGTCCACTGCAGCATATCCCCTCATTCTGTCTCTGCTCAGCAAAACATGACTGAACAAATGAACCAATTAAGTGTGTTAGTGGCTGGGCTGTCCCAGGGGATGGTGGGGAAAGACAGCCTGATTAGCTCAAAGGTAGGCCTGACTGAAGACAGCCAGCTAAGAAGGCTCAAGTCAGTAACACTCCCACAAAACTCAACAGTGGACCACTTTGATTGGGGTTAATTGGTGTCAAGGTGGATTAAATGCTGGGACTATTTGTAAAGAAACACATATACATGTAAGGTAGTTTTGCCCTTTGTCTACAGAAGTGTGGAACTGCCAAAATGCAGTAAACAGTTTTGAGTTTGTACTATGTTCAAACATTTCGATAGTCGTTCCAACGTATTGGTAAAATGTTGTGATAGGAAAATGAAGCTTCATGAACCTCTTGCGTTGTTTTTTTTACTCCTCTAGATGACACTCTTGGTTTAAAAATGCATGCATCCATCCATCCGTTATCTCATTAGCTTCAGTGGAATTGTATCTTTAAACATAGAGCAACATCTGGAGGAGTAAAAAAAATGCAAGAGTTTTATGAAGCTTCCCATCAGTAGTAAAATGTATTCCAAATGCAAAAAACGGCAACCACAGTAATCTTCGTTTCACTTTTCTTACTCACCCTAAATGTCTACTTGTCCCAATTATCTGCAGCATTCAGACAAGATCTCCAATTTACATGCCTATGGGGCAAGTGAAACATTATCATCTCTGAGGCAATTTAATACACATTGTCCACCATCTTCAATTTGTCAATGTAGAATGCCAGGAGATGTCCTTGGGGTTGACCACTGGTCATTGCTCTCCCTGACACACAAAGTAAAAATGGAGGAAACGGTGTCAGGCAGAGGGAGTAGGAGAGCAGAGTGGAGAGAAAATGAACCTGACAAAGGCCATAAAACAGATCTCTCCCACTCAGCAGAGCCAAGGGAGTGTGTGGCCTGGCTGTCAGCGCCTCTCATTAGTCAAAGGCAGCCCTCCTGACAATGTGACACTGATTACTGAAAGCCCTGATTCGGACTTTCTCTGCTTCTCTGTGCCGCTTGCAATAGTGTCAGTTAAACCATACACGGATACAACCAATATATCTGGCCTCTCTCTCCACACCATGAATTTCTACAAATTTATGAAGCGCTTTTCATACATAAAAATGCTACACTGTGCTTTATGTGGTTAAAATCAACCCCCTCTCGCCATTCACACACACACACACACACGCACACACCTATGCATGCACGCGCACACCTACGCACGCACGCGCGCACACACACACACATGTTGGGTTTACATTTCTAGTGGGGACATCCCATTGACATAAGGTATTTCCTAGCCAATGGTTCACCAATTCTGGTCCTCGAGGTCTGGAGTCCTGCAGGTTTTAGATGTTTCCGCCTACCAACATCCAACACACATGATACTAACGATCAGGATCGTTGTCAGGCATGCTGATAAGCTGATTATATGAATCAGGTGTGCCAGTGAGCGGAAACATCTCAAACCTGCAGGACTCAGGGCCTCGAGGACCGGAATTGGTGAACCCTTTCCTAGCCCCTTACTCTAGCATTAGCCATCACAGCCTAACCCTGCACATACACACTGAAAATATGACAAACATAAGATTCACTGCACATTTGCGTAATAAGCGTGATTGCAGCAAATTTGTATTTGCTTTAAAATAAATGCCTATATTTTGAGAATGTGTAAACTGCAAGTCTCCCCCCAAAGTTGTATGCAGGGACTGAGGAGCATTTGTAGTAAGACTGTTTTTTCCTTGTGACCTTTTATCTCTCCATTCCTCATTGCATGCTACACATATGTGAATGTACAGTAGTTTACTAAGAAGGTTGTTGATGAGTCAAATTGTTGATTTTGACTGCCATTGGTTGAGAAAAAGGCTACTGTGGTCAGTATTACTTTGTATTGTATGTCTGAACTTTGAGTTGGATGGTGTTATGTGGTGTGGCATCAAACATTATTAAAAGAAAATCACATACCATGAAAAGGGTGGCACCAACTGTTTAGCATTTGATTCATTCAAACATACACATGTTTTGAGTTAATGTACTGAATAGAGTCTCTTCTTGAATTGATTCGTTGTCATTTCAATCGAGATCAGCCGTGAGCATGTGCCGTACAAGAAACTACCCCGAAAACGGCACCAGTTGGGCAACAGTGATTCAGCACAGAGGGGACTTCCTTGGGTGTGTACGTGAAACTAGTCCAGGGTGCAAAAAGATTGGGGACTACTACCCTAAAGAATTGTGCCAAATCAATTGATTGGGCTGTCCCACTGAGTCTTTAAATTCATCCAGTGAGGTTGGTGGTCCGGAAACAAAGTAACGATCAACAATCTCTGATGCGCCTTTGATAACAGATCACAATTGTTATGTGCACCCCTTGACATAATGTGCATATGGCTGAGTACAGAAGATATAGGTGAGGAAACGTCATTTCAAGGAGCCACCTGCACCAGGAGAATAACACAGAACATGGCCCAAGGACACCCACACAATGCCCCTTACGGCGACTGAAGGACCATGGCTACAGCCAATCAGCTCGCAGTGCAGTTGTCTCCCATAAGAGGAAACACTGAATGAGAGTTAAATAATTTTCTACTCCTGTTCTGAAATAAAAGAAGAGGAAGAAGAAACACCCGCCTCCAAAGGGATTAAGATGCTCAGAGCAATAAAGGGCCAACAATTTAGTTCAAACTGTATTGTAAATCAATTTATTGATTTTTTTCGCAGTGTGTAAATAAATCTGACATGACATGGTCATATTAGGAAACATCCCTGGCCGCACAAAGTCCCTTGAAACAGCTGTAATTAGAAGTAGCTCATAAGACATACACACGAATAGCCACAAAACATTAGTAAACACAGAGCATGTTGCATGTGGAAATTCCAAACGGTTGAAAAAGGCAACTGACGCCAAGCAAAACAATAATTTAATCATTTACAGTATGTAGACTGATATTGTCATGTCTCTACTCTCAGGCGTGTTGTGTGTGGGTGTGTGTGCGTGTGGGGGGGGGGGGGGTGCGTGTGAGTTTAAGTGCAGCTTGAATGATGGTGGGTGGATCCTACGGCGACGCACCTGCCACTGATCTGTAATCAGGCTGTTTTGAAAGGCAGATGAACATTGCTCGTTAGTTGTCAGGCTATTCGCTTGCTTATCTGGGTTCCAATTGTTGGTCTTGACTCCGATCCTCAATACCTTGCTTCGTTTCGCCTCGTTTCCTCTGATTTTTCTGTAAATACATTTTGTGATAGTTGTCTGTGCCCTTTTTGGCAAGCACTTTTTGTTAATAATCGTTTCCGTGTTTTTGTGTACGCTTTATGTTCATTTTTACTCCTTGCCATTTGCTAAACATTTTCTGTTTACACTTTGCTATTCTTCACTTTTTTTTTTCTTTCTTTTAAATACATTTTTGTAAACGGTTGTCTGTGTCTGCGTTTTGGGACACCGCACACCACACCTCTTGACAGATATTGATGACAAAATATTTTTGCTGCTTCTTTCTTTGTACTAAAAGTATAAATATATTACAACCAAGAATTGCCTGGGAGTCTTGCCAATTAAAGTATGGCGGAATATGTATTCTGTGGACACAGTGATGAAATGATTAAACACATGCGGGAAAAGGTTCTCGTGGATCGACTCTCAGCTCTGAAAAGTTTGCTTTTCCATCAAACTATCTCCTCAATTAAAAATTAATCATCAAGTTCATGCAGAATTTTAAGAAACGTGGAGATACTGCTCGGGTTGTTTACGTTCAATAGCTCTGTTTACATGGAGACTTTTTTTTTGTCATTCCGATTGAAGATCTGTGGTAACCTGTTTACATGCGACGTGATCCATTCCGATATGCCGTGTACATGTTACGCTCCGTTAATCTGCTCAGATGTGCTGCAGCTGTGAGATGCACGAGCATTGATCACGTGATTTATCAAGATGGAGTTCATTGGTCATTTAGTACAGTAGTTGTGATAGTTATAGGACTTTCATTGAAGCAACATCTTGTTAAGAACAAGTTCCCGGTACTTTAAAACAAGTTCTCCCCTTGCAGACGAGCTTTTGTCAAGAGGCCGCCATTTTAATGAGCTGAATCGACAACGTCGCATAGCATTTACATTAAGACAGCCCTTCATTAAGACTGCCATTCCGATTAAACTGTTTACATGGCGCTCGTTCGGATTGGCATAACCCATTTTATGGAGCATTTTCACAAACCTTCATTCTAATCGGATTACATGGCTGCATGTAAACATGGATACGGTTTCAATTTTCACTAATTTGTGTGACACTTTTCACTCATTCGTATGACACTTAAGATCATAAAAAAATTGTAAAAATACGTCTTAAGAGATTTAATGATGGCGGCAGTATGACAGTGGAATAGATTAGCTCCATTTCCACCAAATTGATTTTAATTCAAAGGGCAACCTTGTTTTAAAATCAGTTACGTTATATCAATTGTATTTGGTTTGCGTCCTGGATGTGTGGACAGTGAATCAGCTCTATACCTTTAACAGGTTTCTATAGAGTGCAAGGGAGTTTGACCAACCAGTCTACATGTTTACTGTGGTTACATGGGTAAATGCACACGCACACAATACAGGTTGTTCAGTGTCTTTGTCACCAATTCTGTTCCTGACTTTTTTATGGATATTTGTTTGGGTTGGGGGGGGGGGGCTGGTTTGGTGCCCTCAGTATTGTGTCTGCTTTTTACTGATGATGTGCTTTTGTTAGCTTCACGAAACTGTGTTCTTCAACACTTGCTAAAATGTTCGTAACCAAATGTTAATCTGTCGGGATGAGAATCAGCACATCCAAATCTGCGGCCATTGCCTTCAGTCAGATAATGGTGGAATGCTTTCTCTGGGAGGAGAAATCTCAAGGAAGAGATTCATCCCTAAGTGGAGGAGTTTAAGCAATTTGGACTCTTGTTCACAAGTGAAGGAAGAATGAATCAGATTGACAGGTGGATTGGAGTAGCATGTGCTTGGTCCGACGTGGTGAAGAAGGAGTATAGTTACGTTGCAACATATGGTCACGATACAAGCGGCCAAAATGAGTTTCCTTCACAGGTTTCCCAAGTTCTCCCTTGGAGACAGAGTGAGAAGCTCGGTCATCCATTCTCCACATCAAGAGGAGCCAGTAGAGATGTTTCCTACTTAGGTTGCTGACCCTATGACGTGACCCTGGATATGCAACAGAAGAAAATGTATGGATGGTGTTTTGTACTATAATGACTGCTCCCCCTGAGGTTGTTTACACTGGGAGTGTAAAATTGTCAGTTCTCCTTTCCCCGAAGAATGAGGTCGTAAGGCCAAAAGGAGAGATTACGTCTGACGTGGAAAATACCTTATTTCATCTGGACACTAGATAAATCTGCCCTGTGCCCTTCAGGCATAGATCCTACTCTTTGTGTAAAAGGGCTCGGCTCTAAAGGGGAATGTCTAAGGAGCTTCATATCTGCAGTGTTGACTTCTAGTGTTCCCTTGTTTGTAGCACCTCAGAACTTGCCAGGGGGAGTGTATGGTGTGTGTGCCTTTCATTGATCAAAATGGCATCTTGACCTGGGACAGCTCCGCAGGCCCGTTTTTACGAGTGCATCTGTCTCTTTACCTCACACCAAATGCCCAGTATTTCGCCCCAAGTATCCTGTCTTCTTGTATCCCTGACATGAATGATAATAAAGCTCCGCACAGCCATCTTAATTTATTTATCCACTGTTAACCCTTTGGAAGATTGACTACTGTTCTTGGCTTTGGCTTCACAGTTATTCTTGCTGCAATGCATGTTACACAGTCTGCTAGTCTACAGCATGTGGTGTATCATCAGAAGCTTTGATCCTTTCCTCAAACTGTGTGCCTTTCAACAAGGCCAGAAAGTAGCCCGTTGGACAGCTGCTGGGGCATTTGAATAGCCCTGGTGTTAAACTGCTCAACTATGAGGAGGCATGAAGGCTGCCAAAACACACAGACAGCACACCCTCTTCTCTGTTTAAATTGGCCAACTAAAAATGGAACAATGTCAAGAAAAGGGAAACAAATAACCAAATTCCATAAGACATATTGTGAAGGCTGTTGTTTTTTTTAGCAAATTCTGCAAAAACAAAAGGAAGAAGGGACTCTGAAAGTCCTTAACTGTGAATGGTTGTTTGTCTGTGCTCTGCGATTGGTCAACGCTCAGGGCAAAGTTGGTTCTGGGTAGTGTTGTTCTGATACCGATACTGTTATCGGCAGATGCCCCGATACTGCATTAAAACAGTGGTATCGGTATCGGTGAGTACTAACAAGTAAAATGCCGATACCATTAATTCTGACACTAATATAGGACTTTGGATGCAGCATCTTGTGTCTTGCTCATGCACGACATTCACTGATGTGTGACATGTTCACTGCTTGCAGAGCTAAGATATCCTATTGGTCCTTGAATGCTCTAAACCAGAGGTGGGCAATCTCATTCCTCAAGGGCCGGAGTCCTGCAGGTTTTGGAGGGTTCTCATTTCCAACACAAGCTGATTCCAATCAACAGGATCATTGCAGGCTTATGCAGAGCTTGCTGATGAGCTGATCATATATCAGCTGTGTTGGAGAAGGGCAACATGAAAAACCTGCAGGACTCCAGCCCTCGAGGCTTACCTCTGTTCTAAACCAATGGCAGGACAGCTTTTTCATGTTGAGAAAAAACAACAACGTAGGTATCGGTATGGTATAGAATATCAGCCGATACTGTAAAGCTGGGTATCGGAATCAGTATCGGGGGCCAAAAAACGGAACAACACTAGTTCTGGGTGTACATCGCTTGTCGCCAAAGTCAGCTGAGATCTCTAGCACTCACCTGTAATTCTAGTAAGGCTTAGCTGAATGTAACATGTAACTGGTTTAATGTTCAATAAATATATCGGTCTTCGTTTCTAACACACTGTTTTAAAAATGGATACTGTTGGTGTGAATGATTGTCTGTCAAAGTGATATATACTAATGTCACCCATACTGTAGTATAGTATATAGTATAGTTATTGCACCCCAAGGTACCTATTTGTACCTTTTTCCAATGGTATCTTTGTTCTCTTTTTGTGAAGGTGCTGTAAACTGTACATATACAAAATATCCCTAATGGCACAATTCACATATTATATGAAGTACACATGAAATATCATCATCGCCAATTTACTTAGAGATAGTCACTTAACTATTTAGATCCTGTAAGTGAAAGGTGCCACTTCTCCTGTCTGCTTTCTCCTTTTTCTTGCCAAACAGTGGGTGCGGGGGTCGGTCTGTCAGTGCACACTGCACAGGACATGTTGCTGTTATAGTCCCCAATCAATATCTGGCTCCTTACAACAGAAGATGGTAACAGACCTGCTTAATTGGACTTGGCTTGGTTTCCCATGAAGCCTCATTGTCACTATGGCTGCCTGAGGATTAATATGCCAGAATTGCACAGTGCTGTTAGAGACCCACATCAACACAGCACAGCATGCAAATGTTTGGTCTTACTGAAGATTAATCTTTTTTTTTTCAATGAATGAAAAAAACAAAAATACTGAAACAGATAGTAAGTTATTGAACATCGATTTAAAAGACTAATAAAGGGGAGGGGTCGTCCATTAAAGCAGATTGCCCGTTAAATTGTACTTAATCGTTAAATAAGTATGTTGTGGTCTAAAAACACCAAATACAGTATAAGATTGTTTTGTACCATTTTTGTGGACAAAAACTGCCAATTACGGTAACAATTATTGTAAAAAAAAAAAAAGTACAACTTGAAACTGTTTGAAAACAAGATTTCTCCCCTTCAGTGCACTTATTTTCTCTTTCTGGAAAAACAAACACAACTGCTGAAAATATAATAAATTTGGCGTAAACAATTAAACAATCTCCAACGCCTTAAGTAAAAAAAAAGAAAAAAAGCCATCCTTTGAAGAACAAAGTTCTTGGTTACAGCTTTTTGTTAGTGATTTATGTGCATGTATGCATTGTGCATGTGGACAGGCGGACACAAGCCGATGGCTTGCTTGTTGCTAAGCAAATTGTGCCTGCTCAGCGCTGAGACAGAAGCAGCGAGTCTGCAAAACCGCAGTGGTGCATACAAAAGCAAAAATGCTGTATTGATATTATCATGCTAGTACCAAACTGATATTAATACTGAATTGATATTCATATGATCAATATTTGGATTGATCATTGTTTGTGGGTCTTCTCGCCTTCAACACTAACATGCATTTCATGACATTAGATGAGTAATTTGGCAATTGAAGAATACAATTATATATTATTTATTTAGAACAGAATAGAAAATGTACTTCTAACCCATACATGTTCATGACATACGTACAATGTATCAACCTACATCCCAGTATTTACATGTAGGGCTGCTTGATTATGAAGAAAATATTGATCACAATTAATTTGGTAATAATTGAAATCATGATTAGGACGATCATTAGTTGTTTTTAATACAAAACAAGAAAATGTTTAAACATAAAAAATATTAAGACAAATTAATTTATTTTAAACACATAATTATGCAAGTTTCTTTTGGACCAAACAAGATTCATTAAATTTGTTAATTTAAAATAAATAAGGTACAAATATATACATTCAAACAACTCAAAATTAGTATTAATAATCTTTTATTTGTGTTCACGATTATACCAATTTTGGAATTGTGGAGTGTAATAATTGAAATTGTAATTGAATTTCAATTAATTGCACAGCCCTATTTACATGGATATTCAACATGCATGTTCACATTAATAGAAGATGTGATGAATACATTTAGGCACATGTCAAGCCGCATATGCTGCATTATACGTTAACTGTGCATGGTTACGATTGCTTTGCATCCATTGCTTGGAAGGTTACAGCATCAGTTGACTGAGCCAGGATAGTCAGGATGCCACTCAACTGAGTCCGTCGTCTATGATTGGATTGAGGCAGACCTGAGCACAACTTGGGCTGCACTTATCAGCCAGCTGGCAGATAGGACTTGTCATAGTGCCTGTCAGATATGATGACGGGACCACGAGTCTCACAATAGAGCTAAATGCAATCTCCTCCTCTGCAGCTGCAATGCCTGCCTCAGGGACGTCCTTATTAGACTTTGTAAACAGCTAAATGTGAGAGCTAAACTGTAAGCGCTACTGTCAGGTGGGATGGCCATGCCTGACAGAAAACCAATAATAAAGGTAAATACACTGAAAACCTTTCTTGAAAGAAAGTCAGGCTGTCTTCAAGTCTTACGTACATATTTTAACACATTTTGAAACATCAAGTTAAGTTACAAGCAACCATCTGTACACTGAAAAAAATGAAATGCTGGCTCAACAATTTGCATGCATCTTTTTAAGTTATTTCAACTCAGCCATTGCATAAACACCACAAGATTTCTCTAGTTAGGCAAACTCTACGACTTTAGTACAAACAACATTGTTTTGCACTTCAGAAGCTTAATTAAGTTGAAACTACTTATTTTGTATTGTGTTAAAACTACTCCATTAAGTTACAGTACCTCATTGGGTTACTTTAATTCTACAAAAAAAAATGTTGATGCAAATTGTGACCTTATTTTATTTTCAGGATAAATTACAAATTAAAATTCAAGTTTCATGATCAAACTCTTCATTTGAGATCAATGCCATGAATTACTGCATGTTGCTAAAAAAAAAAGCCACCATAAATAAAAAGGCAAAACTGTAAAACAGGTCTTAAAAAAAATTAATAAAAATTGATCATGCTGTTCAGACTGATTCAAAGTCAAATTACACTTATTAAGGCAGCACGTACCAGCTCCTTTTCTTGTCAAAGGAGTTTGGTGCACAGGAGCAAGTGAGTTAACAATTTCAGTTTCCTCATGAAAAAGATAAGTAAAAAAGTAAAGTACACAGTATGTAAACACAACAAGGTAATGGAAAGAACAGCATCCATCCAACCATCCATTATCCGAACCACTTATCCTCAAAAGGGTCACAGGCGTGATGGAACCTATCCCAGTTGTCTTCGGGTTAAGGTACATCCTGAACTGGTTGCCAGCCAGTCACAGGTTACACAGATGAACAACCACCCAGTCTCACAATCACACCTAGGATCATATAGAGTGTTCAATTAACCTACCATGCATGTTTTTGGTATGTGTGGAAATCGAACTACCTGGAGAAAGCCCACGCAGGCATGGGGAAAACATGCAAACTCCACAAAGGAAGCTTGCCAGATACGAAACCTTGATCTGTGAACTGTGAGGAGGATGGGCGAATGCAACAGCACAACATTTTCTCTGCAATTTGGGGAATCTTTTTGTGTTTTTGGTTGTTTATTTATTTATTTTATTTCAAGGAACATATTTTGAAACCCTTTGGGGTACATGAGGTTGAGTGTGTATATTAGAAACAATAGCAATGCACAAGCTCTGGGTACATCCAAGTCTACCAGGACCTTTGTGCCATAAACTTTGCGTCACTGCATCACTGGCTTGATCATGTCGCCTCTTGTTACCACAATCTTCAATGCTTCTCTGGTAATATCCCAGTCACCATCCTGGTAGATCAGGTCAGAATCAATGTAATGCAAAACTAAATTGTAAATGCGAATACAATTTTGTTGCAGACATCCATAATTAACGTAGCGGATATCTGCAATTTAGGTGTACATGCAACGACAAACTCAATACACATGAATGGCAAAAGTGACGTATTTTGCCCTCTTTGCAAAATGATGTCGCAGATATCTGAAATGCCAATTGTGGATAGAAATAAATAGAACGTACTTACAAATACTTGAAATTTTCTTTTTGACTCGGTCAACATTCACTATAGGTAAAACGGAATTGCAGATATCTGCAACACATATCCAGGAGGTGAGGCAAACACATCTATGATTTAACTTAACATGAACATTAATGGTGAGAAATGTTATTGAATATTTAACTAACCTGACCTTGTAGTGAGGAATGAAGGTCTCAGTCCAAATGCAACAATACATTTTTTTCTTTCTTTTTTTGGTATGTGCGTTGAGTATGCGTGTGAGTATGTGCATGTGTGTGCATGCGTGCATGTGTGTGAGTGTGTAATCTTAATTCATCTAAAACCTATTAAAAATTCCATACCGTTCACCTAAACCGAATACTTCAGAATCCAGCTAGAGTCGTGAGGTTGTCAGGAGACCCGAGGAAGGATCAAAGAAAAGAAAGGAAAGTGAAATCCAGCAACGACCGAGAAAAAAAAAGAGAAAGAGCAATGATGATGACATGTCAAATCGGTAAGATTACCGAAAGAACAATACTGAGCTCTCTCTCTCTCTCAAAAATAAAAAACTGTAACAATACTCGGAGCTCCTTTTAATGCTTTGTGAGGTGGCCTCTGCTCTCTGCATCATAGCATGCTGTTGGGCTGCCAGGCTTGTGCATATTACACAGAAACAACAACTCTAGTTTCAAGTGCTAAAATTGGCATTTTGAGTCATCTGAATCAAGTTCCCACATCTGCTTTCCAGGCAATCTGTCCCGAAACTTCTGCTTCTGCGTTGGTGTTGACCATGGTCCTAATTAGTAATTAGTGACCCATTACTGCTTGCCGTTGCGCTGTGTCCCAGAGGTGCTTGCATCAATCTCTCTTCCCACTCGCTCGCCTTTTCCAGTTCATCTCTGATTTGATAGACTTTGATGACATGCTCCTTTGAAGACCCGATCAAAGATCTCAGATGAGGACCGTGTAAGCTTTTGGTGAGAAAGAAATGGAATACTAATCTGTTTTTTTTCTAAGAATGTTCACAAGATATACAGAGGAAATTAGAGGGTAAAAAAAGTCAATCTTTTAAACCAAGATTAAATAACTTTACAAAATTTAAAACTTTGAAATTTGTATGTGATTTGATCACACAAATTGCTCACCTATTGTACACAACCTTATTACACTCACAGAATATTTTAATATGACCCTGCACATAACTAAACTGAAGTTGCAGCTTGTATGATAATCTTGATCATACGTAAGAGCTACTTTACCAACTTGAACTCGAAATTCTCACTGAAGAGAAATACTCAGCACAGATATTAAGGAAGTCTATCCATGTTGTATTCTTATCTGGGAAAAATCAATTATCTGTACCGGATACTCGTGTTGTACGAATATCCGGCTCACCCCTAATATTCACACACATACACTAAACAATCGTCACTGTATCGTGATGACTAAACTACTGGTTACTTTAAATTAACTCACAATCTGCGAACTTGTCATTATGTCAGAATACACGACTGGTCACATATTTTTTCTCTCGACCTGTCACATCTATGAGTTACATCTTAAATCTTACATTTGCTACAGTTGCTTGTTGCTAAATACTAGAATGACTCAGACTACCAGAGACTAATTCCTTGTAGGTTATTCCATATCGCTGGTGTCAGGCCAAAACCTCATAAGTGACAATTTGGCAATTTTTTTTTCTTAACAACTTTTTTTTTTGGTCAGTCTACATGTGTGGGTCTCATTTTTAAGAATGATTGACTAATCTAAAGTGTTGAAAAAGGCTTGCTCTCCTTGATGATGTAATGTTAATGGTTGAAAAAGCATGCCGTTTTGGGGGTCTACTGAAAAGTGACAATTTTGGAGGTACAAGGTTTTGTTGCAATGCCTGCTATGTACAATTCTGATGATTCTAATCATCTTGTTATGTCTCCTCTGCCAGCTCGTCTTTGCCTGTTTTGTTGCACTGTCTTTGTGTGCCAGGTGAGAACAAAGTAGAGGACTGAATGAAAACAGTCACTGAGGCTCAAATGGCAGGAGGTGAAAGGTGAGTGAACAGAGAGCAGCAGAAAGCAATGCACCATTGTTGCTCTTGTCACTCTGCCAAACCACTCTACTGTGAGAAATGGAAGTGCATCTATGGGAAATGAGTGAAATGAGTGAAAAGAGGTATGATGTGTACATGATTTTATGAAATGCACCCTTTTGTGTTGTTCTTCCCAAACTTAACTTCTTTGTTAGTTCTGTAATTAGTTTTTAAAATATTTTCACACAATCTTTATTTAGAAGGAGATCAATTATAAGTTAGGGTTGAGAGAGGAGCAATCAGTCTTCTAATGTTATTTTCTTTCATCAATTGTATCCAGACATGTTATTCTTGTTGCATGTCTTGCTAATTGCCCTGTATTTAAAACTGGCCATATGATAATAGTAATTAACTGAGTTATGTGTGTTTTATTGCTGTTAAGGGTTGTGGCAAAATAAATGTTTTTGCTTTTCGTGACATACTTGTTCCACCTTCAGCTATGGCTGTGTTTTGTTGTAAATACATTTGAGTTTACTAATTAACACATTCTGTATCCTTTGATTACAATGTAGTGTTTTTAAAATATATCATTATCAATATATTACATCTAGTAGCTCAGGGCTCAGGTACCAACCAATCACGACTCAGCAAGAAAACAAGTGAGCTGTGATTGGTCATTACCTGAGCCCTGAGCAACTGTGATGTCATCTTCAGTTGACAGCATGTGGCAAAATGCCCCCCCCCCCCCCCCCACCCCATCAAGATGGATAAAAACGGGTTTATTGTGTTTCTTATTTCTTAAGTAATATTCCACAAATGCTATAATAATCAGAATGCTGTATTTATTCTAGTGGGGCTACATAGAACATGTTATTGTATTCAAAGTATTCTTAAAAAAAAAAAAAAGAGGCGGTCACACTTTATTATAAGCAAATTACATCGTTTTTTATTGTTCCAAATCAGACATCTTACAAACTCAGAACACATTACATGCAGACTTCAACTCAGTTCAAAAATAGTTTAATCAAAATAAGCTGGTTACTCTGAAAGATTTAAGAACTCTTACAG
Organism: Leptonotus elevatus; assembly: GCF_054856555.1. Taxonomy (NCBI): domain Eukaryota; kingdom Metazoa; phylum Chordata; class Actinopteri; order Syngnathiformes; family Syngnathidae; genus Leptonotus; species Leptonotus elevatus. The sequence continues at coordinate 6,226,008 of NC_141247.1, forward strand.
TATGTGTTTTTCCTTAAGAGAATACGCTCTACCTCTGCCAATTACTTTCATTGATGGCTCTTCCATTAAGAAAGTTCAGAAATATAAATATCGGGGCCTTTGGCTTGACCATGAACTTCCTTTTAAGTCCCAAATTGATTCGGTTGTGCAGAACATAAATTGTAGCCTGAGAATACACTACTGTTCCATCCTTTGTTTTGCCCTCCAAGTTAGGAAAATAATCGTCTCACAATCATTATTTCCAATTTTATATTATGCAGATATGTCGACTCAAATTTTTATCCTCTTAATGTTGTATGTCTCTTGCTTTAGTTGTCCTTAGGTGTTCTTATACACGTGGACAAAATGGTTAGTACCCATCTGTTATTGAAAGAAAATAATAATAGTATTTAAAAAAAAAAAAAACACTGAAAACTTTTTGAATTATGGTTCAACAGAATTAATTAGGGGAAACAACTCATTAAACAGGCAAGGTCAAAATGATTGTTCTCTTGATATGTTGCACAACCTTTAAAGGCATTGACTGCAATCAAACATTTTTGTAACTTTCAATGAGACTTACATGCCCCTCCGCATATATTTTGGCCCACTCTTCATAATCAAATTATTCCAGTTGTCTCAGATTGAGATGTGCTTTCCCCAGATGGCAAATTCTAGCAACTTCCACAAATGTTCAACAGGTTTTATATCAGGACTCTTACAAGACCACTTCAGAATAGTCCATTGGTTTGCCCTTGCTTGTCAACATGCAGTTCAGCAATTTATTATTATATTTATCTTCAATAGTGGTGTCCTCCTTGCTCATCTCACATGAAGTCCACTTTGGCTCAAATAATGACATTTTCTACATCCATTTTCTAACATGAGCCTATTTCAGCACACTTTGGGAGAAGTGGGGTACGCCTACACTAGACATCCAACCATTCACATCCATCCATCCATTTTCTTAACCGCTTATTCTCACAAGCGTCGCGGGGGGCACTGGAGCCTATCCCAGCTGGCTTCGAGCAGTAGGCAGGGTACACCCTGAACTTGTTGCCAGCTAATGACAGGGCACACAGAGACGAACAACAATCCACACTCACCATCACATCTGTGGACAGTTTGGAGTGTTCAATTAACCTGCCATGCATGTCTTTGGAATGTGGGAGGAAACCGGAGTACCCGGAGAAAACTCATGCAAGCACGGGGAGAACATGCAAACTCCACCCAGGAAGGTTGAAGCCCGGACTCGATCTCACGTCCTCTGCACTGGGGAGGCGGACATGCTTACCAGTCTCCACCGTGCCTCCCAACCATTCACAAATATGGCATATTTGGAGTTGAATTGAATAATTCTTCAATTAAACTAAAAAAGATGGTTTGTGAGTGCCCAGAGAAAACCTCAAAGCAACCTTGTATTGGTAATCAAAAATAAAATGAAAAATATCAAAAACTGCATTAACAAAGATACTAATGTTCAGTTGTGTTGGAGACTGTCAGAGGATTTTAATTTATTCTAAAACATTTGTTTTATACCCTTGTGGCACAGCTCACCCGTGACATTAATGAGTAAAAAGCGTAAGAAATAGAATTAGTAGTAGTAATATACTATCTTATTTACTGTTTTAGCACCACTCGCTCTCTGCAACACACAGACATGGACCTGAATGACAAGGAAGGACTTACCTGTCTCAAGCACCTGTTGTCATTTGTATTGCCATAACAAAGGCCTAAGCAGTTGTGCAGATTGGATGAGCCACTCAAGACAGCTGGGATGTTGGTGGGAGTGGAAATTAGAGCCTGACCAGGAGGCGCCTGACGCATTGCCGGAGACAACAGAAGACACATCACTAACCTCTGGCCTCCGAGGCTGGGCAGGGCAGTGAGGTACCTTCAGCACATCATCTGAAGCCTTGGGTATAGGTTGTAATTAAGCACTGTAGGCATACTGGCTGATGGTCAACTGGATGAAAGCTTTCTGACTGGAGGCTGGCAGGCGCATAGTCCAGCTGTCTCGTTAAATCAACTGGCAGGATAATGGTTCATTTGAATGCATTTAAATTGTGTTCCGCCAACGCATCATTCTAAACAAGAGGTCATTTTCAGAAAATCCATCAATTTATTAACAGGTTCGCAAATCTGAAATTCTAAAGCTTTTAGCAATGGGAGGTCGACCCAAATTCATAATCAGGAGTAGGCTTAAAGTGACGTGCTTTGCAGATGATTAAATTAAATCAAAGTACCCGGTACTTGGTTTATGTGAATTGTGACACCAAATAAGCAAGGCTCAAGAACAAAGAGCACATCTCTACAACAAAACAAACAAGGATGTTGGTAGGTACACAGAACCAAATACAAAAACAACAACATCATGTAAAAATCCAAACCAACTTAACGACTGCAAGAGCAATACAATCATGACAGGAACCTATACCAATTTGTGCTTGGCTATTCAAAAATGCACTAACACTAACCTGTTGCAAAAATAGTCTGAAAATTGTTGTATTCTATGTTCATGGTATACTGTGTATATGCCATGTATTATTTGTTCCAAATTACATTAAATAACAGAAACATACACAGAGCAAAATATGAATATAGAATTCAGTTCTGTATTACTGTATGTACTCTTCTTCATTAAATCATGATGAGCAACAATGCTGTCCTTTTTATGTATTTTGTTTTGACAAATCATCAAACAATGAATGATTGAATGGAATGGACAATTCTGAACATCCAGGCATTTCTGATATTTCTGCACCTTACACGGTGAACAACAGTGGCGTATTTATATTGCTTTTGCTTGTGACTAGCATACAAACCAGGCAGATTGTTGTCGTAGTCAAACAACATTTCATCACATTTTAAAATCAAAATAATCCTCACAAATCAAATTACAATTATGCAAAGTCCAATGCTTTTTAATGACCAGAGAGTTTCCCTTTACCGAGTTAATGATGCATTCGAGGAAGGTGGGAAGCCGGATTGTTCCTACTCCGATTGTCCCATTTCCGACCTCAAAGCGCTTGAGGAAAAAATAAACAAAAAAGATGGCTGATAACGATAAATTGTTTCTTGTTCTGGTTAACGCAGTCAGCCCAAATCGGGTTACATAAAGTTACTTACTTTGAACAACTAAATTCATGTCATAATACATAGAGATAAATATATTTAAAATTGTGTAAATTATGTTTTGCTATTCACGGTGTCTGTCGATTGTCGAGTAAGGCTGGGCGATTTTGCCTAAAAATAAAATCTCAGGTTTTTTAACAGAAAATGTGATTTACAATTTCTTCTTATTATTGTTGTTAACTTAAAAAGTTTTGCTTTTATTTTATCAGTTAACAAAAGTAACCATATTTCTTGGAATCAATCTGCAAAACTTCTACCTTGAATCAAATACTTCTGGAAATGTAAATCAATGTGTTGATAAAATAGAAAAGTAAAACTTTTTTTGTCAACTTTGTTTTAAAAGCTAAGCAGTGCTACTTACAATATGACACAAATAAACATTACATTTGGACTTTAATGTAGAAATCGAGGTCTGAGCTTGTCATCCTCTCCAACTGTCTGCTGATTTTACAAGTACTGTTATGTAAATTGAGGTGGCTGTTTTGCCATGACTGGCAAATTTCCTTTTGCGTTATTTGATTGGCCAGTCCCCGGTGTAAGAAAGTCTTGGCCTGCCGTAAATCGGTTATTTTACCGTGATTAGTCCGCTACACTAAGTTCACCCCCTTCTGTAGATCTCCTTTCACTTTTCAATTTGTTTTGCCACTGAAAATAGGCTGTTATCAGCATTACCAGCCCACTATACTACATTTCGTAAGGATTTTATGTCGCAGACCGGTTGAAGGGAAAATAACCATGGTTTGATATGTCATCATGTAACCTCTTATATAAGGATATGTTGTTGTCCTGAACTGTTGTACGAATCCAGGTGCCCAACAATTTGTAAATAAAGGGCGGAATCAGCCTGGGAGTGAATACATTGTTTATACTACAGCCTTCCCTGCTTCGCAAACATGTTTTCGAGAGTGTCTGGGATAGGGCTTGGACAGCCCGGTTTCTCACGCTCACAACTTTTTGTTAACGAATAAAAGACGGAGCGGCACGCGGTCCGGACGTAGTCAGCTGTGGAACACGAACGATTGCCCAGCCGTTTTGCAGCTCGCTTCACCCGGACCGTAGGCTCCCCGGTCTAGTGTCAAGGTAAGCGCTGATGATGATCATATTATGCTGCTTAACGTTGTAGTGTATTGATTGCTGTTTGCGTGGAATAAAAGACACCATTATTCTAGCAAATCGAGTTGTGATTATTGCTGTTTGCGGGGAATAAAAGGTGCAATCATTCTAGCAAAGCAAGTTGTGATTATTGCTGTTTACGGGGAATAAAAGGTGCAATCATTCTAGCAAAGCACAGGTGTTGATGACTGTCTGCGGGGAATAAAACGTACAATTATTCTAGCACAGTATAAAAGTGTTTATTGCTGTTTGCGGGGAATAAAAGGCACAGTTATTCTAGCAAAGCATATCAGTCTCTGTGTATTCATTGTTGCCGCCGACCACTCACGATCCTGCATAAAAATATAAAGGTGAAGTAGTGTTTTCCACAAAACACCGGTATATGCTTGCAAGGCGAGTCCGTCTTGACGAGATAGCGTACATGTTGCGACCACGCAGCAATATAAACGTGCACATTTGTGCTATTCACATAAGCTTGTAAATGTCTATAAGCAATCAGGATAAAATATCCAATTTACAGCAGGCTAAAGATTTCTTGGCTCCGGCGATTGACCAATATTGGAGCAAAAATATCGCTAGCATTTGAGTTGCCATTCACGGCAAAATAAACACTGCCTAAACAAATGGCGTGGGGCAACTTCAGCAATATACTTGCGGCAAGGTAGCAGTAGCACATAACTGGTACCTGGGTTCTCCCATTTTCAGCAAGTGGTGAAATTGAATCTTCCTCACTGTATACATGGGTGCCATATCATTAGCGAGGTGCAACGTGTATGCTTTGGTGATCGCTCTTATTGTGCCCCTTTCTTGTCATGCGTGCTTCCTTGTGCAAATGACTCCTCCACGGTAACATAGTAAACTTTTTGTTTTTTTAGCGGGAGTTTGTTTGCTGTTGTTGAGTTCCTCCCGTATGGAGTGTGTGAGGACACGACTGGCAGAGCTAATGCTACGGAAGCCCATGGGGGCGAAGGGCGTGGCGTAGAGAAAGGGGTAAGAAAAACATCGATGTTATAATTTTTTTAATCGTTCACAACAAAATACTCAAATTAATTTAAAAAATAGATTTGTCGCCCAGCCCTATTGTCGAGTGACCTCAGACTGAAGACGGTTGGTGTTGTTGTGCCCCAATTTCACAACTCTGAGTTCAAAGGGCGTTTCCCTTGCACACTTGCTGGTTTGAAGTCGCAAAAGTTCAACTTCCCACCTTCCTCTTGTCCTCGAATGCAGCATTACAACAACCATTTTGACATGTGACGTAAGCTCGGAATTGTCTGATGCCTTTCACAGGTAGGAAATTTTTATTTTTGTGTGTTAAGTTTATATAACATTAAATTACCGTAATTGATGTCCCCAAAACAACAATAATGACATCTATTTGTCATGATCTGAGCTGTTAGGCTGCACTCTCAGTTGTTGTTTGTTATTGTGTTGCAGCCAGTTGACCATGAGGGGTGCCAACGCGACTCACACAGCTTGTGTTCATTCATGTAATTAGTCGTCTTATTTAAGAGGCAGTCCAACCAGGTACCAGTTGTCGGACTATTCACTTGCCAAGCCTAGCCTCGACTGTTCCTTGACCTTGACCTTGACCTTGATCTTGATTCTCGTCCTTGTAAGTTTCAAGCCTTGTGATTCTTGGTATTCGGGCTCATGCTCTTTTTGTGTAAACACATTCAGTTATTCTCCTTGCCATTTTTGTGCAAGCACTTTTTGCTACAGTTATTTCCGCATTGTTGCGTGCCCTTTTGGTTACCGTATTTTCCCTTGCTTTGAAAGCGATTTCTGTTTGGATCAGTTTATTTTTGTATTCAATAAAAAAATGTGTACACTGGATCCACACCCGAATCATAACTCTATTGGGTTTAATTAATGGCGGCTAGTTTTGTTGCAGAGCATAAAAATACGAGATATTATATCAGTCACATGAAAAAAATATTGGTATTTATTTAGAAAGGCTACTTGCAAACCTTTTGTAACTACGGTAAGTTCCTCAAATGGATAATTCCTTCAGTGAGAAAATAGGTGGAAACAAATCTGGGTAATATGAGTGCTTTTTTTTTTACTTTTTCTTTTCTTTTTTTTATCAGGTGGCATAAAGCGGACACACACTATGGCATTGACAACCACCATGTTGGGCTAATGTTGGTGGTATTTAATTTTTCCACAAACTGAGTCTCCATCACGTGGCTACAATGAGAATACTAAAAGTAAATTGGCAATTCACGTAAGAGGCTGTAACAGACAAGGTTCCAAGGTTTTACATTCAAGGTTAAATAGAGCAATATCACCACTAATGGCATGCAAATTTACCCATTTTGAGACTAAAAAAGGTTCTATCTTACCTTATGTTTTCTCTTATTGGTTTGATCATTTGCTGTCGTACATATTTTATATCTAAAATAAGTAACTTTCACTAATGTACATAAATCCAACACATTTGTAAATTGGCTTTCATATATTAGCAGTGATTACATCATGTAACCTAACCAAAAGCAAACTGAGTGCTGCAGTTGTAATGTTTCAGTTTTGTATGGGTTTGGGTTTTGTTTATTTTGGTGTTTGTTGTGTCTTTCTGTGATTGGTGTTTGTCTTGTGTTTCCCCTGTCTCGTTAAGTCTGATTACCTGTGCCTGTTCCCTTCCCAGTGTGTTTGACCAATCGGTGCACTCTTCCTATTGTCTTGCCCAGGTGTGTCTCATTAGTGTTGGTGTATTTAGTCTGTTGTGTTTGTCCAGTCTGTGTCGAAGTCCTGTGTCGAAGTCCTGTGTGTCTGTTTCCCGGCGCGTCAAGCGAAGCCTCGTCACAGTTAAGTTCTCCACGTCCAGCCAAGCTTCTCAAGTTCTGTCAAGCCAGTCCAGTCACGGCGACCAGCTTCCTCTCGCCCAGTCCCTACTTGTTCCAATAAAGTTTCTCCTTTTGTTCACAATTCCTATCTCCCTCATGTGTCTCCTCGCCTTTGGGTCCACTCTCTCCTACGTGCACCTTTTCATGACAGCAGTGTCACTATTCAGTTTGCTGACTTTTTACATTTCCTATCCTTGATTGCTGCCATAAGTATGCTTCATTGATAATGTTAGAAAACAGCCTTTGTTTTCTTGTGTGTTGAAATAAAACTCAAAGTTGAGATCAGAAACCTTAGTATGAGAGGTGGTACCAGGTGTCCCCCTTTTTATGCAAGCGCATTGCACAAGACGTTCTCTCCGTGACCTTGTGGGGTCCGGTCCATCTAGGAGCAGACCATTTTCTTTTAGTCACTTATAAACATACATATTCTTTATTTTGAAAGAGCATCTGGTAGTTTTTGTTAGTTGGGATTAGTAAATGTTATTTGATTAAGATCCGTAGGTCCTGTGCTGTTGGAACAGGAAAAGGTCTATTTGTGTGACATTGAAATATTTATTTTTCAAATGGGTTCCATCGTCTGATCAAATTTTTCTAGGAAACCCATATAAACACTATTTATTGAAGTAAAATGCTGAAGTATAGATAAATTAGAGTAGTGATTAAGGACTTGCTAAATGCAGGAGTGGTGATTGAAAGTACCAAATTTGCTAAAAGACACACGTTATTAAATAATTTGTATTCTGAAGTAAGATGTCCATGATGAAAATAATAATTAAAATGAGTAATGTATAACAGTACACCTAAATTGTATATTCTGGTATATTAAATTTACACTGGAAGGAAAATACACATATATACATATATGATGTATATATAGTTACCACAAGGATATTGTGAATGTCCTACGATACCCTCTCAAGCAATTATAAATTGCTTGGATACATTTAAAAGTCAGATTTTGACTTGCATGGACGACATTATTTTATGGCATCAAAGAAAATGAATTGACCTGTGAGAAAAAGGGAAAAAATATTTTAATTTACAAAAAAAAAAAGGAAAATAATGAAATTAAAGTTTTATTACTCTTTTTTTTTTTGTAAAACAAGGGTGTAATATTTAGGTTGTTTTGACTGTAAAGTAGTTATGATGGAGACCCAACGAGAAAATAAGTAACCTTGTCGGCCCTAAGATTTGAAACAAAACATTAAATGATATCTTAAACCCATGGGTAGTATTGTGACCTGTTGTGAGCTTTCGTTGTTTTTGATTATGCTATTTTAGAATGAAATAACACCCATGGGTTGTTTCTGGGGCTGCGCAATTACTGCGTGAGTTGGGTGGATAATAATGCTAAAATAACAATGCCACTAAATAAATAAATACATACATACATTCATACATAAAGGAATAAATACATGACAAAGGCATGAAGATTATGGTCAAATAGTTTGGAGAATTGTAAAAGGAACAGGGCAGTTAAGCCCGTTTGAAATTTTGTGTGGTAGACTATTTAATTTGCTTATTGTAAATAACCTGTTAAGTCGAGCAGATGAAATAAATGGATTTAAGTAACTGAGGAGATTGTTAAATGACGAGGAAGTGAAAATGTTTAATCAAATGCCACACGACTCTCTGCCTCTGCAGGAGGGCCAGCCTCCCACCAAGGGTACTGACTCGGTTTTGATCAAAGGTTCAGCCCAAGGTGGGAAGGTCCTTGTAAGTGTTGTTGATGACCCCGAAGGCTGTGAAGATCGCTGAACGACCATATATATCTCTTGTCTTCCTTCCGTGTCTGTTTATTAAATGTTCTAAGTTGAATGAACCTGACAGGCACCTAACTGGCTATGCGACCACTACTACTACTACTACTTATATGAGGTTAGTGGTTGGCCTTTTTAGAGTGGTTAATAACGTGCAAATATTTGTTATTTAATTTTAATTTTAATTTTAATGTACTTCTGGGTCCAATTGGTCTTTCTAGCTTCATTCCAAGCTGTGTTGTTGCACTGATTTATTATGTTACTGGATTAATTCAATTCCCACCTTAGTCTCTTGTCATGTGAATATGATGTCTACTGATGGACCTCTGCCCCCCCCCCCCCCGCCCCTATGTTTGCTGTGTAAATATTTAACGAAACCTACAGTAAATGTCTTCCATGCACCAACTCAGTGGGCCAAAATGGCCCGGAAGCTTAATAGTTTTGCAGTAACTTGCGAAAATCTGGCGAAACTTTCTAATTTTGCAGGGCCTATGCAAGAAGTAGTAGTAATTATAGTTATAATTACCACTTTTTTTATTTATTTTGGTCTTAAATGTCTAAAATCACTACCTCAATATTCACACATAATGCACACACGCACACAAACCCTTTTTGCTCCATGTGGGGCCTCTTTGCTACGTTACTTTTTTCCCCAGTAAGGTGCCAGAGCGCCTGAGGGGAGAGAGAACAATTTGAATTATTTCTCTCGTCCTTACTGACTTGTTTGTCCCAGTAGTGTTTGCCTCTTCCTTCTCTTCTGTTTGGCCCAGCATCCACCTTGACAGTGTAAGGCCATTATAATTTTCTTCCCTTTCTAGCTTGTACCATGCTTCACAAGCCTTTCCTTTAAATTTCTCTCTCTTTCTCGCAGCTACCGCTTTCACTCTCTGCAACCTAATTGGCATGACACTTTTACTCCTGTCATCCCCAATGTTACTTTGAAAGCTGCAGTCTGCCCAGTGGGGGATTGAAGAATGTGCAAGGTACCCCTGCACTGACACATACACACAAATTCACACACAACAACCACCTTTTAGTATCATCATTATTCTCATGTTCGTTTACACGGAAATTCCTTCCTATGTCACCCAATTGCCCTTAAAAGTTGTCATTTATAAGGTGGGTATACACAGAGATGCATTAAAGTGTTCATGAATGCGTGCTCACACAGCATAAAAAAGAAGGCACACGTAGACACAAACTTTTGCAAGGGCAAAGTACAGAATATTATTTTAGCACAGAACGAGGAACACTGTAAGAGACATGACGCTCGAAGAATTCTCTAAATATTTGAGAGGTGTTTGCAGTTGTGTATATGTTGCTACACAGATGCAGGTTCTCTGAGGCGGAATAATGCTTGCTGGTTCTCAGGGTGGGGGACCTCACCATTTGAGAATAGCTAAACTAAAGCAAGTGTGCCCGTGTTGGAAACAGCAAAGGGTTATGTAGTTATTCATGATGCATTAGACCAGTAGCTGAAGCTGGTACACTGTATTCAACATATTTTATGTATCATTCACCACTGACTTAGTTATTATGTTAGAAACAATTAGTGACATTCATCTATATTCATGCCAAGTCGTCAAATGTATTTATATACAGTAGCTCTTAATCATAAAATAGTGTCAAAGGGCTTCACACACCCACAATTGACAAATATGAACGACAACGGGGAAAAATAAGAAACCTTGAGAAGGGGCCGCAAATGTGGGAATCCCCTGTTTAGGATGACCAGGCTGCAATGGATGCCAAGTGGACAACAACAATTTACACATGTGGTGCTATACAATTAAAAATACAATAGTTCAGGAATCCATTTAATAAGTTGAAGCACTACAAGAAGACACCATCACAGAAGTGGGTCCTCCTCCAAACCAGGCTCAGATGATCGAAGCAGACAACAGTACAGCAACATCAAATTTGTGTCATTGACACCTAACTTCCTCTCCAAGATGGGAAGGGGGAGAACAAAAGAGCTAAGCGGCAAACAGGACAACTTAATTTAGCCTAATGCAAGAGTGTAAAAATAAATCTTAATTCAAGATTTAAATGTTTCTTCACGACACCACTACATTCTTAACCGTACTTTTAATGTAACTTCCATGTTTAGCCAGTATTGACCAAGAATAATAACAGACCAAGGCTCGTCCCCAGAAGAGATTCAGATTAGGAATTTAAAAAAAACATCTATGTTGGTGCAAAACAATGGTAATCTCATTAAAACACCTAAGGTTGGAATCTCTCCAAAGAACTAAGACGAGTTATTAGCGGAAATTGAAAAGCTCATTATAATCTCTGCAAATGTGGTTCAGCCAGTGAACAAGGGAAGCGTTTTAAAAGTTAAGTTTACCCAGGGGTCAGGGAGGGCCAAGGCTAAGTTCACACTGCAGGTCTTAATGCTCTTTTTTTTGGGGGGGGGGGGGGGGGGGGGGTGAAATCCGATTTAAAAAATATATTAATTGTGATCTCATTCTGCTGTGTGAACATAATGCGTCCGCAAAGTAACCCGCATGCGCAGAAGAAGATACGACGTCACTCACAACTTTGTGTTTGCGGAAGTAAATATGTATGGTCCAGCGTGTCAGGGCCACGGGCTTTTATAAATCTGTCATCAGGGCTGAAGTTTTGAAGAAGATCTTGTAGTGGGTTGTACATAATTCACCCAAAGAGGGTTATGGACGTTGGGGAGTTCCGGGTGGGAATGTTTTGTTTGATGCCCGAACGGGAGTTCAATTGCCTGCTCACTTCCCTCCCGCATGTTAAAAGTGAAGAGTTGAGGACAAGAAAAGCTGATGACAATAAAGCGCCAGCAATTGCCTCTGTTGTTTAACACTCCACCTCCGACTCCTGTCACTGCTCGCTAGAACCTCGTCTAACGATGACGTCACGGCATTGCCGCGTGTAATAAATGAGCCATCTGCGTGGCTACATTACTAATAAAAAAGTATGCAAATGTCAACGTTATGCTTCATGTTTCGAGTTGGGTTCAATTAAAGTCAAATATAAAGTCACAACTGTTACTTGAAACAACTTTGCCGATTCACGTACGTCTCCCGAGTAGTCCCCCTGCCCTTGCAGAGCGCATTTTAGATTATTATTATTTTTTTTTTTTTAAGAGCTCAGTATTGTTCATTCGGAAATGTCATCATCATTGCTCTTTTTTTTTTCTTTTTTATATATATATATATATATATATATATTTTTTTTTTTTGTGTGTGTGGGTGAGTATGTGTATGTGCGTGCGTGCGTGTATTTGTTAGCTCACCAGAAAACCTATTAGAAAAAATCTCATACCGTTCACCTAAACCGAACACCAGGAGACCCGAGGGGACCGAAGAAAACCAAGGAAGGCGAAATCCAGCACCGACCAGACAACCCCCACCAGAACTCCTCCCCAGCCCAAGAAACATCCAGACCCCAACAAATCCAAAAAAACATAAAATCAGGGAGGCCTCAAGAGACCAAAGGAGAGACCGAGAAAAGGAAGGAAGGACAGACGAAGCCGCGTGAGATCCGCAGACACCAGCCTCCACCGATTCAATAACCTGAGGAGGAAACAGATTGTGTCTGAGTTTCGGTAGATGCTGGTGTGGTGGATCTGGCATGCATGAAAATCTCCACCAAAGAGGGGAGCCGACGACCCCCGCCGGAACAGAGCAAGCGCAACACCTCAGGGCCCCCCAGGCCGCGGCAGCGCCAAAGGACGACCCCCGGGCCCCGCCAGGGCCACCGGCCGGAGAGCAAACCCAGGAGCAGGAGCGCCCCCCGCCCCAACACGGCCCGCGCCCCCGGCCCAACGCAGCGGGACGGGGCACTGCAGGCCCACCAGGCACCCCACCGGCCCCCAACCCCCGCCCCCCCCACGACCCCCCGCCAACCACCCCAACCCAGCCCCAGCCGCCCCCAATCCCCCAGACACCCCCCACCCCCAGCACCCCCCCACCCGCAACCCCCACCACCGCCCCCCCCAACAAAGCTGCCCCCCCCCGACCCCACCCCGACCAACCGGCAGCCCCCCCACCCCCGACCCGCAGCCCCCGGGGACCACCCGCACCCAGGCTCCGGCGCCGAAGAGGGGCCGGACAGCGGAGCGGAGAGGGCAGCCGCGCCCACCCCACCCCCCGCCGTGTGGAAGGACGGAACACCGGGGGCAGAAGGGGGAGATGGGGGCACCGGAGGGCGGCCGACACCCCCGAACCCAAGGCCCAGCGGGGGAAGGCCCCGGTCGTCACCCCAGCGTTCTTTGTGAAAATTAACCCGTTACTGAGTCCGCGACACGGACAGGGGACCGCAGCACTGCTCTATACTGCGGCCCCCAACCGATGGCACCTCCACAAGCCCCCCCCCCCCACCCACAAGTTGTGTGGTGTATTAAAATTGGAGGGGAGTTGTAGGGTGAAGACGGTGTTTCCACCCTACCCCACCCCACCCCCCAAAGTGAGTTATGTGCCCTATATGTCTATAAAAGTGTATTGTGCAAACCTAGTGTAGTGAGTTAAGAGGAGTGACCAGCGGGGCCCTCCCCAACCGGGCGGGGGCAGGAGGCGCACCGGCCCACCAAGCCCCCACCCACCCCACCAGGACCCCGGCGGGCATATGGGACCCGCCCGGCGGGGCGATAGGGCTCGCCCCCCGGATACTGGGTCCCGCCCGAGGTGTCAGGACGCCCACCGGAGCGGGGCGGGCACGACACCAAACCCCAGCCACCCCCGCCGGCCCCCATAGCACCGAGACCCGGGCCATGGACGGAGCCCCCGGCCCAGGGGAGGGGAAGGAAGGCGTACCGGGGAGGGGGAAGGGAGGAGGGAAGGGGACGACAAGAAGGGCAGGGGGCAGCGGCAGGGACGCAAGGAGAGGGGGAGAGGAGGAGGAAGGGTGACGAGGGAGAGGGGACAGGGAGGCGGAGGACGGGCGGGGAGAGGCGAGGAGGGAGAGGCAGCAAGGGGGAGGAAGGGGGAGGGGAGAGGGAACCACCGGGCACCCCGGCGGCCCACAGGCCCCGAACCGCGTCGCCGGGCCCAGAGCGACGGACCGCGCCGGAACGGCGCCGCCCCCGACACCAGGGAAAGCCCCGCAACGCAGCACCCCCCAAGAGACCCAGGGAACGGCCAAGACGCAGCCGCCACCCAGCAGCCAACAGAGGGGCAGACCCGCCCACTCCCCGCCAGGGGGGACAGCACCCACAGAATTAACCCACTGGCATGCCGTCAATCCGAATATCAACCCCTGGTGCCCATCGGAGGTGAATCCGCTCGATCCCGCTGGCAGCAGCCTGGTTCCTGACTATAGAAACACAACCATTAGTTACAAATTGCCTAATACAGAAACATCAATGCAAGTTATAACGCTGCTGTGGCTCTCGCTAACAGGCAGAATTAAAATCCAAGTTTAGGTTAAAAAATTCTATATACGTAGACCATGTTTCTTTAAATTTTGACATTTGGTTCTTATTTGAGGCAGATATTTTTTCCATTAAAATATGATTTATGAGGAGGTTAGACCATTGGTCGATATTCAAAGTTTGTTTATTTTTCCAGTTAACAAGAATTGTTTTTTTTGCGATAGTAAGGGCTACAAGTATAGATTGAAATTGTTTATGTGGTAAGTCAATTGTTGTTAAGTCACCTAGCAAACACAAGTTTGGAGAGAACGGTATCCTACAGTCCAAGACAGCGGAAAGTTTTTCTAAGACTTTAGTCCAGAAACACATAACCGGAGTACATAACCATAAAGCATGAAAATAAGTGTCTGTAGTGTTTTGTAAACACTGGAGACAAATGTCGGAGTCTGAGAGTCCCATTTTCTTCATCATATATTGAGTAATGTATGTTCTGTGAATAATTTTATATTGGATAAGTTGTAAATTTGTGTGTTTTGTCATTTTAAAAACATTTTCACAAACTTGAATCCAAAAGACAGATTCCGGAGCTATAGACAAGTCTGTTTCCCATTTTGAGATGGGTAAAGACGTTTTATCAGTATATGAAAGTAACTTATATATTTTTGAGAGTTTTTTTGTTGTTGTCGGAGAAAGCTTGGTAATATCTTTAGCTAAAACAGGCGGTTGGAGCGTACCCTGGAGTGTTGGAATTTGTTTCTTTATCATACTTTTAACTTGCAAATAATGTAAAAAGTTTCCGTTTTTTATTTTATATTTTTGGAGCAAGGATGTATATGATATAAACATATTATCTGAGAAGAGATGGTGGAGATGTGTAATTCCTTTCTGCTCCCACACATTCAAATAAAACGATTGGTTGTTAATTTGAAAGTCGGGGTTATGCCATAGGGGAGAAAGCCCGCTGGGCTCCACTTGGGCTTTTGTCATTTCTAGTGCCTTCCACCAGGCAGTCAGGGTGGCGGAAATCATTGGATTTTTAAAGCAGTTATGTCGCTTAATCGATGTTGTAATAAAGAGTAAATCTAGGAGTCTGAGGTTATTACAATCCTTCTGTTCTAGTTCCAGCCAACAGTTAGTATCTCTATTGGGTTGTGCCCATAAAATTATATATTGTAGCTGGTTGGCTATATAATAGTGCATAAAATTTGGTGCCTCTAGACCTCCTTTGGATTTATTTTTCTGAAGAGTAGATAGACTAATCTTTGCTTCTTTTTTTTTTCCAGTAAAATTTTGTAACAGCTGAGTCCAACAACTAGAACCAGTTAGCCGTAGGTTTAAATGGAATCATTGAGAAAAAATAGTTTATTTTGGGTAAAACTTTCATTTTAATAGTGGCTATTTGTCCTATTAGAGAAATAGGAAGATTATTCCAGCGCTCCAAGTCACTATAAATGCTATCCAGAAGTGGAGTGAAATTTAAATTAACTAAATCAGTTAATTTAGGTGAGATTTTTATGCCTAAGTATTTTAAATTACCTATAGGAAATGAGTAGTATGGGTCCTGGCTTGCAGGGTTCCATGAATTTTCTGTAATAGGTAGAAGTGTTGATTTTGTCCAGTTAATAGAATAGTCTGATAACTGTGAGAATTTAGTTATTAAGTTAAATACTTCCCCTAACGAAATAGCAGGCTTTTCTAAATAAAGTAAAATATCATCGGCATATAGATTAATTTTATGTTCTGTTACCCCAGAGTGAATTCCTTGAATCATTCTTTCCTGGCGTATGGCTAATGCAAGCGGTTCAATAAATATTGCAAATAATAAAGGCGACAGTGGGCATCCCTGTCTTGTGCCTCTCTGTAGAGTAAAACTCTTAGATATAATCCCATTAGTAGTAACAGTAGCTTTAGGAGAATCATATAATACTGACACCCAGTGAATAAATGACTTCCCAAAGCCAAATTTATTTAAAACAGCAAAGAGGAAGGACCAGTTAACTTTATCAAAAGCTTTTTCTGCATCCAATGATATAATAACTGCCTTTTTATCATGCCGCTGTGACATACTAATAAGGTTAAAGAGCCTTCTAATATTATTAGTAGAGTGACGCTCTTTAATAAAGCCTGTTTGGTTGCTATGAATGATTGTCGGGATTACTGTTTCTAATCTAGATGTAAAAGCCTTAGTGATAATTTTAATATCAGTGTTAATTAGTGAAATCGGACGGTAACTTGATGGAAGGGTGGGGTCTTTTTCTGGCTTTAATAAAAGTTTAATTGCTGCTGTATTCATGTGTGGGCGTATGTGACCATTAGTTTTAATTTCTGTTACTACTCTTAAGAATAGTGGAGCAAGCATTGACCAGAAGTGCTTTAAAAATATAGCCGGATAACCATCCGGGCCGGGTGCTTTGCCATTTGGCATACTATCTAGAGCACTGTACAACTCGTTTATAGTAAGTGGTGCATCTAACATATCTTTATATTCAGTAGTTACCTGAGGTATATTTAAGCTACTGAGGAATGCCTCAATATGCTCTGGGTTAGGTTTATTAGTTTCTGAGTATAAGTTGTGATAATAATTATAAAAAATTTGATTAATTTCTTCTGGTGATTGTGTACATTCACCAGTTGTACCTTTAATAGCCGTTATAAGCGATTTTTCCCGATTACGTTGAAGTTGGTTTGCAAGAAATTTACCTGATTTGTTATTATATTCAAAGTTGTTGTATCTCAATTGTTGTATTATAAACTCTGTCTTTTTAGTTAACATATCGTCTAACTGTATTTTTGTATTTTGTAAGTCAGTCCATATTTGGTTATTTGGGTTTATTGCGTACTCATCCGTCAGTTGTTTAATTTTATCTTCCAAGTCTTTTTCTAATTTTTGATCCTGTTTCTTTTTATAAGATGAATATGATATAATTTTACCTCTAATTACTGCTTTCCCAGCTTCCCAGAGAAGAGCTGGAGATAGGTCTGGAGAGTCATTTATTTCCAAAAAGTCTGCCCATTCTTTTCTTATAATTTTGTCAAATTCTGCGTCGTTTAGTAGTGAGATGTTAAAACGCCATGTAGGTGGTGGTTTAAAGGTATAATCAACTTGTAGGGAAAGGGAGACTGGTGCATGGTCGCTAATAATAATAGGATGTATTTTTGTAACGGTTTTATCAGCAATAGAATTATTTGTAAGAAAAAAATCAATTCTTGAAAAGGACCGGTGCACAGCGGAAAAGAAGGTAAATTCCTTCTTATTTGGGTTTTTAAGTCTCCAGCTGTCGACGAGGCCAAAGTCATCCATATATTCCCCTATTACTTTTGTGGATTGTGATCGCCTTATACATGTTGTTTTATTAGAACGATCTATTAATGGATTTAAGGTTGTGTTAAAGTCTCCTCCAATAATAATAGTAGAGTTCGCTGCTAATTCAAACAGCTTAGAGAAAAATTCATGGAAAAAAGCCGGATCATCATTATTAGGGGCATATAAATTACCGAATGTATATATTTTATTAAATATAGTCACCTGAATAATAATGTATCGGCCCTCTGGGTCTATTATTGTATTATTTAGAGTAAAGAGTAAATTCTTATGTATGAGTATACAGACTCCCCTTTGTCTACTGTTATAAGGGGCAGAGTACGCTTGGCTAAAATTTTTATCAATAAGTAATTTTTCTTCAGATTTTTGTAGGTGGGTTTCTTGTAGGAGGCAAATATCTGCTTTTAATTTTAAGAGATGGTCTAAAGTTTTTATTATTTTTGCCTGTGAGCGAGCGCCACAAACATTCCAGGAAACCAGAACTAATTTATGCATACAAATAATATAAACTCAGTCCTATGTATATATCTGTATAGGCCATTTGCCACCACTGGCATGTTATAGGATAGAATCAAAGTGGTTAGGTGATTTATATAGTTTGTATAAAATATGAGGTAACGTATAAGGTAACATGTAAGGTAATGTGTAAGGTAACGTGTAAGGTAACGTGTAAGTAAATAAAACAGTGCAAAAACGAGTAGGGCGGTGAAAGTGAAGGGAATTAACAGGGGATTAAACATAACAATACACCAGTAACCCCAGCGAGATTTTTTATTTATTTTTTTAAATATACTTTAGATATAGTTGTGTATTAATATTATATTTATAATATAGCCTAAACATAATAAGTATTCATATTTTTGGTTTTATAACCACATATACAGTATATGTATACACCTAGTAATCAAACTAAGTTTAGTTCCACCAATGCTAATTAGAACAGCCAGGGAGTGGAATTGGGGTTCCGGAATAGTTGGCCATCGATATATAACTTATCAACGGCTATCGTAGTCCGTTTACCCTCCTGCCTATTTTGTTTCATTATAGGAAACAGTACCTTTCGCCGCTCATTGATCTCTCTCGGGAATTGATCATTCATTCCAAATGAGGTCCCTTTAAGCTCCCGTCCTTTACTTTTAACAAATCATTTCTGTTTAAAATGCTCAAACTTGGCAATAATAGGACGGGGTTTGTTGCCTCTACGGGCTCCAAGCCGATGTACCCGGTCAAAAGAGATGTTATTTACCGTCTCCTGGGGAATTTTTAATGAATTCGTCATAAATTTTTTTATCTCAACCTCTGGGTTATCAGAGGTATTCTCAGATATACCTGAGAATATTAAATTCTCCCGCATACTACGGAATTGTACATCTAAAACTGTTTCTTTTAGCGTTTTATTCTCTTTTTTCATAGTTTCCAGCTCGGCTGAAACAGCCGTGAGTGTAGAATGTAGCTCGGCATTTTCCTGTTTAAGGACACTTACCTGCTGACTGATGAATTCCATGCTTACTTTTAATTCTTTGACGTCCTCGAGGATGAGGCCGAGGACGTCAAGTTTTTTATTTATGGACTCCAGCACACTGACCGAAACGTCCGTAGTGGTTAGGTCGTCCGTGTCCGTCGCTGAATCGTTTTTCCTCTTCTTCGAAGAAGGTTTCTTTGACGGTTTCTCGACGGAAGGATCCTCCATCGCGCAGCTGTAAAAATATCCGTCGATGAAACGTTCAAGGTCCTCCACGTTGGGTGGTATTTCAGATCTGCCGGATGAAAGAGAGAAGAGAAAGGCCAAGATATATGATGGTTAAATTTGGATTAGTTTAGTATAATAGAGCTAGTTCTATCTTAGCAGCAGGGCGCCGCCATGTTAGGGTTTCTGGTCTCGCTGTAGGTCTCGCGATAGTCACAGCATCTCGTGAGCGACTTCCTCTCTCCGTGCCAGGGCTGACCTTTTAGATTTTTGATGACGTAGAGGTCGAATACATGCGACCAGGCCGTTCAGACTGAGGTTGCATTGCAAAAAATCGGATACGTATCCGATCTAGAACCATTTATGAAAGTGACCCAGATCGGATTTGAGCCTTTAAGACTGACATAAAAAAGGCAGATACAGGTCGCATTTGGGCAAAAAAAGCCGATCTGTGTCGCATTTGCCTGCAGTGTGAATGTAGCCTTATTTAGGCTTGTTTAAGTTGGTACAGGAACACAGAGAAGCTGAAATCTGATTGGATAAAATAATGATAATAACGCACACTGTAGGCTGTGCAGCCAAGACAAAAGTCAAAATTAATACATTTTTTATTACTATTATATAAATGTATACAGTTGTCCCTCACTACTTCGCAGTTCACTTATCGCATAATCACTATGTTGCAGATTTGTATTTGGGTACCTCGCTATATCGCAAATTTTTCAGAGATTATTACCCTTCCAACCCCCTCCCAGATTTACTGTATTCTCTATTCATGCTGATATTTTTCTTATTATATTTACAAAGTTAACAAGTGTTTAGAAGGTTGGGAACAATGTGGTGGCTTTATTATGGCTCAATAGAAGTGTAACTCGCCCCCAAATAAAAAAAAATCAAAATATATATATTTTTACATCCTCGACTTCGCGGATGGGCGTGGAACGTAACACCCTCAAAAAGTGAGGAAACACTGTACTAAATTTTAAATGCAGGTGACAGGTCAGTGCTTTTGATGATGTTCAGGCCTGCAGAAAAGGCCTAGAATGCCCTGACAGCTATGCTCACTGCTTTCTAGATACATTTGCAGTTGACTATACCCATGCTACTTTAATGAGAGTATAGGCTGTATTTGTATACCACCAGGTTGCCAAAAGGAATGACATGGGTCGCACTAGACCCAAGCTTTCATGGTTCTTTTCACTTCTATTTATATTTTGTTATATGTTTATATGGTCAATAAATTAAAAACAACTAAGAACAAGAAAAGCAGTAGTTGATATGTACTGTATATACCAGAGGTGGGCAATCTCGGTCCTTGAGGGCCGGAGTCCTGCAGGTTTTGGAGGTTTCTCACTTCCAACACAAGCTGATTTCAATCAACAGGATCGTTATCAGGCTTATGCAGAGCTTGCTGATGTGCTGATCATATATCAGCTGTGTTGGAGAAGGGCAACATGCAAAACCTGCAGGGCCTCGATGCCCACCTCTGCTATATACCCTAATGGCAGGATTTAAATATGAAGAGACAATCAAACAGCAGATTATCTCTTTTCTACCCACACAGGGGCAAAGTTCTTTTTGAAAGATGACCTAATCAAAGTTCGACTATCCACCTCTTACTTAAAGTCATCCAGGATAGGCTCCAGTATCGTATATATGTATCAAATGTGTTCACAATGATAATTTAGATACACTTTTTCTTAAGAGAACATAAAGGGAGATGAGAGGAGGACTACTAATAACACCTGCAATACCACCATGGTTGCAAGCCTCAGGGCTTTTTTGTCTTTTCTCGCCCCACTCCCACCCTTCTCGCTCTCCTACCACATCCCCTCGGCACGTACACATTATTTTGCACCCCGGAGGATACCCAAGATGCCCCCAGCTGTGAGGAAATGTCAGACGATTACCACCTACTACTTACCCTTCTTCCAAATATGCACACACGCAAGGCACAAGGCTATAAATGCAGACACACGCTCAAGGACGCAATTACACACGTCTGGACCCTCTTGACACACAACACAATGGATGAAATCTCATTAGTCAGATGCTGTATGGCATTGATTTTCACTTCTATCTGCTGTTGCGAGAGATCTGGAAGGCTACAGTGGGGCTCATGCGAGAAAATTCACGGCAGCACTACGGGTTAAGCCGATTATTTTTTTGGGGGGAGCACAGAGACCTGAGGGGTGAATAGAACTTGAGTTTGTTCCACTCCTTTCTTCAGCCGTTCCACCTCCTCCCGTTTCCTCGTTTTCTCCCACTTTGTATTGATTTATTCATGTGCTCCTGAGGTTTATCCACCACGGGCTGAAAACCGCATTGTTTGACTTGAGCTGAAAATTATTTCAAATTCAGTGGATTACATTTACGAATATTGAACAATGTGACAAATGTCTTAAGAAGACGCCGATTTGATGGGGAAATAGTGAAATGGTTTACTGTCATGGCAAGGTGAAAAGAGACAACAGCAAACCACTAGAACCATCCAAGCTGTTAAGTGTTAATTACCCTGATTTTGAATACATTGCAAATCAGTCAAAATTCAGTAAAACAGCCCGGAGCGAAGGTGGTTGCCTCAGTGAAAATGGCTGGGAGTGAATGTGTTAAAGACAGAATGAATAATTGGTCTTAGTGTTTTATAGTGCATGGTTTACCCTTGTGTCCATTGCCAGATGGCAGAATGTGGACCAGCATATGTGTGATAAACTGGGGGAATTAAGGGGTCACCCAGTTGGTGGCAACATTGTCCCTGTCAATTGAATTAATTCATTCTCATAATTGTTGGTTGTTGGGGGTTTTTCCCAACAACCTCTTCCATATTTTGTCATCTTGCGTACAAATGATCTGCTTCCCTTGAAGTGGCATCCGCTGCAAAACTGCAAAGTCAGATTTTCTCTTTACACACTGACAGTGGCATGGAGGATTTATTTATAACCCAGACAGGCTTCTTGACTGAATAAAAGCTGAGTTTTTGGCAAAATTTTCCTCAGAAAGTTAAAATAACCCATAGCACCTGTTTCAATTTCCTCTTTGGTTCCATTCCAACTCTGTCCAGCCCACTCTGTGCCAGCAAGAAGATAATTAGTCTACAATCTTAGAGACAGGGAATAATGATATGTATTTTTCTTCCTCTATTCTCTTCTCCTCCAGTCTCATTGATTCTTTGAAGTCTGAGCATGCATGAAATCACTTGATCTTTATTTCTTAAAGTTCATTGCTTATTTTCTACTTGTTCATGTCATGCATTTTTAACAAACCCTTTGAGTTGACTTTGTGATGTGCTGTAGAGAACATCAAAAGAACTCTCACTCTCGTCCATTCCTGAGCCTTTTTTTATCTCTACTTTACCCATATCTTAACTGTCCTGACAGAGAGATTTGGTTTCTCAGGCAGAACTGTGAATGAAAGTTAGAAGAATGAGGGATAGGAGACATATTGTTTTTGGGTTTTTTCAATTCTGTTAAAAAGTGTGGTTCGTTAGATTGTGATAATTAAAAGAACACACCACTAATAACTAATTTTCCAGTATTTGATTGGGCATTGGGTATAAAGAATAAAAGTGCAAATATCTCTGGCATCTTGGGTGGTATTGTGACCCGTTGTGAGCTTTTGATGTTTTTGATTATGCTATTTTAAAATGAATTAACACCCACGGGTTGATTTTGGGGCTGCACAATTAACTGCGTGAGATGGATTGCTAATTATGCTAAGATAACAATGCCACTCCAGAAATTGAATTATGAGAGACCGATGACAATGACAATATCTGACAAATTTTAATGAATAGATGAATGTAAAAAATGCAGTTTGTGAATTAAATTGAACAATGGCAGCATTGGCTTTATTAAAATATTTTAAAAAACATTTGAGTAGACAGTTGATTGCTGATATGGTTACGACCTAAGTTTTGTTTAGAAACATGGAGTAGAACTTAAGCCAGTATTGTATATTCATTGTTTGCACGATGATTATTATGCATGGTGGTTTACATATACCTTTGGAAAAATTTATTAAAATGTATTATAATACAAATAGTTTGGAAAAATGCCTGTTTGTGAGTTTACTATGGACAGACTGAAAAATTATGCTCCTCCAGGACATGTAAACTACAGAGTTGTTTCGCAAATTGGGGCTCGAGCAGCGACGGCTACGAGGTCCCTATTGTTTTTGCAATCATGCAGTTGTTTTTTATAATCTTGTTGATTTAGTGGAATTTTGCAAAACCGTGGAATTTTTTAAGATTTTTTTTTTTAATGTTAACCCAGTAATAAACGAGGGAATACTGTAGTGCACCAGTTAGAGAAACAAAAACCTTTTGTTAAATATTAAGAAGTTATTATAAATGATGTAGGTATCATATGTAGTGAAAGTTTGTTTAAGTAGATTGGATAATAACTTTGAGTTGTGAGCCATGAATGTCTCAACATAGGGGATATTTGGTAATTATGGTAACAACACTTTACTACATATGAATTTGATGTTTATAATTGTTTAGGTTTTAAAAACATTTTGTGATTCAATGTTTTTGTTAGAGCGATGGATTGTATTGAATTGAACAAAAATAATACAATGTGAATATTACCAAGTACTGATTGATGATTTTAAAGTTTTAAAATTACTTGAAATTGTTCCAGCAAAACAACTGGACGTTATTATTAACAAAAGCATGGTGTAAATATATCATGTCTCTATATGGCATATTAGTAATTTGGAGTAACTAATGAAAGTCACTTTATAAGTCACACTGTTAAGAGAAAAAATTAAAATAAATACATGACCGAGATATGAAGATTATGTCAGATAGTTTGGATTTAGTTAAAATCTATATGATAATTGTAAAAGGAACAGGGCAGTTTAGCCCGCTTGAAATTGTGTGTGTTCGACTATTTAATGTGCCTATTGTAAATAACCTGTTAAGCTGAACAGAGAAAGAAATATATTTAAGTGACTATATGAGGAGATTGTTAAATGACAAGTGAAAATGTTTAATCAAATGCCACACGACTCTCTGCCTCTGCAGGAGGGCCAGCCTCCCACCAAGGGTAGTGACTCGGTTTTGATCAAAGGTTCAGCCCAAGGTGGGAAGGTCCTTGTAAGTGTTGTTGATGACCCCGAAGGCTGTGAAGATCGCTGAACGACCCTCCTGGATTCACTTATCGCACAGCACAACAGGTACCATTGACTAACAGCTTGTTTGGTTGCAGAGCAAAGCCTGACCGAATCAAGGCCAGAGAAGGGGCAAACAAGCAGCTTGTCTAACTGTGGAGAAAAGTCTGACCAAGTCGATCAGTTAGAAGGATGGGAGCACATTCAATCTGCTCCCCACAAGGTTCCCCAACCCGCTGTGAAGTCCAGGGCCTGTCAATTGTGCAGGAAGTGTTGTAAGGGACGAATCGAGGAGACGAGTCCCTCTCCTGAATTTAACGGGAGCGTAAGATGCGATCAGACTCATTCGGGGCTGTCGTTTGTTTTTATTTTTTGTTTTTGGGGCCATCTTGAGGGTGAGGAGAAACAGCTAGCTGAATTACTAACACTGAACAATATGTACAGACACAATGGACAATACACACACATTAGAGTGAAAACACTGGACAATGCTCACTGGAGTATGAACAC
The DNA here is from genome assembly GCF_054856555.1 of Leptonotus elevatus. Classification (NCBI taxonomy): domain Eukaryota; kingdom Metazoa; phylum Chordata; class Actinopteri; order Syngnathiformes; family Syngnathidae; genus Leptonotus; species Leptonotus elevatus. The sequence goes on from NC_141247.1 coordinate 6,250,810, forward strand.
TGGATATTACATACACACTCGATGGATCAAGTACAGGAAAAGAACACATGTTGCTGACTGACAAATATAGAGGTGATGTGCTGGTAACCTCTCCCTCTCGAAAAGACAAGAAAGAAAATCAAAATAAAAAAAATCAGATGATTTCTACCTGCAACTTAACGACAAAATTGGGACTTGAAAGGAACGTGCAACACATTGATGGCACTTTACGGACAACACTTTGCACTATATTGTTGTATTGATGATTATTCCGTTATGCTTTATGATAGGAATACTTTATTTGTCAAATTAACAACCACATGGTATCGTACCACATGGTAACACAAGTTTTAATAGCTGGATATATGTATATTTAAAATAAAATGATGAAAATTATTATGAGTTGACAGAACAATATGATGAGGATTTGGATGACACAAATGTTTTATGTGAAAGAAACAAAATGAGTACACGTGATTTTTATAAATAAATTATTTTGAGGTTTGATAATATAATGTTTAAATGTGCTATTCATTTGATAATCAGGGGGGAATGTTGGGAAAATTGTACAATAAGTTATCACGTGACTAAGCACTTTACTATTTTCTGCAGTGAAGAATGCTTTGCTCTGCTCACACACTCACATTCACATAGCTAGATTAGGGCAGTTGTAACAGCTGATTAACAGGAGATGACTCATGATGACGACAAGAACAAAAACATCTAACCCAGCTGAATGGATTGAGCCAGTCCGCTAGGACGCGCTTGCTGTCTGTTAAGAAATAATTGCAAACTTGATCACACATGTACTCAGCACTCACATAAACACACACACATACACACCCACACCCCCACATAAATAAACAAGTACACTGTGTTCCAACTATGCTTGTTCCCCCATACAACTAGGGGCGTGAAAAACTATAAAAAGAGAGGATGAGGAGAGTTTCTCGAGAGAGTGCAGTAGTGAATTGTATGGAGGCAGTTCCTCTCCTCTCTACTTGAAGCTTTCTAACAACAACTGAGTGTCTTCTCTCCTTTTTGTGTAGTGTTTAATAAATGTCTAACAGGTAAACTTGACAAACACTTTGTGCTATACTTTTTTTCTGCTCTCTTGTTACATGTGATGACAAAATAAAAAAGGAAAAACTTCATTGAACTTTCATTGGGGGGTTTTGCAGACAGGCACATGAAATTTGTGTGTTGGGTGTCCATTTATTATTATTACTACCCTACAGTATACTTATTTTGCTTTGCTTCTTATTTTTGATTAGAACTAAAAGTCACAGTTGAAGAACCCTCCAGTGCTGCAACTCATCGCCGGAAAAGAGGCAGCTATGGTGATGTCCGTCAACATCTATGACAGAAGGATAAAGTCACCTCTCTCTTCCATCCTTTAAAGTAATGTGCAATTGTTAAATAGTAAAATGGAGGAGCTACGGCTAAATATGCACCATTTTTATGTGTACAAAGAGGCATATTTATGGCGTTCCTGACTAATTGATCCAGCTGGAAGGATTCTTATGCGCATGGGCCGACAGAGAAGCATCCTCTGGGAAAAGCAGGGCCAGATGAATTTGCGTACATTTCAAAGACAAATAATGCAGCCGATTAACTAGGCCCAAAGAAAAATATGCCCGGACCCCAAGGTGCTCTACAAATCAAAACACCCTTTTTATTTAGCTAGAGAATTTGGAAACCGTCTGTGTTTACCCTTGAGTTGTAGTGCAGCAAGAGGGAACCAAATCCTACGCACACCAGGCCGTTTTTGTTGTTGGGGATTTTAATCACTGCAATCTGGACTTTATACCACTATGTTTTTAACATAGTGTGTCATTCAGGACAGGCAGAACAATGAAATGCTCTTCCATTAAATCGCAGAAGGTAAAATATGAGATGTCTACCTGCTGCCATTCATACAAAAGAATAACAAATGGCTTCCTGCAAGTGTAGCAGCTTTGTGTTCAAGTAAGCAGGCCCAGATTTCATCCTGAGTAGGTCCTTTAATTGGTAATAGGGACAGGATCACTATTATTACAGTATTCATACTTATTTATGATATTTTGGTTTGGTGGTTTGCAATAAGATTTTGTTGTAAATTATGCGCCTTGGCTTAATAAAGGGTGGGAAACACTGACCTAAATATTATTTTTCTAAATACAGTAAAAGCTCAAGGTAAACAAGTCTTACATGATGCACATTGACTGAAATATTTTACAGTATCATAACCAATAGTGGAGGAGTTATGATAACTGATGATGATCATACGTGAATGAGCTCAGCTCATGCATACAGTTCACTTTATAAATCTCTTCATCTTTATGTAAACAAGCATCTCCATCGCTCTTAGCTGGGAGTTGGAGCTAACTAATTCCTAAAATTAGTTCCTAGCTGCAGTGATGAAAACGTACTTTCTTGAAAAACTTTCGTGTCCATCGTTCCATCCGTTGCTTTCAGTCGGCTGTTATTATTATTATTATTATTATTATAAATTTTATTATTATTGTTATTGTTATTGTTAAATCAGCTGTGTGCTATCAGCAATGTGTGCTACCTGAGCCATTGCACACAGAGCTGTGTCTCAGGTACACAATTATTGTACACGTTATACACTGCAGGTATGGAGTACCAAAACTGCCACAATTCTAAATAAATAAATGACTAAATAAATAAATAAATGACTAAAAGTGAAAATAAAAAATGTATATATTTAAATACTAATAATAAGTAACAAATTATTTAGGAGGCTTGAGAATATTTGGGGGGTCTTCAGCCCCCTAAAATAGGCCTAGTGATACCACTGTTTTTTTAAATTATTTTTTTTAGCCATTAGTGATATAGTATATGGCAAGTGTAAAAATGATGATGATTTTAGACAAATGATACAGCAACATAAGAACTTGTAAATCTGTTCCCCTGTAGGTGGTTGTTTCCTACCCAAACATTTGCCACACATTACAAAGGAGGTTAGTCTGCATCAATGAAAACAAGCAGACCATTAAACACAAATTGAGATGGCATTTGCACAAAAGAAACTTAACAAAATGCTGAATAAGGCGGGATTCACTAGATTCTGTAAAATGTATAATTAAAAAAAAAAAACTTTCGCACTCATTACAAACATAACTCTTGGAAAGAAGCAGATTGCCACAACAGATGACTTGGACAGGACACTATCTATCCGTCTATCTCTAAAACAAGACAAAAATTAGACAAATCTTCTCCATTAGACAATAAAGTGTATCCTGATCCTGAAGAAGCCAAAGCTCTTTGCCCTCGAGTAGTTATGAGGACATGACAGTTGAAATAAGACAAGAGAACACTCTCAGCACGAGATAAAGTGGTTATAGAGGTTTTAACCTCCGTATATCCAATGAGCTTGGGGTGGACTGTAAAGTACACACTGCCACTGCTGTCAAACTTGGCAAACAGGTACCTCTGTATGCAAGCATCACCCACACCCTCGGAGTGTATACTTTATTTTGCCGGGGACACCATCAGTCAGGAGTGGGCTTGTTTGGGTGCTGTGCTTTTCATTTCAGAAAGTGAGAGGGCCCTCAGTACGTACTGTAGCAGTGGCCATTTGTTTAACTGTTATTTTGCACACTGGAAATGATTTGTTCTTTAATTATGTCAGTAAGTGAATTGAACTGATAATTTAAAATTGGTACTGGAAAACACATCACTCTGGAACTGGTATCAAAATGAAGCTATTGGAATTAGTATTGGTGTTGCAAATGTTTGATTGATACACAGCTCGATTGGAAATGCATGTCTGAGAGTATAAGGCAAACTTCATTTTGAGAAAGAACCCATGAGAAAGACTCTATAGCCAGTGGTGTAGTAAATTGTTCTCGCTTCTAGAAAAACACAGTTTTAGAAACTGTGACATGTGAGGGAAAAGCCATCATTTGTAATTGCGCACAATAATACAATTATCATGAATCCATTAGGTTTGGCAGTTTGTAATGTAAAATGTATTTATTGTGAGGTAAACATGAATAATGTTATCTACTGTAAAATTAAACTACATAATGTATACAGTATACTATATATTTATATATATATATATACTATATATATATTTTTTTACCAATACACAGTGGGACTGTGGCCAAAGTTAATACCAGTTCCCAAATTAAAACCAGACACAAGATGGCACAGTACTGTTTTGTTTTGTTCATCCAAAATGAAAAAAATATTTTGCAGGGGGTACATTACTGAAAAAAGGTTGAGAACCACTGCCCTACATGATCCTAATCTAGCTAGTTTAGGGCTAAATTAACTTTAGGATAACGTTGCATTTCATAACATTAGCCTAGCCGAAACACACATCCATCCTCACAAAGGGTCGCAGGGGTGCTGGAGCCTATCCCAGCTGGCTTCGGGCAGTATGCGGGGTACACCCTGAACTGGTTGCCAGCCAATCGCAGGGCACACAGAGACAAACAACCATCCACACTCACAATCACACCTATGGACAATTTGGAGTGTTCAATTAACTTGCCATGCATGTCTTTGGAATGTAGGAGGAAACCGGAGTACCCGGAGGAAACCCACGCAAGCACGGGGAGAACATGCAAACTCCACCCAGAAAGGCCGAAGCCCGGACTTGATCTCACGTCCTCTGCACTGGGAGGCGGACGTGCTAACCAGTCCGCCACCGTGCCGCCCGAAACACACAGTATAATGTATTGGCGCTAAAAACTTCCTCTGTACACTCTCACAAAATGTCTCCCATCAGCATGGAGTCCACTATTCATAAGTGTGCAAAATGCAGATGTCCATAAAAAGTTCCGCAGGCTTACAACACTCACACATACACACACCGGCACCTCCTTCTTCTGGCCACATTGCCAGACATCTTGTGGCCCGTAGGGCAGCAGCAGGGTGTGTCGTGCCTCCAGGGCACCACAGGGGCAAGCAGTAGCCTCCAGGCATCTGCCAGCTGTGCCGTGCATAGCCCCAGCTCCTGGGAAATAGGAACGTGTGTCAACTTTGATTAATTTTACAGAGATATGCCAGCAAAACCTTTCTTTATATGTCATTGCTGACAAATATAAGATAGCAAGGTTGTGACCCATTTATTTCTTTATTTTTATTTATTATAATATTTATATTTATTTACTATAGTATGGATTAAAATTCCTTAGCGAACAAACACCTTAACACTTGTATTTTCAGCATTGCAACACAATAAATGAATGGCTGTCTCCGCTACATGTGGTAATTAGACAAAAACTGACATACTGTTAGACTGTGCACAAAATAATTTGAAAAATAGACCAGAAATGTCTGATTTCAGTAGCAGATTCTGTGCTGTAAATTGCTCCATCTATTTTACGCCTCCATTCTTTTGTGCACACATCTGAAAGTGTTTTTCCATCTCATTAGGAGGCAACTTTGAAATGACACTGTGAGCAAGGTTACTTATTAAAATGGAAAGGAGGCCCCCACCTTTTAGATCCTTACAATTCACGGTCGTGTCTTCCCTCCCTATATTCAGCTAATTCTTACAAAGACAATATAGACATAAAGCTTATACAAAGTTGCAAGATTGGCTAAATAAAGTTTTTTTGGGCAGTTGGGAAAATAAACTTATTGGTTAAGGTAATCACATTTGAGTATTTCATAAAGGCTGCCACTAAAACACCAAAAGCCAATTTACCTGCATCTGTTACTATAGAGACAAGAAAGTTACGGGCAAAGTTTGTTTGTTTATTATTTACTGGTGCTGTTTTATCAAGTTCCCCGCTTCCTTTAGCCCTTTGTTCCCTTTGTGATGAATCAAAAAACACAAACACACACAATACAAGCACTGAAAGAAGCCCAGGAGGTTCAGGTTTCACTTTCTCATAGTCAACAAATTCAGCAGCCTATAGTCAGCTAACTGCATAGTATAATACTAAATAATACAATATAATATTAGAGCTGCAGCTATTGAATATGTTGGTAACCGGATATCCAACAGAAAATTATACTGAATAAACTATATATATTGCACTATTAATTTTGACCATAGATTATTCTTTAGCGTGACAGCGGATGGCTACGTTTAAGGTAGCACAGGTTGTGTTTGAGCAATAAACATAATTACACGCATTAAAGTAAAGCATTTAATAAATGCTTGCATATTACATTTAGAATATTTGTTCATGTCAATATATTGGGGTAATTTTTCCCCCATTTTAAATTATGCAAGTAATTAATTGATTAGAAAAAAGAGGCAGATGAGCGTGTGCAGTAGATCAAAAAAATGTTGAAGATGTCCTCATAAAATTAAATCAAATTTGGCAGGAATTTTTTTTTGTTAAAAATATTAAACGATTAATCGTGATCAATCAAAATTCTATGATGTGATTAATCTGATTTTTAAAATGTAATCATTTGATAGCTCTAATGTGGGCAAGCCAATGGCAGCAACATTTGTTCATGCTATACGGTACATGCCAATACTGTACAATATATATATATATATATATATATATATATATTGCATGGTTAAAAAACAATTACGAATATATTTCCACTTTGTAATGAACAACCAACTGTTTTTCATTTCTAGATAACCAACTTTCTTTTTTTTACTGAAATTTTAACTGTGCTTAGCAGCACACTATTTTCCTCTTTCCTTTCCTTTTCCTATTTCCTATAAAAACACTAGTGGTATTTTAGACAAAACTCTGCCCATATATTTTCGTTTATGAGACAAAGTGACATCATCCCAGAAGCGATTTTACTGACTAAAAACAGCACATTTGAGTAAGCGTGGTTCGTTAAAGGGAACTGTGTCATGGCATCTATCAATACATTCTGATAACAATACACTTCAGTGCTAGTGTAAAACAAAAGTGTCACTACAAGTGACTCAGAAGATGTAAAATGTTCACACATTGCAAGGTATAACAGTAAAAAAACAACAACAACTATACTTCAAAGTATTTTTTTAGCGGCCTGAGAGTGATTTCAGTACTATTTGGTAAGGTAAGGTTTATTTTGAAATTGGCCTTCTCACCGCATTGTTGGCGTGTACAGTATTGGCATGTACCGTATAGCATGAACAAATGTTGCTGCCATTGGCTTGCCCACTTCTTCCTGTCTATGTTCATGTAGATAAACGGGTATCTGAGGCATTTATTTGAAACAAAGTACTCGATTTACTCGAAGACTCGTTTCAACCCTATACTGTGTAATATAATATAATTAGTGATGGGTGAGTACCGATACTAGCTATCGATGCCGATACTAGCCTTATTTTAAGGTACAGGTACTTTGTGACGGTGGTTGATACCAGTATCGGCCACCCTCTAGTGCCATTTTATATTTAGGAACTACAAAGTAGTTACGGTAACTGGTATCGGTGACTACTCAAGAGTTAAGTATTGTATCGGTCTGAAAAAAAGTAGTATTGAACAACCCTAATAATATAATATAATATAATATAATACAATATAATTAGGGGCGAATACATTTTTTAATCGGAATTAATTGCATGACTTCAATAGTTAACCTAAGATTAATTGCAAAATGTTTATATCTGTTCTAAATGTACAACTAAATATTTTTCTAAGTTTTTGTACTCTTATTAACATAAAAGAGGAAAAAAATGTTAAACTAATAGAAATATGGCTGCATCTTTTTGTCTTTTTTTCTTCTCTTTTTAGAGAGCTCAGTATCGTTCATTCGGTAATCTTATCAATTCAACATGTCATCATCATTGCTCTCTCTTTTGTGTGGGTGTGTGTGTGTGTGTGTGTGTGTGCGCGTGAATCCTTCAGAAAAGAAATAAAAGTGAAATCCAGCACCGACCAGACATCAACTACTACCCACAGGGTTACAAACCAGAATCTTTCACCAACCCCAGAAACATCTAAATTCCAACAAATTAGGAAGCCTCAAGAGACTAAAGAAAGGAAGGAAGGATAGATGAAGCAGAGTGAGATCCACAGACATCAGTCTCCACCGATTCAGTGACTAGAGGAAGAAGCAGATTGTGTTTGAATTTCGGTAGATGCTGGTGTGGCGGATCCAGCATGCATGAAAACCTCTACGAAAGAAGGGAGCTGTCGACCCCCGGCCAGGACAGGGCAAGAACAACCCTCCAGGGCCCCCCCCCCCCCAGGCCGCAGCAGCGCCAGGTCACAACTCCCGGGCCCCGTGGGGGCCGCCGGCCGGAGAGCAAACCCAGAAGCCCGGAGCAAAACCCCCCCACCCCAACACGCCCCAAGCCCAACGCAACAGAACGGGGCACGGCCACCAGGCACCCCGTCAGCCCACAGCCCCCGCTCTCCCCACGACCTCCCGCCACCCACCACAACCCAGCCCCCGCCAGCCACCAAATCTCCAGAGACCCTCAGCACCCCCCACCCAGCCACCCGTACAGCTGCCCCACCCCCAAATGGGTTGACATTTGTGAGCCTTCTGTAAACGACAAAACTTCATCGGTGAAAACATTGTAAAACTTTCAGCACTTTCCAAGAAGACTTGTAAAAATGAAGTGAATCATCGTTCTCTTTTATGTTACAATGAATTGTGAAGAATGACCATGGACTGTTGAAAGTAATGTTTAATGTAAAAAAGTCTCAAATGAATGTCTTACATTTTATTCTACATGAATGAAATGCATTTATTTTCATGTTTGACTCGTGAATGGGCTTGGATTGACATCAAACGAGTAGAGTTTTTATTGGTTTGACCTTTGGTTGACTGAAATTGTAGAAATGCCCTTGAACTAAAACAATTTAATTATCAGTTATATATATTTATTTTCTGAACATGCTTAACCAGCATCATTACTAATAATGTTAAAAAAAAACGTAAGCCCGATGACCATGGCTCATTGAGTCCAGTCCTTTACTCTGCACTGATAATTACATGCTATTTGAATAATACATATCACATCAATCAGTCACAATTTTTGTTGTCTTCTAAAATGAACATGACTAATCCCAAGATACCTCAGCCGTAAATCAAAATATGGCAAAGTCAAACCAGCCTTTTGAATCCTGCAAGTCTAGTTCATTGATGTGCGTCCAGGAAAGCCAGCCCCTTCACTTTTAAATTCATGCAAATCACAACATCTAAGAGCAGTATAGATTCCTCTGATATGTAAGTATGCGCACAGGAAGAGTGGAACAGCGAAGGCTGGGAGGCTTAACATGTTCTCTTCTTTTTAATATTTCTCTCTCATCTTTAGTTATGTTCACGTCATGCTTCTCTTCAAGCATCACTTGTCCTTTTAGCTTACTTGAATTTGGTTCTGTTTGACAATGTTAAGCAAGGCACATGTGGGCACGGCTGATTTGACAATTCAGCACAAAAAAAACGGACCATTTGACGTGCATAGAGAACATGTATGCATTGAAGTGGTCGCAATGGTAATCCGTGGATTTCCAAAGCCATTCCATTTATTAGTTTTTACTTTTCAGTGCTTACAAACCTTGCAGAATGTTCATTTATATTTTTCTGAATGTATGCTAAACACCTGCAGGAACAACATCCAGGTATTGTAGATATTCTGTTTTTTGGTAGTCAGTGGTGTATAGATAGTATACTGACCTTCAGCACAAAAGGGAGAAAAATAGAAAATCAATGAATGGCCTTGACAAGGACAAAGCTCTATTTATTGTCTCAAGACCAAAGGTTGGAGGTGTGTCTTCAGACAATTCCAAGCCCACATCTTAACTATTCAACATGGAAGTTCTCTCAACATTGCAGACAACAGTATTTGTTGAAGAAAAGTCAAATTGCTTTTTCACAATTTAAAACAATGAACACACTATCGGTTTTGAGTTTTGCTCTAATTAGGGGCCTGGGTGCCTTTGTTACAGTAAATTCTGCTGGCATGCTTGTTCATTGTAACCCGGCACAGAATAGAAACTGTAGAAACTGTAAAAAGACAAGCACTTTGACAAAAGACATGTACCGGAAAAACAATGTACATCATATTAATTATTGACAATTAGAACAACAGTTCCTTTGGACATACTTGCCAACTTTGGGTTGTGAAAAAATAGATGTTTTTCATCGGTGTATCGGCCCAAGGTTTGGGGCTTCAAATGGCATCCAGCCATTACTGTTCGTCATTTGCTGCCGTGGGAAGGGTCTGCGCACGGCGGCCGCTGACATTGGCCCATTTATATTAATCAACTGGGGTGACCAGCAGTGATAAAAACATTTCGTCATATTTATCATCACAATTTTTTTTCCAGACGAAAATTAAACTAAAATAGAAGCTATTAATTGAGACGATGACGATAACTAAAATTGACTGACAAGTTAATGACGAAAATTCACAAAATCCAATCAGAAGAAGGAATGAAACACGGGTGGGAGAAAAGAGACACTCAGAAACTCTTCACTGCACTTTATTTAATGTTGAAACATGTTTACATTCATTGTGCAACTGTAAGATTAATCTCAGGCAATTATGCCCCTTTTTTTTAAAAAAAATTGGGAGAAAACTACGTTTTAAGACGGCATATCATTTTCAGTTTAACATATTTTATTGAAAAAAAGTTCAATAAAGGCACCATTGTAATAATTGTTGTAATTGTGTTATAATTTTCTGTATGAAAATTGAAATATATGCTGCTCTTTATTTCGTTGACTAAAATTTGATTAAAACTAAAATACAATCAGATGACTAAATTATGACTAAAACTTAAATTTTAGTCAATAGACTATAACTAAAACTAAATAAAAATGTCTTCTCAAAATTAACACTGGTGACCGGGCGTTCACAAAACTAACAACATTTGTGATGGCCAGTCCCCCGCTGGTGTCTGGTCGTCTCTTTCATTATCCATCTTCTGCTATGTATGAACCGATATCACGGTTCATGCTGCAGTCCCCTCTAGCCGCAATTACTGAAGATTTTGGAATTCAGATTTCCCTCAGATTTTTTTTCCGAATAATCAGATATTCACATAAAAATAAAGATATATATATATATATATATATATATATATATATATATATATATATATATATATATATACACATATACATATATATTTATTTGCTTGGTGGAAGAACAATTATGAATACAGAAGAAAAAAAACCATTTCTACTTAATAATGATCGACGAGCTGGTTTTCACTTTATGATTTGTTTTCACTTAAACTGTGCTTAGCAGCACACAGGATTGGAGAATCCAGGTCCAGAAAGAACAAACCCTGAAACTGTTTGACTTTACCCATAGGTGCTTCTACTCAACGGGTGCTTCTATGAGTTTGTCTACCTGCAAGTTAAGTAGAAGCACCTGTGGCTAAAGCGAATCTATGGCAGGGTTTCTTTCTGGACCTGGATTCCCCAACCATGGCAGCACACTATTTTCCTCTCTAGAAACATTAGTGAAATTTAAAATAAATCTCTCACCATAGATTTTGGTTTATGAGACAAAGTGGCGTCAGAACCACAGTTGCGATTTTGCTGACTAAAACAGCACATTTTAATTTGAAGTTGGTCTTCCCACTCCATTGGCGTTGTGTTGCTAGATACTCAAATATTCCACATAATCTAAATTGTTTACTTTACTGGAAAATCGGGAGATTAGCGAAAGAAATAACTGATCAAGAACCACGCAGGAGAAAGGGTTGACATTCGGGAGTCTCCCGCGAAAATTGTCTGTCTCGGCATTGCAGAAGAAAGAGTGACATGCATGACAAAGTGTGATCTGATCCAAGAAGCCTTCGGTGGTATGCTCTTCTTTTAATGCGGAAAGGTGCCATTTCTGATAAAACTACTTCTACTTGTTCTGGAGCATCACCAGTCATTTTTTCAGATTTTTCAGGAAACAAAAAAAAGAAACCATTTGGATCATGAGGAGATGATTAGGCAAAAAAAAAAAAAAATTGGGCAAAAAAAATGACGGGCAATTATTTCAAGAGGGTGACGATAAAAAAAATCTGCTCTCTAAATGAACAGAATAATTAACTCGCACTTAGTCTGCAAAGTAGGTCAATTTGCTACATACGCTTAGCCCTCTATACCTAATGAAGGAAACGGGATTGCCTTTTTAACATGATCTTCCTTCTGTGTGGCGTGTTTTTAAACTCTGTAATTATGGTTTATCTGCTTTTTGGAAAGTAGGGGATCAAAACTAGGCTGTTACCGATTGTCCATCAAACAAAAAAGTACAACAGACAAAAAATAAAAAAAATAGAATTTTTAACATGACTATAAGAAGTTCTGTCGTAAATGAACAAATCGTCAACAACCAACAGGCCTCCATCAACTTTCCTCAATATCAACCTCCATTGGAGTTGGTCAGGTTATTTACAAAAAAAAAAATGAAGCAAACACAAACACATCTTCTTTCAAGACTCTTATCTGCAGCGCCAGATAGATGCTGCGTCCTCTGAACATCCCGATCTCATCTTGTGGCAAAGTGATTGACAGCTCCTGCAGCTGGGTCTCATCCATTCTGCAGACCACCACATGCATGCACAGCAAGCTAACTGAAGATGGATTGAAAGATGGGAGGGGCCGGTGAGGAGAATGTTGTTTTGGAAAAATAAAAAGACAAATGTTGAAAAGAGACTGAAGATTGATAAATGTCAACACAGACAACTGCATATATGTTAATTAGTGTAACATGCATTGCTCAAGTGCTTTTGGGACGACAAGACGTATTTGGTCCTTGCTGGTCATGTGTCATCACACACCTCAAGCTCTACAACGGAAGCACGTCTCCGGCTTGTCCACACATATTCATGTGTCAGTTAGTTATCATGCTGCATGCCCTTGTTTTGCCCGACTGCCCGAGCTTGTCAGAAACATTCAGCGTAACATGCATCACTCACTTCTCTGACATCCGTCTTTCTGGTGTGGTCAACAAGTCTACGTGTATGACCTATCTCCATCTCTGCCTCGGGAATGACAGCCAGCGCATCATTAACCTCTCTGCAAGACTCCATGACATAGCTGCCTCCTGTGGTGACCATTTTCTCTCCACCTGTGTGCCTTGGCCCATCTATAAACTGTGATGCGGACAAGCAATAAAGACATAGGACATTTCCATGACTTTTTAAGCATTTTGTTCTAACTGCAGGCTGCCGGTATACTAGACATGATACAACAATCAAGGTGAGACATAAATGCATGAATTATGATCTCTGTGTCACTAATAGATAGAATGGGACTGACCCTAGTGATACTGCGGAGATGAGTAATAAAAACACACATTTCTGGTCACACATTTTTGTGTGCATTTGACAGGAGATAGTTGAGTCACATTAAATGGCGAGATTTTTTGCTGAGTCACTTTGGGGAATTTGTTCAAGATTCAACAGTGCCGGTGTCATTGCCAATAATCATAACAAAGGAAAGAGGGGAAAAAAGCACAATATGATAAGATGCAAGTTTGAGAAGAGGCACAAACAAGTAAAACATATCAAGTTAGTCCTCCTTTACGTAATGAAAATCAGAATCCATAAAGACATAGGCTGCACATGTATTTCAATATATTTTAGAAGATTAAAAGAAGTTTAAGGACAAACCTCCTTGTGAATGAAAATAGTAAAAGAATCAACACGAATCCTCAACAAAGCTTCTGGAACTTCATCCTTCATACTATCTGTCTCGCTTTTGCGAGGGCAGAATATTAACCTTAACCACAAACCACTGATAACAAGACAAAAATGTAGTTAAACTGTCAAAATTATTAGTTCATTTTCAACTTTTTTTTTTTTTTTTTTTGTATATTAAGTTACAAAAAAGTTCATGTTTGTAACAGACAAAATGTAGATGTCAATAGAAAAACATATTTTGGTTATCAAATGAGTAATTTTGCCAACAACAACCCCCCCCCCCCCAATATATATATATCAAAAACACAAAATATTGAATTGTAAATCGGGAACTGAAAATCGAATCTAATCGGACTTGAGTGAATCGTTATATCCCTAATTATTCTGTTTTGTCAGCATCATAGTGAAAGCATGATTAAGTACGATTTTTTTTCACAAATGAATGTGTCACACGAGGGTAATGTTACAGATATGTCTAAGATTAGGTGTTCTTACATAAAATTAAATATGTACACCGTCATTAGATAAAGAAAAGGACGTCATAAATAATGTCCCTTTTGGTCCATTTTCACATACTTACTTAAGGCATATAAAATATTTGTTAAAGTCAGAGCAAATAATTAAATGTTGTGTGTCATGTTTCAGTTTGAAAAATTTAATAATCAGGAACATAACAAACTAATGTGCCAGCTAGCGTGGTTCTTTTCCCATAGTGCCTTGGGAGAGTTTTCCATGTTTAACCAATTACAACAGTGACCCATCAAACTTAATTTTCTGTCAGACTGTCACTTGTTTGCTGTTGTTTCTGATCCTGAATCGTCATCAAGATATAACACAGTTCCAAGTTAAGTCCTGGAGTGTAATATTAGAGAGCCTCACTCTTGTTGGTGTTTCTATTCCTTTGGCCTATACTGAAAACTTGTCTTGCTACATGTACTGTACTTGTGCATTTATTACTCTTCAATAGAAACAAGCATTGCTACTGCTTTGATGGCAGTAGCACACACAGACGAGGGGCTATGCAAAGCTTATTCAGTTGATCTGTCATGAATACTAAATGTTGTAAATATTGGATTTGTGAAAAATGTGATGGAATGATCAAACATATGCTAATATATGATGATCATTTGTGGGTTCAATGTTATTGGGATATTTTTAAAACTTCCTCTGATGTTTTATTTGTTGTTGTTGTTGTTTCAAATTGCACGGCAATGTATGGAAATTGTGCCTCGTATGAGTGATGCTGAGCCAATGAGGATAATGTCAATAATTATAATACAATGAAAACATTAACTTGTTTCACTCATCAAAAGTGAGATTCATATCTTGTTTAATGTTTTTGTAGTCAAGTTTTAGCAGAAGTCTGAGTTTTTTTGTGTTTTTTTTTTACACTGACTGCTGTTTCATTTTCTTTTGTTTGGCAGACTGGGGCAAACCATGTGGTTATAATGCCTTATGATTAGATGTGCAGGGTCAATTTCTAGCACCCACCCATGACCATACACATCACCAATTGCTGTTTAATTCATAAAGATGCTTTACCAGTGCAAATCATTCTCTATTGCCTTTACATTATCCAACTGACATTCAGGAAAAGCCAATGTAATGTCTTTCAAAAAGCCTCAAAATGGTTTAGGTGTAACATCATCCAAACTGCCCTGTCCTCCATCAACGTGGCCATATTTGTCTTGATATGAGCTAGTGTTATTTTTATTTAAAATTTATTTTAAAATGTTGTCTGTTTTAGTCCAGTTTAAATCACACTTGTTAGCTTTTAACATGGCTAGTGTTAGAAGACTATCTTTGTCTTCTGCGTGTTCGTTGTTGTTCGGGTAGAGAGATTGTTGATTCATTGAATACAGACTTGAGATCGGTGAACAAGACCTTCAAAGGATTTATTTTGCAGAATATTCTGGACACAGCAGGTTTACAAAAGCACAACTGCTCCTCGCTAGTGTGTCGATTACAGACACTTACAACCTTTTTATACTATCTTGAAGGGCGGTTCCAAACAGCCCACCTGGACTTCAGACTTTAAACATATCATTGATTACATTGTTGATGAGATCCCAGTCATGAGATCCCAGTCATGACCATAAGACTTTAAACACATCATTGATTACAGACACTTGGCAGAATATTGCGACACCACTCACAGACACATCCACAGATAAATGTTAAATTGAGGAAATAAATAATTAAAACGGTTATGACTAAATCTGGGCCGAAGACCCTCTTCACTAGTCAGTGGCGGCCGTGGCTCAAGGACGGTCGTTCAGTAACCAGAAGGTCGGCTGTTCGATCCCCGCTTTCCCCAAGTCATGTGTTGTTGTGTCCTTGGGCAAGGCACTTCACACGCATTGCCTCCAGTGCTACTCACACTGGTATATGAATGGTGCGAATGTTTGGTGATGGTCGGAGGGGGCGTAGGTGTGCACTGGTAGCCATGCTTCCGTCAGTCTGCCCCAGGGCAGCTGTGGCTGCTAAAGTAGTTTACCACCAGTGTGCATGAATAATGTATCCACTGTAAAGCCCAGAGGTGGAAGTAAGTCCTGAGTCAAGACTAACAAGTCTCAAGCGATTCACAAGTCCTACACTTTGAGTTTCAAGTCCTTTCAAGTCATATTAACAACATCGTAGATTATATTATATATATATTATAGTAGAGTGATCACAGAGTGGAGCAACAGATTGCCGTGTTTGCAATGTGTTACTAGTGAGTTTACAGTCTCATTAACTACGCAGCTAGCAACAATAGTTAGCCGATAAACAACTGACATTAGTTTACTTACCGTTCTTTGTGCAACTTTAGATATTGAATTAAGTTTGAAGTTGTTGCCTCTACGTCAGTGATCTAATCTTGGACATACTGCAATACATTTTTTGTTGACCACCTCATAGTTTTTGTTCCCAAACAAAATGTGATCATTTTGACCATTATATATATATATATATATATATATATATATATATATATATATATATATATATATATATATATATATATGAATGATCACATTTTGTTTGGGAAACAGTAAGAAAAGCAAGCAAGCCAAGCAACAGCTGTCAAACTACTGTTGGTAGCCAGCATTGGTAGACAGGCACCCGATGCTAATACTAACAGTTAGTGGCTAACAGTTAGCTACTAGCCATGAACACCAAAGACTTGTACCGTGCAATGACAGTGTAATTAACTTGCGGTTTGTTCGTGTCCTTAATTAGCTATTTAATACACTTTCGGGGTAGCATTATAATAATGGTGGTAGAAAATATGTTATTTCAATACAAACATCGAAAATGCAAGCCAAAAAGGGAAGTAGTCAAGCTGGCGTCCACGCCACCATGCAGCAGACTTAAAAGTAAAATCCACCAAGGCTGTTGCATTGCTGTCAATGTATTATTTGGTCAGCTTTATTTTGAAGTTTGCCTTAGCGTAAGCGGCGTGTGCTTGCGTCTTTGCGGCTTCCCTGACATGTCTGAATGACGGCGCTGTGTCAGCCCAGCTCGCACACGTACACACACGCGCACACACACCGAGAGGAACTTACTTGATAACATACATTTTAATCTTTTTGTTTTGGTAGAAGAAGCAAGTATTTTCAAGTCAAAGGGCTCAAGTCCGACTGAAGTCACAAGTCATTGTTGGTAAAGTCCAAGTCGAGTTGCAAGTCTTTTAACATTTTGTCAAGTCGAGTCTAAAGTCCTCAAATTTATGACTCGAGTCTGACTCTGACTCGAGTCCAAGTCACATGACTCGAGTCTACACCTCTGTCTTTAAGTGTCTAGAAATGCGCTATATAAATCGGATGTATTATTATTATTAACCTCATCCCGTTTTATTTAGTCAATTTTTAGTCAACTATAAATCTAGCATTTTAGTCTTCATTTTAGTCCAACAAAACACGTTTGTCTAGTTTTAGTCAACATCAACAACTGTCAACATTTTAGTCTTGTTTTAGTCAATAAATTTTACCCCTGTATATTTTTTATCAGCAGATAATGTTGAACATTGCAGATCTAAACCTATTTCACATAAATTTTTCTCTCATCTTTTTGATGAAAAAAAACTTGACACACAATTACAGTATATTAACAAGTGGCTACTGTGGCTCTATGCTATGACCTAGCAAATTAGCCAGAATTAGATAGCGGTCGGGTTAACATTATTGTTGGAATGTTATAGCCGTTGAATTAATGTAAAAATACATTCCGTTCCGTTCCGTTCCGTCTTCAATTCCGCTTATCCGGGGTCAGGTCGCGGGGGCAACAGCTTTAGCAGGGAAGCCCAGACTTCCCTCTCCCGAGCCACTTCAGCCAGCTCCTCCGATGGGATCCCAAGGCGTTCCCAAGCCAGCCGTGAGACGTAGTCTCTCCAGCGTGTCCTGGGTCGTCCCCGGGGCCTCCTGCCGGTAGGACATGCCCGGAACACCTCCCCAGGGAGGCGCCCAGGAGGCATCCGAACCAGATGCCCCAGCCACCTCAACTGGTTCCTCTCAACGTGGAGGAGTAGCGGCTCCGTGAGTCATCACCTTATCGTGGTGGAGGGGTTTGCTTGTCCCAATGAACCTGGGAGCTATGTTGTCCGGGGCTTCATGCCCCTGGTAGGGCCACCCATGGCAAACAGGTCCTAGGTGAGGGACCAGACAAAGCATGGCTCAAAGGACCCCAATGATGAATACAAACTTTGGATCTTCGTTTCCCTTGCCCGGACGCGGGTCACCGGGGCCCCCCTCTGGAGCTAGGCCTGGAGGTGGGGCTCGAAGGCGAGCGTCTGGTGGCCGGGCCTACACCCATGGGGCCCGGCCGGGCACAGCCCGAAAAGGCAACGTGGGTCCCCCTTCCCATGGGCTCACCACCGGTGGAAGGGGCCAAAGGGGTCGGGTGCGCAGTGAGTTGGGTGGCAGCCAAAGGCGGGGGCCTTGGCGGTCCGACCCTCGGCTACTGAAGCTAGTTCTGGGGACATGGAATGTCACCTCTCTGACAGGGAAGGAGCCCGAGCTGATGTGCGAGGCTGAGAAGTTCCGACTAGATATAGTCGGACTCACCTCCACACACGGCTTGGGTTCTGGTACCAATCCAAAAATACATTATATCTATAATTTACTCTTTTTTTCTTTATTTTTTTACCGTTCACCGTGAATAAACCTCCTGTCTGTCCCATGTGTTTGTGCATGTTGCACTCGCTAGCTGCAGATTTGAAAGGTATGTCACAGTGTTACAGTAATAAATTAGTAGAGACAGGATTTTACAAAATCATATAATTTTCGTCTGTGAACTAAAATGTCCATCGATTTTAGTCCAGTTTTTATTAAGTGAAGTACATTTTCATCTCGTCTTTATTAGTCGATGAAAATGCATTATAATTATTTATTAATGAGAGTTTTAGTCTAGTCTAGTCTAGTCTAGTTTTAGTCCGGTGAAAAATATGTGTTGACAAAATTATTTTTGTTTAGTTTTCATTGACAAAATTAATAAAAAGTATGAACAGAGAGTAAATAAATAACCCTCAGATTTACCCGTTATTACTGTCAATAGTCACATTATCATGTGGGCAGGTGTAAAGGATTAGATGTTGTAAAACTGTTATTGTCCAAATGGTTCTGAGCCTAGAATGTCTGGTGAATGTTGGGAAGTTTGAACACTGTATCACAGTTTGAGAGTATGAGAATAAAGCCACGTTAAATATACAAAGTAAATATCGAATCCACAAGCTGACTTCCAATGCAATCACTTGGCGTGCTCTCTGAATGTGTATTAGTGTTTGTCTCTACGTGGGGCCTAAATGCCAGGTTCTCAGACTTAATGGTCCCCATTAAGAAATTATCGTCAGTGCTTTTGTGCTTTTCCACCGAAAATGCTAACTACCAATTAAGTGGCTGTATGCCTAGATGGCCAATTTGTTTGGTTGTTGGTAATTATGTTTTTTTTCTTTTCAGCATTCTTCCTTTTAAGACCTCAATTTGATTAGATTCATCCAAAGTATTTACTTATTTATTTATATTGTATTAAGTATTATCCACAAACCCTGTCACTCTCTCCAAAGTAAGTTTTTCATCCTAAGCACATGCCCTTTTCATCATGACTCCACAGTGAGCTACAGCTATACATTTAGAGATACAATGGCACACTATTGGACACACTATTGTACCCAGTCCTTAGAGTACCCTTTTAATTTAAAATCAACAAACCACTCAACTCTACTGGATATCATAATTACTGGACTTGAAACTGACAACTGGCAACAAATCAAGTACAGAAAACAAAACATATTTTTTATTATGGAGGAGTGAAAGGTTGAGTAAAATAAAAGTGCCTCCTCAAACGAAGGTATACCTAAACCTAAATATATTTTCTTATTACCGTAATTGGTCATTACCTGAGCTCTGAGCACTTGTGATGTTATTTTCAGTTGACAGTGGAAAAAAATAGTTTTTAAAGGTATTAAATGTACCTGAAAAATAATGAAGTTATCAAATTAACTCTTTGACTACCAAAAACTTTAATAATGTTTAGTAAAATCCAAATGAGTGCCGCCAAAAACGTTAAAAGACGTTAATTATGTTTTTTAATGGAAACGGGTGGAGGAAAGCCTTGGCCAGCTGTGCTCAAAGTATCAAGCAGATCGAGTTAGTATAATGACTATTTATGGGCACTAGATGGCAGCGATAACTCTCTTTGGACAAGATCGGGTAGGAGTTAGTAGTAGAAGACGTGAGGTGGAGCTAGAGTGTTGAGGAGAGAATGGCTGAGGAAGCGAAAATGGCGACCGGTTGCAAGCAGCTCACGCTTGAGCATTTTTTTCAAAGACGAAAAACATCAACCAATGCTAAAGAGCACATTGATGATGATGATGATGGCGACTCCGAGGTTGACGCCGAAGTTGGAAGCGTTGACGCGGCGGCTTCGATCACGTTGTAAAGCCTCACCGGCTAGCGATGCTAACGCCGGAAAACGTGGTGCACAACCGAGCACTTCTGCACAGGCGGAATGTTCAATCGGACGATGAAGAGTACCCCGAGTCCAATGCATATTCATCGGAGGAGTGGGTACAGTTTGATCACGGAGAAGACACTGGTTCTGGACTACGATGCCATCATGAATGGAGTGGATAAGATGGATCAGAACATCTCTTACCACCCGGTATAGGAACTGAAGGACATGAGGAAGCCAGACCTAATACCAGGTCACCGTATCATGATCCTGAGAGTAGACTTGATGGCAACAAGAAAGTGTAGGGTCTGCACGCGAAGGGGCAATCGCAGTGAAACTAATCTGTGGTGCAAATCCTGCTGCGTCCCCTTGCACGCAGTGTTACACAATATACCACACAAAAAGAAAAACTGTGTAGTTGAAACATCCACACAATTGTAAATAGTACCACACATGCACAGTTGCACACATTTGTAAATAGTTTGTAAATTGTTTTGTCAAATTGTTACACTGTTGAATGTCTTATTTTGCTATCAAAAAACACGTTTTCATTGTTGGTGGTAGTGTTTTACAGAAGTAAAGCACTGTTTAGGTGTTTGTGGCATCATTCATGGAAAAAAAAAGGTGTCAAATTCACTAGAGTGCATGAAATAATATCGTTTCACAAAAAGCTTGATTTCTACGTATTTTGGTCCAAAACAGAGCATTTGGGTGAAACTAACCTATTTTCTATTGTTGATTACTGAAAAACTGAATAAGGTAGAAACAAACTTTTCTGATGAAAGATTTCATTTGGTAGTATCTGTTTCCATAGTCCAAACACAAAATTTTCTGTGGACCTTGAAAGATCAGTCAAAATGCTCTAAATCAGCCGGCACCCACATGTTCTCTTTTCTGAAAATGGTTCCCAGTCAAAAAGTTAATAGACAAAATATTAACTTCTTACTGCTGAAAATGGCTAAATAAGTCAAGAATCCTTTTAATCATATGAAACGTAGTTATCCAACAACAAACTTGTGTCTGTTGTAAATGCAAAGTGCTTAGTAACTTTAGGAAGCCCAAGCCACAGTGGCTGATGAGCAAAAAGTTAGTGTCAAGACCTGACTGTTCTATTAAAACATTCTAAATATGGTTGTTTTTCTCAGAGAAGTCACAACACGATAGGCAAGACTGGCAATTGCTTAGGGGCCTGTGCTGAACGGGGCCCCGACTGGACAGCTGGCATCAGCCCATATCATATAAAAAATAAAATAACCATAACACTGACTACATTTACATGCATGAAATAACCCTTTTAAAACCCGAATATTGGCAATATTCCGATTTTGAAAGGCCATGTAAACACATGCAATAACCGGAATATGGTTTTCAAAAACCCAAAAAAGACACCTGGGTTACCCGTTTTATAACCCAAATTCTTGTACATATAAACACAAATCTCTACCAGTTTGGTTATTGCTGGTTCCTGCTCCATTCCCTTCCTTCTCCCCCAATAATACCACCATTTTCCTTCTTCTCCTTCAAGATCAGCAACACCTATTCACACTGTCATGACAGGGGTCACCCAGTCCCTCAATAACTCTTCTGCGAGACTGCGAATGACCTTCTTTAACCAATGATGCTAGTACTCTAAATGTGCATGTTTTGGGGTAACGATTAATCTAACGTGTTACTTCTTCCAGTCCACAGCTACTCTTGTGATATCACAAAACATTACTTTGTAGACTGTATTTTATTTTAGTGAAGATAACATCAGTATTTCTGATAGTGGCTATTTTTAACACCACAGGCAGTTAGTTAACTGCATACAACATGAAGCAGTCAGAAATAATTGAAAAGACTTAAAGTTGTAATCAAGGATCTTCTCTAAAAGTAGAAGCCAAACATCCGTTTGTCACTTTTTTTTTTAAATACGTATGCTGAAGACCATCCTACCAGCTCTCCTTTCCAATGTTGGAAACGTGCGGGCCCATCTTCTTTATCTCTACAGCTGGCCTCACTCATAAAACTAATACTGCATTTTACTTAATATAATTGGTGAAACATATAACAACATTATTATTAACTATACATACTTCTATATTAATGTCACATTTACATGGAGCTTGATTTGTTTTTTTTTCAGTGCTCACTTCATAGATGGGTGTCCTCTTGTGGCTCTCAGCCATTTTCATCTCAGCCATTTTCAAAGTATGCGGTGAGATCGGTGAAGCTACAACGATGAATGGCTGAGTCCGAAGCTCAGTGGCTACATGCTACAAACACTCTAAGTGCGCATGCGTAGCTAGGAACGAGCACGCACGACGTCGTTAAGGCAGATTGATAAAACGAGATCGAGAACTAATCGTTAAGATGATCCACCCGGAAGACGCAGCAACAAAAAATCCTTGAATACACCTTTAAATAAACAGCACATACTTGTCGGCCACGGTGCGTCCTTCACGCACAAATTGTATTGTCTAAAATATCAATCATCAATACATCTAAAAACTAATAGTTAATGAATAATAAAATACAGGAGGACACTTGATTAGTACTCGTAAAGTCACTTAACTAACAATACAATATAGAACACATAAGAAAGGGAAATTCTTGTATTAAAAGCTTGAAAAGGTTAAACTAATTGTGGCAGTATTCATAAGCATATTCCCCTTTGAGAGTGACATTGCCGTTTTCAGCGCATTGACCGCTCATGTGCCAATAAACAGCAAAAGATGAAGGAGTCACAGCAATTTGCATTTGCAAAAGGAAATACAGTCACTATTTTGAGTTTGTCAGCTGAAAACGACATAATAAGGTTTGTCGAAAAAATCACGGCTCACAGCACAGCATGCAGTCATGCTTAAAGATAACCGTACACCAGATTGTGGGACTGCAGGAGGTCCGCAAATTCAACCATTATATTTATAAACAACGTGCATTATAAATGTTGTTTTGCTACCACAGCATGATAAATAGTTAAACATGTCAAGGAAATAAATATGCCTTTGGTTTAGGTTTTATAAAAAATATGTCTAGAAAGTCTGTCTTTATTATTATTTTTAATTGTAAAAAACAAGTAGCCAGTCACTGAAGGTGTAGTGGTTTACTCGCTGGTCTTGTGTGCAGGAAGCGTGGGTTCACACCACTCAGTGACTGTATGAATGTGGCTTACTGGCAGCCAGTTTAGGGTGTAGTCCGCATCTGCCCGAAGGCAGCTGTGATAGGCTCCGTGGCACTCTGCAGCCCTAAGAAGGATTGCTACCAAACTAGCAATTTGAATGAAAAACAAACGCAAAGCTTTCCTTATTTTCTGCGCAGTGCTCACAATTTGTGCTTACTTGCTTCCGAAATTAATTAGGCCTTTTATGTATGGAACACGGTTATGAAAACTTCACAGCATTTGAAAAATATTGACCTTGGTCTTAATTGCTCATCGGAGTTATGATTTAAGGTTGTTGTGAGCTTCTCTGGATTTCAAATTGGGCTCCAACACTCCCCTAAGTTTGGAAATGGCTGTATGCTTCGGGTTGATTCACAACATGCCAGTCAACAGGCAAAAATATGGGTCAGTTTTTTCTTCTTCTTCCCAGTCCAGTCTCATCGTCTTGGAGTACAGCGTTCCCTCCTTTCTTGCGGGTCTTACGTTCCAAAAACTACCCGCGATAATGGAAATCCACGTTATTTTTTATTTTATTTTTTCCGTTAATTATATATATTTTTTTTCGTTTATTATGTCTTTTTTTTCGTTTTGTTATGATTTTTAGTTTATTATGAATGCTTTTTCATTCATCATATATGTTCTTTTTTCATTTACAGTCAGTTTTTCCATTAAAAGTTTATTTTTTAATTTACTTATTATACAGCACAGTATAGGATTTTTTTTTTCGTTTATTCTAAATGCTTTTTTGTTCATACTATATATTTTTCATTTATTAAATGTTTTAAGGCTAACATTGCACCACACACTTTATACATGCAACTTTTCTTGATAGGCTGTAACATTTTATCTCATACTGTATCTCTTATTTACAGTTTTTGACCATTGCTTGAATACATTTTGCAAAATTTGTCTCACTGTGTCAAAACTCTACACACAAGCAAATAAGACAATGCAGGGGAATAAATCATTCACATCAAATTGAAACTCTGCTATCAAAACCTAACAATCCTTTGTCAAAATGTGTGCAAGTGGGCTTAAGGATCCTGTCGTCTGTTGGGGTCTGGTCACAGGATATCATCAACGTCACAAACACTGTCTTCTCTAACTAACTCTGTGTGCCAAATCCATCCCTGGTTGACCCTACCTCAATGTCGCCACAGGCCCGTTCCATTGCCTGCAGAAGAGGCATACGGACGGGCATGTGGTTGGTGGTCATATACATGCCATCTCCAAGCAGGTGCATCTAGAAATGTGATTATGTGTTGTGCATTGAAAGGACCCAGTTTGGTATCATGGTGCAGTATATATAGCCCTTGAAGACTTATGGCGGTACACAATGTGATATTTCCCCCACGCTTCCCCGGAACACGCACAATTGGCCTTTGACCAATTTAAATGTCCGACTCATGTCATGCTATGTAGTTAACTAGCTTCCCTCTCCCAAAAAAAACAAGTTTGCAAACGGTTTTATTTTTAAATATACCGGATCTACCTTGATGCCAACGCTCGACTTCCTGTCCGGCTCATGTAATTTCTTCAGCTTCATGAAAATCCGTATGCGCCGTCCGGAAAATATAGAACGCGTGCGGAAACGTTTCGCAGCGCCGCATCCCTTCTGCACCGCATATGCAACGCACTGCAGCTGGTGTGACTAAAGCTAGTGTGAATTGACACGCAGACTCGAATGGTTTCTATTCCTTGCGGCGGAAAATGCATTGCGACTGGTCCGCAGTCAGTGTGGATTGGGTATAAAAAACAAACAAACCAAAAAGCACGCTGTAAAAAATCCGCGAAACAGCGAGGCCGCGAAAGATGAACTCGCGAGAAACGAGGGAACACTGGTACTAAGGAAATCAGACATTATTCATATTTAAATGAAAATTAAAGTGGACCTAACACAAGCTTTGCAGCGACAACAACAACCATCCTCTGGATGCCTTAATACTGTATCAAATTTGTAATTTTGTTTTGCGAAATTCTGCCTTATTGGAGAAATACAGGCTCCACAAATGGTCTCTACTGTGAGCCTAGCTTCAAATGGGTTGGTTTTGGTGGGCGTGGCTAAGGCTCGCCTGATTCCAAGTGCTTCTGTTTATAAAATGAGTTGGGCGTGGCCAAGCCTCTCCTTTGCCGGTCAAGTGGTGGTGGACCTTTGCGAGAGAAAGAGCGGTTGTCCTCGCTTGGCCGGCGGTGAGACCAACCGGTCCCTGCTCTCTCTCTCGCAAAGTTCCCTCGATGGAGGCAGCGAGGCAATCCCACCGCCGGGTACTGCCTCGCTGCCTCCATGAGCCGGCGGTGTGGGGCCTGCTTCTGCGAGCCGGCCAACAATGATTGAAACACCAGTTGTAAAGGGACAAACGAGCCTGAGTCAGAGTGTCAAGTAACCCATATTCCTAGAGCAGCATCCACAGGAATTCCTGAGGTACATGGTTGAACATCTTTTCCAAGACGGTGTGGGTAAACTTTCTGGGTTTGTGCGCCATACTTTGTACTGGTCCCCACCCAGAACTTGTATGTCCTGGATGACACTTGGGCCATTAAGCCCAATAACCGACCTTGTAGGGTAACTGAGACACCACAATAAAATGACAGCTCAAGGAGATGCATTTATAAATATGGACCTGTGAAAATATTAATGCAGTATAAGTATAACATTATATTACAAATAACCTGCCATGTTCTGTTATTTTGAAAGATCAGCTCAGTTGACAGGCATCACATATTTATCTAGTTTCACAATTTGTTTTTCCCCTTGCGGTTCTTATCACCGTGCTTTAAACAGCAGTCTGTCAAGGTCAATGATGCAAGCTATCCATGCTCACTTTGCATGTGGATGTCTTTCATGTGGGGACAAAGTTGTTTTGAAGCCTGGGAGATGGAGACATGGGTGGGGGGTGGTTAAAGTCGATTGATTAGGAAGATTCCTTTGCTGATTAGAGCCATCACTCAGTGTCACAATTATCAGCCTCATCAGCTCGTCTGCTGCAAATTTCGTTGCAACCTGGGACAGACTAACACCCACAGTGTGCATGGTTCCCCATGCTACCGCGCATACTCCCAATTACTCTACCTGATTGCATATATGCAAATAGTGGCAAAATTAAAAGACACCTGCAAGGGGACCCCACATTGAACACACACACTCACACATTTACTGTAGACAATTTCATTTCAAAACGTCAGTTAACTACAAAAAAATGAGCTTTATATATATATATATATATATATATATATATATAATGTAAAACTGAAAATATTGCAAGGTATTATGTCCTACACCATATCATGTGTACTGTATGTAAAAAAAAATAGGGGTGTCAGGTGATTAAAATGTTTAATTGTATTTAATCGCATGACTTCAATAGTTAACTCATGATAATCACAAATATTATATATGTTCTAAATGTACAATCAAATGTACAATACAAAAGTTTTTGTACTCTTGTTAACATAAAAGTAGAAAAAAATTTAAACTAAGAGAAATATGGCTGCATCTTTAAGTCATTGATACAGTAATTTCATAATAATTCATAAAATTAAGTTAAAATTCAAAACATGTACTGTACTGTAAAAAATGAGCGTGATACTGATTTGTGTTGGTCAGTTTTCTGCCACTAGATGGCATATAATTGCATTTGTAAGACTTGGTGACAGCTCAGTGCATTTTTCTTTTCATATTAGAGCTATTTAATCTTTAACATGAAGTAACTTGTAAAATACAACTTGACCCCAGTCTCCACAAATATATGCATTTTTATTAAATGTATTACTGCTAAATTTTTACGTGGACGTGTCTGCTGCCTTGCGACTGGAATTCCCCTAGTACAAGCTTTCCAAGTATAGGGCGGTCATTAATCACGCGTTAAAAATAATTAATGGCTTTAAAGGAATTTTAAATTAACTCAAAATGAACACACTAATTTTGACACCCCTGGTGCTACTCACAGTGGTGTATAAAAGTTGTGAATGTTTGGTGGTGGTCGAAGAGGCCATAGGCACACATTGGCAGCTACGTTTCCGTCAGCCTGCCCCAGGGCAGCTGTGGCTACTTAAGTAGCTTACCGCCACCACAGTGTCAATGTGTGAGTGAATTACTTATGTATCCATTCCATTGTAAAGTGTCTTTGAGTCTCTAGAAAAGTGCTATATAAATCTGATGCATAATAATAATAATAATAATAATAATTATTATTATTATTATAAAATATGACAGGGTCATAAAGTTGATGGTACACCCAAACTTAGACGGACAGATGAATTCAATAAATGAAAGTACGGACAGATATGTGATTTACTTTATTATCTCCCATGTTTATAGAAGCACCCCCCCCAAAAAAGCAAGATCTCGTAATTTATTATTTTAATTTTTCTCTCTTATAGCACAGTAACATTGAGGCCAAGTGAGGCAAGCAGTGGAAAAAAAGCTGCATTGCAGGGAAACACACAATTAACAACAGAGGTGCAGAAGAGGTGCCACAGATTGGCAGACCGGCAGGTAACGAGCTGGTTTACCTGCGGGCTGAGTAGAAACACCCCTGGCCAAAGCCAAACTGTGGCAGTGTTTTTATTTTCTGGACTTGAATTTTCCACATCTGATTGACAAAGACGATCCACTGAGTGACAGTTTGGTTATAGCTTAAAGTTTGGATGGCGCACTATAATAAGCAGGTACTTCTCATCCTTTTTCTTCTTCATCATTTTCCCATCATGTACTTCTCACCTACTCCAGTAGTCCAAGTGCGTCTGTTTCAAAATAATCCTTTCTCACACCAACCTTGGTTTGCCTAAAAATAAAAAAATAAAAAGTAGAAAGAATCTGTCTTCACTCCTGTGGGTGACCCCAGTAAATCTCTTAAAGCTCTGCATCCCACTGCCAAACCTTGAGATTGAAGGCCACTTCTATAGGTCACATAGCAGAACTGATCTGCTATTCTCTTTATGCCAAAAGCCTGGATAAGACTAAAGAAGTCATGTGTCCTGGGGCACAACCGTATAGTTCATGGAGGGATATGGAGGGATGTATGAATGAGGAAAGGAGCCAAGCAAATGAAAGCAAGGTGCCGTGCAAAAGTACTTATTAGAAATCTATCAGTTCATCCAATCAGTACTCAGCACATGTAAAGGTACCGTTTCCAGTGATCTAGTAGGAAGGCAAAGTAGAAAAAAGAAACCACTCACACTGCAGATTGTCAGTACACTGACTTTCTGAAGTCAGAAGAAGTAAGAAAATCGTTGGGTTATAGATGTGTTGTACACGTTCCCCACTGTTTTCCTATGATGCCACATTTAAAGACACAGTCAAACACTTGCATAGAAGCGAGACTGCGAGCTGCTAGAAACATTTAGCTATATTGCATTATGCATGTGGTGACATTTTACTCAGATGGCGGCGTTCTAAAAGCAGCAACAGACAAGGAGAGGTGCGGGAGTGTTAATATCAGGAAGTCTAATGGCTGAGGCCTATAAAATAGGGTGGGGACTATAGTATCAAGAATTGTGATATGTATAGTACCTCTCTTGGGAACCTGTAGTGCTTTGGATTATATTGAACGATTATATGTTGTGAGCTGGCTGGTTGTATGGCAACCTCAATAATGTAAACTTTGTGTGCGTGTGAATTTATCCATGCACCGTATATGTTAAGACAGTGTGCATGAGTGTGCGCATACCTGTATGTGTGGATGTGGCCTCCCCTTTATTCAGGTTACTGATTGAAGCTAATGAGGTCTGTTATTGCATCTATGCTCCCATACATCTTTGTCCAATCACATCCACGGTCTCCCATTTCAAAGGCATCTTTCCGCTGCAATTTCTCTCTGTAATAAAAGTTTCTCTACCCATCAGAGGCTGAAAATGATTCTGATATTAATAAGGGGACCATTTTTAATAAAATTACATTCTATCACAGATGAGATTAAATTAGTAACTGCCAATATGCGGAGAAATAAGGATAATGGCACTGGATGACAGCATCCGTCAATCAACAAATGATTGAGGTCAATTCTTATGGCCTGCTCTAATCAATCACTTGTACACACGCGCACACGCACACACACACACCCACGCAAACATGATTCAAACCTACCTTATGCTTTCTACGACCTGTGATGCATCTAGTATGATAATGTGAATATTTTAGCTGACCATGTGGGTTCTTGCAAACCCTTTTGACACACTTGTCCCATTTGAAAACAACATCATAGTCTATGATATTATTTTAAGCAGTGGTTTTAATCCAAGATTTTTTATTTTTGAAGATTTTGTTTCAATGAAAGGTTCAGGATTGCTGTAGATGGTGTCAGTACACTCATTATCTTCATACACCATATTTTTGTAAAACAAACATCTACACAGTGAGACCATTGTTGTGCACACATCCACTTCCGTGTTAGACATTCGTGCAGCCAAATCATTCAAAGAAAACCATGTTTTGTTTTGTTTTTAGTCTACAGAATTTCCCAAAGTGCAAACAATCTGTAGGCTATATACTGTAGCTGATAAGCAATATTTTGTGTAAAGCAAATACAAAGACTTACAGAGTGTTCCACTGTAAATGTTGCTTATAGTGTAATTATGTCATTTGACCTTTTTTATTTTTTATTTTTTATTTTTAATCTGGCTCCATTGGTGTCTGCATGCAGGTTGTGCGTGCAGTGATCCTTTTCCCAACTGACGCTTTTGTTTAGAATTTTATGAATCTGCACACTTTTCTTAAATTGCCTTTTTCACATAAAAATTACACATTTCATTCGTATTTTTCTCTCCTTAGTCCCCAAGTCTGCAATAGTCCAGGTGTATGTCTTCACAGGAGCTCATCACAGCTCTAATGAGTGATCGCCAGTCATCTGTCTTCATCCACATCCAACAGTGAGCACCTGCTACACTGTGCAAGTCATGGGTGTCTTTTGGAAATGTTCAAATTCACAAGTAATAACCAATAGGGCCAATTTAGATATAAACACTACCCAGAGTGGCTTGATGCCGTCTTTGTGCAACATTCTGGGATGTGTAATTTATAGTATTGTGTAGAGTGGCAGTCAGTGGAGATAGTGTTAGATTAGAGCCAATGAATGCAACCGCCAAGATAAATTACCAGCAACAATTACAATAATGGACAAGAATTACTCCCAATGCAAACAATTAATTTGATACACAACAAGCACAAACTGTAGAGGGTAAATATGAAGCATTTTGCACCATCATGGATTTTGAGGGGGAAAAAATAACAGAGAGCCTTTGAGGTTGAAGCTGTGGCTGGACATGGATTGGCTAACTACATATGGGGAAAAAAAACTAAACAAAAAAAACGATGGTTGCACTAGAACAAATTACATCACAATTATAAATGTTTTGATAGTGTGGGAAAATCAGAGGCCCGTATTGATCTAAAATAAAGCATTCACTCCAATATGGGATCTTTCATATTGAGCTTTTGCACAGGATTTATATAAGTGGACATTTTTTGCTCACAGTAAATCAATACAGTAAAGCAGCAGCTATGGATAAGGTTTTGATGCATGTATAAGAGATTGTGTGTGTGAATGCTTAGATTCTGTCACCGAATATTGTTTGCCATATTACAGTAGTTCCGAGGTGCCATACAATTAATGATGTGTTCCAGAAGTCACAAAGTACCAGATTTGGGTTGCATATCTTGGAGGGAGAAGGAGGAAGACCCAAGTGTGGGGAAGCAGGGAAGTAAATCAGGATGAAGTAAATGAGTTTATTTAAAACAAAACAAAACAAATATTTCCCCCCTCCCCATGTAGGAAATATTTCTGTCCAAACTGCCTCGTTTGTTTAAAAAACTGCATCCACGCTAATTTGCAATCATGCCAAGCCTCTAAGCGACAGTAGTTAGCCAAATAAGGCTCGTCGACGTCCTTTCCACAGTACGTCACACAAGCGTGCATATGTAGTTGGAAGGTTTTAGGACCTGAGGGAAGGTCGAAGGTGTCCACTATCCTGATGTGTTCTTCCCCTGCTGCTCAAATCACTCGTGCACAAAAATTTGGCGTCCCTCGTGTCTTTAGCCAACACACACCTGATGATGAATCACAGAATAGAGACAGAGCGCCTCTTCCTAGTCACTTTTTAAAGACTTCTCCTTAGTCCTAAAACCCCTGCAATCTTCCTCCAGGTCCTAAAACCATCCTCTACACATACAGCACAAATCATTGCAATAAGCGTCTCACAAGACGTCTAATGAATTTCCCCATGTGAGGGGAGAGATAACTCGGGCTATCCCACAAAAATGACGGCTATAAGAAGCAAATATCGCCTGACAGTGGACAACGGACGCAGGAGCGGATTTGAAAGAGTCGTTCTTTCATACTCCCCGCAATGTCTTCTGGCATCGAAACCACTTGGACAAATATGTTCCCTCGCCCAGTACTTCAATTTCATCCAATGTGGAGCTTTGTGATTTTGCGTCTGCCACCAAGCAGGTAAGCAGTACACACAGAGTAAACAAAGGCCAGAGCTGCTTGAGCCATAAGTGTGAGCAGGCTTGGGGAGTAACGGAATACATGTACCGCTGTTAGGTAATCAGATTGCAAATTTTTTTTAACTGTATTCCATTACAGTTACAGGAAAAAACATGTAATCAGGTTACAGGTACATTTATTAAAAATGGGGATTACTTCGAGGGATTACAATTACGATGAGAGAGAGTGCGAAAGAATGCGAGAGAGAGAGAAGGACAGAGCAAGAGAGAGCACGTGCACGCCTGCGCGAGTGGGACCGTTGCTACATGTCGGGGAGGTGGGAACGAACAAACTGACTAGTCGTGTCCTCCACATGCGGGCAGTTTGAAAAAGCTTCACGGACGGGAGGAGAAAATGACGACCGGTATTTACTGGAACTTACTCGGAGTGAAAGTTTGAGCTGAGAGTTCAGCGGCATGCTACGCGCTGTAGCTTCTTGCTCGCTAGCCTACAACCATAATGTGAGTTACACCTTCCAAACAAATCTTCCTCCCACCAATTCACTATTTAAACATCATGCACAACATTTACACGGCTAAACTTGTGACTGGGATAAAAGTTCATTTTGCAGTTGATGTCACACATCGTCATCCTCATTGGATGACTCTATCTATCTATCTATCTATCTATCTATCTATCTATCTATCTATCTATCTATCTATCTATCTATCTATCTATCTATCTATCTATCTATCTATCTATCTATCAAACTGTGAGGTGTGGTTGCTTTCAGTGACAGTTCAAAAACAGCATATGACCTTCAATCAATCAATCAATAGCATGCATGCTTTTTAATTACACAATCATTTTTGCTATTTGTAGGCTCACCCGCAAATAAAAGGGGCAAATTGTATAGAATATATATTGCGGTGATATTTATTTGTATTTTGTCTTCATGAGCATACTCCATATTGGAGTAATCCAAAAACAGTCCAGTTAAAATACTTTAATATTATGGTACTTGGATTACGTTACTAACTAATTTTTTTAGCAGGTAACTTGTAACTGTAATGGATTACATTTTAAAAGTAACCCTCCCAACCCTGTGTGTGAGTGGCATGTGTACAGCGGTGACATAAATCTCTGTTTCCAACTATCCACCCACAAATCTGCCTGGAGGTACAGGAGCAGCAACCTGCAGCTGCCACAACGCAGGAGCAGGATCCTGCAGCATCTGTGGAGCAGGAACAGGAGCCTGGAGCGACTTTGTCACAGGAACAGGAGCCCCTAACTGCCAGGGCAGCTCAAGACCCCCGTTTCTGCACCTGCAGATTAAGGGCTAAACAAAGCAGACTGGCAGCATGCAGCAAAGCTCTGATGGGTACTCG
Source organism: Leptonotus elevatus (assembly GCF_054856555.1). Lineage (NCBI taxonomy): Eukaryota > Metazoa > Chordata > Actinopteri > Syngnathiformes > Syngnathidae > Leptonotus > Leptonotus elevatus. The sequence continues at coordinate 6,284,207 of NC_141247.1, forward strand.
ATCTGGCACAAAAATGGTGGTGTTTAGGGCATCTGGAATCCGGCCTTTGAGGAAGTGGCACTGTTATGTTCTGTCTGATGTGTTTTATATGTTCTATATTACCACCATGCTTTGCTATTACTCTGGGGTCCAACCTGTTGAAAACCGTAATACCAGAAATATTTTAATGACTTTGGCTGAGTGGGGAAGGGCCACCGAAGAGATGGTGCTGTTGGAAGAATGGTCTTGCTACGCAGCAGCTACATTGGTCTGCTATATGTCTTTTTGGTGATGAAATGATAATGATAAAGAGTTTGCGAAATGGACTTTCTTTCGTAGACAAATCAGATATGGCAGATAGACTTCAACATATTGTGTTCCATGTTTTGACAGACAATATGGATAGCCAGCCAGTGATAATGAGAGTTGCTCCGCGCTGCATCTTGGATAGAGCCACGTCAAGATAGGTTGACACACACACAGTGAAGTAGCAGCCACTCGCAGCAGGCAATATGTGCGCTGCTGGAGTCGGACAGCGCTGAAGAAAAAGAAAAACGTATGATCGGACTGGCTTTTTGGCTTTATATCATCTGCACATGGAGGTCTGCCTGTAGTTCCATCCATCCATTTTCCGAACCACTTAGCCTCACGATGCTGGAGGCATCTGTCAATGGGCGGGAGGCGGGGTACACCCTGAACTGGTCGTCAGCCAATCACAGCCTGTAGTTCCTTATAAACAATATGTTTAGGGTGACCAGACATCTCGTTTGACTAAGACAGTTGGGGTTTTCAGTCTCGAGACCCGAGTCCCGGCAGATTTCGCCTACGTCATTGTTTTGTCCCGATGTTATGCAGGTCCTGTCCCGGCATCCCGATTTTGTTGTTTTTTGCCATGTGTATGTCATAGCGATTCATATGATAAACCCATTAATAGGGAATGTAACTGTTGCATTTATTCCTATTTAGTTCACATTCACGTTTGCATTCTCAATCACATCTACTCGCTATACCTAGCAGGCATGTTTTCACCATCCTGGAACTGTGGAAATCACACGTCGGCTATCTTCCACACCCTTATGAAGATTGATGATTGATTGATTTCATTTCCAGTTAAATTGTAGCATCCCGGTTTTTAACTGTAAAAATCTGGTCACACTAAATATGTACTTAGCCTACTAACGCATGAGTAACACATGTACTTTGCGACACCTATGTTTGGTTATTTTCACTTTCTTGTACAGACTGTTTGACCTCAGTAAGTTTGTTTTTCTTTTGAACCATTTCCATTTGTCAGAGGTGTGCTACATGAGTTCACCTTTTGTGGTAAACCATGTAGTTTGATGTTACACCACAATGGCGTCATCCATTTCTACATACAGTGCCTTCTGTGTGAAGTGAAATGTAAAATAAAGATAAAATGATTGAAGCCTCCACAAAAAGATTAGGTATGTTATCAAGGATTCTGAAGGTAAACCTTTTTCGGGATATGTCGTACTTAGCAGTTTTCTTGAATGCAGCACATTGACCCTGGGGAAACAAGGACATCAGAGAAATCAGACTAGCTGCTTATTAAGTGCTTTGAGGTGGTGCCCTGACATTGCCACATTGTTGCTATTTTAATCAGTGATCTCACCTTTGTTCTTCAATATTTCTCAAATAATAAGAGTCTGTTGTGAGAAGGCTAAACACTTACCATATTAGTTGGAATATAATCTGTTCATTCTGATTGCTGTACTTTCTGTGAATCATAGAGGCAGTGATTAGGGAAAACCTAACATTAGGGGCACTGGTGCTAAGAAAGGATGCATAGGCTTGGTTCATGGATATTTCAAGATCAACCAATCAAGGATCATAGTGATGGAGTTAACGTAAAATTATTTTTGTTGCGTTTGAAAACTATTATCCCATAAAGTAGATGAAATGTTTAACTCCAAATCTGTGGTATTAGTATTGATTAGTCATTTTGTGTTTTTTTCTCCAACCAATTAGGTTTCTCCTTTTTTTTTGTCAGCATGTTTATCTCTAATTGAGAGCCCAACAAAGAAAGAATAGTTCTGCAGTTTGTGTGCACATGGCAATGTGTGAAAAATCTTCTTACCTCTGTAGTCCCATTGAAATGAAATAAAAAAAGAAATATTACAGAAAACAAGAGAGCATTGCAGCGTGGATGATTGATTGTGCTCTTTGATCAAATAAAATAAAAATTATCCTTTCTTTTCCACAACAAGGATTTAAAAGGCATTTTGTCACAATGCACTGAGGGATTCTAGTAAGCTCTTTTTAAGAGAAAAAGGAAAAACACATTTTTTTACATCATTATAATAGCCGCCGTTTCATCGTCTTTGTCCACGTGCCTGAAGACTGTGCTGCTCTCATATTAATGTCCGGTTCGAACTGCAACTGTTAACAACTGCGTTCCTTTTGACTGCCTGCACTGTGAATAACAGAACGGCCCATTTGAACAAGGTTCAGAGTTTTTGAACGGACTGAATGAAGCAGTGCGCTCAAGTGTATTACCGATCACACCCACGATGAGGGAAAGGAGACTTGGGGGCGATGAGCTTTTTATCTTCATGGGCTCGCCTTTTTGTAAAAAAAAGAAGAAAAAGAAAGAAAGAAAAAGGAAAAGCTTAGAAGGAAGAAAAATAGCAAGAAAACCTGCAAAATAGCGAGATAGCGAGTCAGCGACGGGCCACTATTTCAATTTTGACCTTCATTTAAAGATTTGTTTTCAAAGCTTTTAAATGTGCTTCAATCAATTACACACAGTTCAACAATGTGATAGCAAGAAAGCATGGAGGTTGACCTCAGGGAACGTGTGTGTGTGTGCGTGCGCGTTTTTTCGTGCTAGAATAAAGTGTAATTGCACATCCAATATAGTAGGTGGCTGTGACGCTCCCATTGTCAGAGATTGTTATAGAAGAGGAATCAGTAATGGTTAGTAAAGGGGAAGTTTAAAAGACACTAATCAGGGCAAAAAAATGAAAGGCGGCAAGCTGGTCCTGATGACATACTGTATGATGTATGGAAGTGTCTGGGTGTGGTAGCTGTGGAGTTTTAGACAATTTTTTTCATTAGAGTCACTGAGGGTGATAAGATGCCTGAGGAATGCAGTGGGCCATGCAGTGCCCATTTTTAAGAACAAGGGGAATCTGCAAGCTGTGAGAACTAAAGAACAAAAAAGTTGATGAGTCATCAGATTGGATTGATGGTGTTGATGTAGAAATTCAGACAAGGTCAGAAGGAGCTGCATTGTGTATTTGTAGATTTAGAGAAAGCCAGTGGGCACACAGAGAGCACTGTGGTACTAAATGAGGAATAGTACAGAGTTTACAGTGGAGGGGAGACTGCCCCATCATATTTGCAATAGTGATGGATAGATTGATAGGTGACGTTAGACTGGAATCCCCCAGTGCCTTGGCGCTGCCGTGGCCTGGAGTTCCCTGGGGGGTTCTGCTTGCTCTGTCCTGGCCGAGGTCGACGGCTCCTCTCTTTGGTGGAGGTTTTCACACATGCCAGGTCCATCACACCAGCATCTACCGAAATTCAAACACAATCTGCTTCCTCCTTTGGTCGTTGAATCGGTGGAGGCTGATGTCTGTGGATCTCACTCTGCTTCATCTATCCTTCCTTCCTTTCTTTAGTCTTTCCTTTGGTCTCTTGAGGTCTACCTAATTTGTTGGAATTTAGATGTTTCTGGGGTTGGTGAAAGATTCTGGTTGGTAACCCGTTGGGTAGTAGGTGATGTCTGGTCGTTGCTGGATTTCACTTTCCTTTCTTTTTCTTTGATCCTTCCTCAGGTCTCCTGATAACTTTACGACTCTAGCTGGATTCTGAAGTATTTGGTTTAGGTGAACGGTATGGGATTTTTAATAGGTTTTAGGTGAATTAATGAGCACACACTCACACGCACACACATATGCACACACACACCTGCACATGCACATACTCACGCAAAGAGAGAGAGAGAGCAATGATGATATGTTGAATCGGTAAGATTACCGAATGAACAATACTGAGCTCTCTCAAAATGTTGAACAGTAAGCAATTGATCAGGTGGAGGAACATTTAAAAAGGCGGAGGCTTGCACTGGAAAGTAGGGAATTGAAGAAACTATGCAATGAATGAGAGGGGAGGAGGGGGAAAGGTGAGGCTAGATAAAAGATTTTGGAATGGGTGGAGGCAAGTGGCATGTGTATCAGCTAGTGTATATGATAGGAGAGTCTCATCTCATGGATGAAGGAAAAGATTTACAAGACAGGTCCACTGAAGAGATGACAGAAGATAGAGCTGTAAATGGCAGAGGTGAAGATGTTGAGGTTCTCTTTAGAAATGGCCAGGTCGGGTAGGATTAGAAGTGAACCCATCAGAGTGACAGGCAAGGTTAAATGTTTTAGATGATGATTAGTTGGTTGAGGAGACATGGAATGGAGGGATGGTGAGGAGGGGGAGGATGGAGCTGCCAGGCAATAGAGCTAGACCCTAACAGAAGGTTGATAGATGTAGCGAGGGAAGAAGAAGAAGATCGGCTTAGATGGAAAAGGATAAGAAAGGATAGGACAGGCTTCTCACTTAAAATAAGCCTAATTGATCAAAATATTAAGAAATGAAACACAGCTGTAAATCATCACTAAATTGTGTTCCTAATACCTCATATGCCGAAATGGTAATCGGGAGTGTAATTGTGTTACTGTATACCAAAAGTTTTAGGACACATGACAATTACACTAAAGACTGAAAGTGAACCAAAAAAAACAGCAACGTAGATTTGCAGAGTTTGCAGCTATATCAGCTTCACGGCTGTTTGAAAGCGCTGTATAAATAAAGATGACTTGACTTGACTGATGATGAGCCAATAAGATTTTAGAGTGTCTCTGTGGAGGTTTTTGTTCATTCATCCAAAATAACATATCTGAACATATCTGAAGTCAGAGGATCACACTCCCAGTTCAAGTTCATTCCAAAGGTGTTCAGCGGAATTGAGGTCAGGCAGGGCCAGTCAACTTTTTCCACATTAAACTCATCCAAACATGCCTATCAGTGTTTTTTTTGTGCAGTGGAGAACTGCAAGGATGGAACACCAAACGGCCTTGTTCTCACAAATCTGAGAATATGATAAGATTCAGTGAAAAGTTAACGGAACCCTAGCATAGACTCCTAATGGATTGATTGCATATCATATGATGTGTGATGTGTCCAAATGATTTTCTGCAGACAGTGCATTGTCATCCCACTAGCCCGAAAGGCACATTTTTTATGACTGATAAATATAGCCGTACTCCAATGCTAATAAAGAGGAGTCCAATAAAAGAGCCCTGTGAGTTACAGTGTAATTGTTCCCTGACTATCTATAATATATCTAAAATAGAGCAAACACCCCAAAGCCAAGCTGCCAATGTTTCATACTGATTATTAAATATAACCAAAGGATGATTAATGATTTGTATGCTTCTCTTTGAAATGAACCAAAATACAAGCAATAAAGTTAATAAAGAAAACCTATATGTAAGATTGAATGTGTCCACATTGACATTCACCGCTAGGGCTGGTGCACACCGTGGGACAGACTTGGCTCTAAATGGATATCATTTTAAAAATAAATAAAAAAGATAGCAGCCACAGAACTGGACACAGTGCCCGAACCACCATGGATGGGTGAAATGAAGTTCTGCTGCTGATCATCAGGGGCATATAGTGTCTCAATGCCTCCAGGGGGTACATTAGTTTTGCTCACCTAATTAAAATCCTTTCCTCATGCCCTCCAGGAGATATGGACAATAAGAATGTAATGGCAGCAATGAGGAGGGGAGGAACAAGGTAATATGCAAGAGGTGCATCAGTGGTTTTGGATGCAGACCAAGCATATAGGGAAATAATAGAGGATTAAACTGGCCAGAGGAGATTGTAAAAGGGGTGAAAAATGAATAAATGAGTCAGAACTATTCCCTAACCCAAAACCTTATTCAGAAGTCATGGTGAACTTTTATAATGCACAGGTAAGGGAGAAATGGGTTCTTGCAGGCACTTGCTAATTAGACTGCATTCAGATTAATACACTCTATAATCGTAGTGCATGTTTTTGAAACATTTAGAGTACTGTAATAGTCAACAACAAAATACACTCTGTGGACACACCTTTTAATTAGTTAGTTAATGAAAGGTTGGCTGGATCCCTTGGTTGCAACTGAATCTTAATTCATACACAATTAGACAATTGCATGCTTGCAACTTCATGGGAAAACTTGTATGTGCCATGTATTTTTTTAAGCTGTGTCCCAGAGCACAAAGTAAGCTCCATAAAGCCATGGTTAGTTTGACTATGAGTTTGGTTTGGAAGATTTTGAGAGCCCTGAACCCCATCAACATCACTTTTGGGGTGTACTCGAACAAAGATTGTGAGCCAGGCCTTCTCGTCTAATAGGGATCTCTCACGTCACAAATGTTCTTCTGGATGAATTGACAAAAACATCCCACAGGCATTTTCTAACATCTTGTAAAAGTTTTCCCAAACTGCTTTAGTTGTGAAAGAGAGACCAACTCAATTTTCACTTCCTTTGTGTACACTCTACCAGGGCTGTAATTAAATCGCGGTTTGACAAAACACAATTACGTAATCGTGAAAAGCTGCGATTTAAATGCCATTGAAACGGAGCGGAAGGCGGGAAAGGGGGGTAGCAGGAACGTCACCGGCGCTTTAACTAAAGCCTGGCGCCATAAGTGCACATCATTTTGGTGAGTTTTTTTGTCTCATGAGACCTTGAGACGGGTGTCTAACATGTTTAATCTGTTTGATCTTGGTTTTTGGAGTTTTGACTTTTCGGCTGCCTTAGTGTCACGCGTTTTGTAAACTGAGTGTACACGCAAGTGTGCGGCAGCGGCTGATGAATTTGAGTTGTCTTATAGTTTGAGGCTAAATAGGTCTGTATGTGGCCGTATGTTGTGTCGTTCGATTTCATGAATGAGAAATAAGACAAAAGAAATGAAGTTATTTAATTAAATTTTTGCTCGTCATGACTCACCGTCATATAAGTGCCGCTGCCTCTTTTAATGTACATGCATTGTAGCCTTGGTGAAGTAATCAGGCCAGGCAGCGAACAAACAACTATTTAATGACAATTTGCAAGTAACTGTCGGCGTCTAACCACGCCAGAACACAACAGCTCCGAACGCACTTAGCTTACCAAAACAAAAGTCTGTGTTGCATTCACGGCCCGTCCAGACCATGGGAAACTACCAGGATTGCTAGAATGCTAGTGTTTTTTTTAAATCAAATCGGAAAATGTTATGTCACATAAGCAGGTATAATTTTACTTTGCCTACACTTTAACATGTGTGAGTTTGCTGACTGGAGATCGCTAAGTTTTATTTTTTAAATATGTATATTACATTTATTTATTGATAAATGCCGTGTAAAAAGTGCAGTGTTTACATGTCATGTTTCATCCAACATGAAAAGTTGGATATGTTGAAGTGGTAAATTGTAACTGTAATTGTAGTAAAAAAAAAATGATATTAAGGCTTCATTTGCCTTTATTTTAAGATCCTGAAATCTATAATAGATATGATATTGTTTATTATAATGAACATTTTATTGAGTAAAACATTCATTGAAAAGGATCTTGAAAATAATAATCGCATATAAAACAAACGCAATTTTTTTGGGGGGGAAATTGCAATTAGAGGTTTTTTTTCATGATCGTTCAGCCCTACTCGGTACACTGCAGTGGTCAGGTGTCTTAATGCATTTGTCCATTTTGAGCATAGCAATATTCGAGCTTGTTGAGATGGAGTAGTATAGGTCTTAATAATAATGTCATAAGAGGACTAAGCAAAGAGCAAGTATGTGAAATAAAAGCGCTAACAGTAAGTAGTGAATATGTCACTATATTGTAATATGATGAAGAATGATCCTGGGTGTCTCCGCCATTTCAGTCAGTTAAAGATTGCAGAATTTGCACACGGCAGAGTAATTTATTTTGCACGTTGTACGAGTGAAGTCTTTGTGGTTAAGAAAGCCACATTCAAATATTGTAAAGTTAGTGGACAGTCCTGTCCCTGTGTTGCTGTTCCTCATTCTGTTACAATCTACAGCACGTTTGCTTGGTTGATATTCAGTTGTCCTTCTCAACTTTTGAACAACAGAACAAGCCCAATAGAGTAAAATAGATAGATAGATAAATAAATAAATAGGTGTTTAATTGGTTTAGGATCAAAATTTTAATTAATTGTGCATTTCACCTCTTCCTTTAATACATGCAGATTTTAAGTGTTTGTTTATTTTCTTTATTTATTTCTCTCTTTTATTTATTAAATTATTATTTTTTGCTAGTGATAGCAGCACCTGGAGGTAGGCGACAGAAATAGTAAGTGATGGGATTTGACTGGTTGTCTGTACAGGTTGCCATGGTAAGGGTAATGATTAAAGCTATTTAAGCTACAGGCAAGGGGAAACATAGACATAGTGGTGGAAGAAAACCTCCACTTAGGAGCTAAAATGAGATTTGTTGTGCTGAAGGCAAAAAGAAGCCTCGTAAGCTTTTAATTATTTTCTTTCTTATTGAATGTTATTGTGCTCAAAAAATAACCTTCATCTCTAGGCGCAGAGGGGGATTTTATTCACCTGCAAACGACAGACAACTCGTTCATTACTACCATCGCTTCATCTGTACCTAAGTGGCTCAGTCCGTATGGGAATCCAATGTCGATGCTACAGTTCAACTGTTATTATCTGTGTGGAACTGTGAGCATATCCATACCTGTGATGACAATTCCACACATGGCCATTTAGTAAACCTCTAAATGTCTGAGCTCTCATACTAGTTGCTTGGGCCCACCATCTTATTCATTGCTTTTTGGGTTAAACCATCTCCTGATGACTAATCTTAGTCTCGTTAAACATGATCATAGACACGATAATGCTGTCTTATACATAATTGGAAATAATACACAGTGATAGCTACATGGTAGTTAAGAAAACATTCACAGAAATAGACTATGGTCTGTTTAGTAGGCAGATTTAGCATGTACAATAAAACAGTTTAAGCGACTGAAATCCAACAGCCAATATCTTGACAATCACTGGTGACATTAATCATGCCTTAAATGTCATAAGGATAGGATGGCACAAGGTTAACGGAAAAAAACTGTAAATGACGGTATCGTCAAATGATAGATTAAGTGAAGTTTTTGTTGTGCTTGGTAAGAAGGAACTGCGTGCGGGCGAGAGAGAGAGAGAGAGAGAGTGTGTGTGTGTGTGTGTGTGTGTAAGGTTCGGAGTGAGGTAGCTGGGAGGTACCATGAACTGCTGAGTGCAGGAGCTGTTGATTGTGTGTGAGAGCTTTGAGAAAGGGTGCCGAGAGCATCTATCTGTATCATTGACTCTAAAAGCCTGGGGAGATGGATAGGATGGGTGGAAGGACAAGTAGAAGTCAATAAAGAGAAGCTTTGGATGGAGTGTGTGTGTGTGTGGGGGGAGGGGGGGTATGGTTGGGGGAGCTGTTCTATGTAAAGATGACACTGTATCATATCAGTGAGGCATTGAGGAGAGAATGTAGGGTTGTGTGGATGGTGAGTAGGATGGCATTAAGTGCTGATGGACATAAAGCCAGCCAGGTACGTAGGAAAATAACAAATTGGAGTGTGGATAATTTAGCAGGGTAAAATCAAGAATGAGTCACAAATTTATAGGCTGGATTTAAACTGCCGGTTCAAGTGCCCAATTTCGATTAAATGTATATATCTGTTTATTTTGACTACCTATTTGTGTACATTTTGAGCGATATAGCCGATATAGCTGTCTAATTTCCCATTAAATGACTCACTCCCCAGGTGTCAACAACCGGCAGTGACAACATGCCATCGGGCCTATATTTATAACCATTTTAGTTGGCCAGGACTTACTCTTGGTTCCATTGATTTGAATGAGGGGAACATCTGCCTTAATCCATTGGCAGCTGTTGGCAAGTATTTCCACATTTACAAATTGACACATCTCTGATTTAGAGTAGTTAGATAATATTTAGTTGTCTATGCTTAAGCAGTAATTTACAGTTAAAGCGGTGTTTTTTAAATTATTATTGTTTGTGGTTTGAGCAAACTCAGGTGTGTATTTCAATTATATTTTGCATACACTAGTAGGGTACAGTGAACACATTTACTGCAGGGGATATGTTCAAGTGCCACCCGCAATAGGTTTAAATCTGCGATGTGGACTAACCGTATGATTCCATCCATCCATTCTCTGTCCCCTCTTATCCACAATAAGGTTGTAACTTTTGGGTTTGCTGGAGCCTATTCAGCCATGTGCACCACTACACGCCATTGCGTACCTGTCCAAAAAAAAAAGTAAATCAAAAAATATAAGGAAGCAGCCAACTGTGAAAGGCATCAAGAAAACAAGAAAACTTAAAACAGCTACTTTGGTAGTTCACCACCAAAATGAAACGACAAACCAAGTCTGAGAACAAAAGGCTTCCAAAGACGGCCACATTCCAAAGACATGCATGGCAGGTTAATTGAACACTCTAAATTGTCCCTATGTGTGTTTGTGAGTGTGAATGGTTGTTCGTCTGTGTGTGCCCTGGATTGACTGGCAACCAGTTCAAGGTGTACCCCGCCTACTGTCCGAAGCCAGCTGGGAAAGGCTCCAGCGCCCCTCCGCGACCCTTGTGAGGAATGAGCGGTTAGGAAAATGGATGGGTGGATATATATATATATATATATACTGTACAATTTGTACATATTTTCTGTGTTAAAAAATATCAATAAAGTACACTGAATAAGGCAAGCTCTGCTTTGCGACGCTCACTCACGGGCTTAATGTACATGCTAATCTCCGCACTATGGGAGATCGGCGTTCTCCTCGGTGGCTCCCAGGTTGTGGAATGCTCGCCCCGAGCGCCTGAGGGCCCCAAAACCTACTGACGTTTTTAAATGAGCTCTTAAGATTTTTCTTTTTGCAAAAGCCTTTTGCAAGGCTTTTCCCCTTTTTCCTTTGTAGCACTTTGAGATTACGGAAATCTAAAGTGCATTACAAATGAAAATTATTATTATTAAATGTATTATTATTCATATGTAAATTTGTGCACTCACTCAACAAATCAAGATGGCAGTTGCGCAGTGGGTCGATCTGCGGGCGGCAAACTTTTTCCAGCGGCTGTGATGACGCTCCTGCTCTCATTCCTTATTTTGCATACCCGCTGGCAAAGCTTCACCGTTGTCTATATCCTAACAGCATAGAGTGCCACTGCTCGCCCTCTACTAATACACAGTAAAACTATTTTTTTACTGATTTATACTGTAAATGTTGAAGACACAAGGTCAAGTGGGGTTGACAAAAATTAAGACATTGCACAAAAACAAGTTACTAAAGAGTGCAGTAACGAGGCCACCATCCTCAATGCTTTCTGTGATTGAGAGAATGGTGTTCATCTCTACAAATAGAAGGCAAATTGAAACTTAAACTTATGATGGCCTAAACTTTCAAGATGTTTTCCACAATAATTTGTCTCTGACAAATATATATTTTTTAATACAAATCATATGCATAATGCAAAAGAATGCAAATAAAGCAAAGCCACATTTTAGCCAGTAATCTGAAGGAAATTAACACAGCGATGATCCATATGCTATAATACACTGCAGAGTCAGCTGTCCAAAGAGTCGGAGGAGAGAGGACTAGAGGTCGGAGGTCTGGGAGTAAATCCTAAAAAAAATTCTGGGCTAAATGGCGCTTGATGCAATGTTTGGCATCGCCAGCAGAATACTTTTACTGGACATCTTGTTCTGTTGCTAATCTTGCCAACAGCAACTGGCCAGGGAGAAAAACAAACGCTGACCCTGAGTCCATGCAGACTGAAATGAGAATAGGAAGCTAAGGCACATACACACGCACACACATTTCAAAACAGCTCAGATGCTTACTAACAAATAACTGGAAATTCATGATTTGTTTTTTAGTGCATCGAATATAGTAGTTCCTTGGTTATTGTAGAAAAAAATAAAAAATGACTTTACCATATATATTTACATACAGTATACTACTATACAGTATTTTAAAATGTTTGTTACATGTTACATTATTTAAAACCTAAGGTTACATCCACATTTTTCTAAACTGCTTGGTTCCTTGTCGTTGGACTAAATCCTCATGTTGCAACTGGTAAGGGATACTGGGGTGTTAATGGATATTAAATCTATATTTAAGGATATAAAAGAGTGGAAATCCAATTTGTGTCATGGCTCTCCACCCGATCCCCTCTTTCATCCCGACATTCGGCGAGCTGGAGGAGTAATCGGCTTTGTGTAATAAAATGATGATGACTTTATCTGACGTTTGTAAAAGGAGGAGCCCCAGATTTCGTAGGTTTGCACTATCAGACTCTATCCAGTGAATTAATCCTTAGGCTGAGTGAGAACGGGTGAAAATACTGTTCATGGGTGTAAACACAGAGGTTATGCTGAGGTGAAGGGCTGAAATGTGTTTGCGGAGGGTTGATTGTTTGCGTTGTGTGTGGCTTCTTCTCTCCTCGGTGTGCACGTTAGCATGTTCTTGTTCTGTGGTTTGAGATCCTTTAACATCATCACCTGTAAAGAGGATGATTACATATCAAGAAGTCGACTTTATCTCCATCTTCAGCCCAGAAGTGTAAGCCGCTCTCTCTTGTACCTGCTGTAGAAGCGAGAAGAGATAAAAGTCAGACAAGTGAGACAGTGAAATGTAGCCCACTTGCTCTGAGAATTGTTCCAAAAGTTGTGTTTCCAGATGAAATCTAGCTGATTCAAGTTAATGATCTGAAGAATGCACATCATAGTCCTTTGCTCCATCATTCACCAAATAAATCAAACTGTGCATGACATGAATTCACTTTTACTGGGGTTCTGTCGTTTTTCTATACTGCAAGGAATGGTATATGCTTTTCTCTGGTAGGCCTACTTTCACATGTGCCAGAGTCAATTATCGGGGCTGTGAATTAAGTGGGCCCTCAGGGGTTAAGGTCTGTCATGTCAGATGGATCTGTTTGAAGATTTGCCCACTCCACTTCTCCACGCCTTGTGAAGCTCAACTCAGTATTCTCTTCACAAGTCTGCGCTTGAGGGTTTTTTATCCCGAGAACCTACTAGACTAGAAGGAAATTTTAGAAAACCTTTCCCCCAACATATATGGAAACTCTGAATATTCTCTGAGACTGCAAGTTAAAATTACATAACCCCATTTTTGGTAGAAGCTCCCTGAAGCAGAAAGTTGCCATTAAAACACATGAAATAGATTAATTCCATATTTTTCTATGGCTATTTCATGCATCTTTTATAAAAACTGGAAAATTGGAATTAAATCTGCAGTGTAAATTGAATGCCAGACTTACATGCTGCCACTTGTAAAACCAATGGTTGATGAAACTACAGTAAATATGAAAAACATATGCCTTAAAAGGTTTAGACGATATTTGTGTTTGTCTGCTAGATCTGATTTAATTTCTCTCACCAGGTAAAATGGTGACTTTCTGAATAATTTAGCTCTGTTAGGCTGAGATCTGAGATCCCAAAAGTTTTTTTTTTTCTCAAAAAGATCCAAGAAGTTTAATTTACAGTATGCTAAGCTGTTCATGTCATGTTTGTGTATTTCTTTGGTGTTCCCCTCCGTTCCCCCGTCTTGTGTTCCTCGCTTCCGAGTGTGTCTTCCCTCACCTGCACCTCATTAGCCCTGATTACCTCATGTATTTTACCTTGCGTCTCATTCTGCCTTGTTGCCAGTTTGTTGTACCTTGTCATCACGTTCCAGCATTCCTTATTTCACATCATTGACTCCATGTTAGCCTTGATCCAGTTTCAGGTACGGTTGCCTTTCTCTGACTGCTTACCAATGTACCGAACCCTGCCTGTTTAGTAAATGTGCATTTTTGTCTTTGAGTCTTGCATTTGGGTCCTACTCCTTGAAGTGTTCATGGTAGGTCAAGAGTTTGGTGGAGAAAGCCTGGGCACTCCCATACTTTCTCCCTGATGGTATGGGGGAGAAGAGGTTCTTTGGTAGTAAACTCTGGTCCCCCACAATTCTGTGTGCCTAGCATGATGTGAGACGTTCAAACTTATTATCAAATGTGTCTGAGACTGATATCAGTGAACTAAAACCAAAGTAAACATGAGAAACAACTTGTCCAACTAAATTGTCAGTTTGTATTTAAATTCAATCTTCTGTGCCTCTTTGGCAGACATTGGACCCTTCAATAAATACAATCATCACAAATTTATTACACTGCTGATGCTGATGAGAGTTCAAGTATTCACAAAGCATCAGAGTGCCTTGGGATCTGAGCAACTCATATGAGTTTTTCAAGATACAAGCAAGTAGATTTCAAATCTGTGGGAAACACTGATCTGTATCTGTTCGACCATCTAAATTATCTGTATCTATTCAGATTGGGCGTGGCATAACCCGGAAATGGGCGTAGTTTAACTGGAGATGGGCATGGTTTAACAAAAATGTGTGTGGCTTACATAAACACATAACGTACTGTAATTCTTTTTACTATGAAATCGAAAAAAATTGTTTGGATTTGATATGGATCGATCAAAAGTTTCTATGTTTTTATTTATTTGAAAATTGACAAAACAACCTAATAAAGATTCAAATCAATGCTTTTAATCACAAAATAACAATTTTTCAAAAAAGTTTTTATAAACTCAGATGTATGTGTATGAATAAATATTTATAGAGCCGTCTGAAATATTCATTGTTTTTTATCACAATAGTAAAGAAACTATTTACAGAACTTTTTTTTTTATAAATTCGGGAAAATACTGCTGAATACAGCACATACAGTAGGAAATAATGAACTATTATGTGAATGAACAAGAGTTGACATAGCAACACACATTTCATTTTTATTATTTTGTTTTCAATGTTTTAATTTTTACTAAGGTGTTAAGATGTGTGTGTGAAGCATAATTTACAATATTAATATTTTTATGGACTGCAGTGTGTGTGTGTGTGTGTGTGGGGGGGGGGGGTCTAATATATATTGATTCGTAGTATGGTCAGCTGTGCATGTGTAGTGCTTTTACCAGCTAAATAAAAAAATTACTTAAGCAGCCAGTGTGAGCGACTGACACGGACTGAACCAAGCTCTGCCTTGTCAAGGGCACTGCGGCTGCAGAAAATTAAGGACCAATTAAGAGATAATTGCTGTCTGAGTGCCAGAGGGCGACGCTGTGCGGACAGATCGTCACTCTCACCCTCTGTGTGCTGAGAGGAGAGAAGGGAGGGGCCGACTTCCCTTTGGCACGGATATTAAGGAAGTCTATCCTTGTTATATCCGTATCCGGGAAAAATCAACTATCTGTAACGGATACTCATGTTGTACGACTATCCGGCTCACCCCTAATAGATACTACATATATACCGTCTTAATTGTCTTGATCAGTGTTGGGAATAACGGCATTTAAACTAATGGCGTTAGGTAACTCCGTTCCTTTTTCATAAACAGACTAATCTTACTCTCTCCATATCTGAAACGCCGTTATTGTATGTGAAATGTGTTGCTTTACAATTTATTTATTAGTTTCAAGGCTCAAAGTAAGCTTACAAGACGTTGTGCAGTCATGTGCTATTTGGCAAAAAACTCTCTAAGAATGTCATTTGCGCACAGTTAGAGCCACTGTTGTTGTCGGAACTTGTCACAATAAAAGTGTATTGACAGCCGAAATGTGTAGTTACTTTTATTTTGGAGGTGCCGCGGGAAGCGTGTCACGACAAGTCTTCTTTCTGGACATTAATTCACAATGATCATATTAGCATTTTAGCAAAGAGTCCACGTCCCTCGCCTGGAACTTATTCAGGTTTGACAACTTTGACAAGAGTGAAAATAAAAATAACAGTAGCGATTTGTCGAAAAACTGCAATGAGGAGCGATTTATTGACAATTCTGTTGCACCAAGAACCATTAACAACTCGACACCACAAGCACCATGACAGCAATGAAGAAAAGATACCGGTAAGTCATAGCGACACATTCGCCAATAGTGTAATTCATCGCCAACAATTGTCTTTCTCTTATTTCACGAGTGCTAAACATCTGAATAGTGTTGAAAGAAATATGCAGTCTCTGCAAATCACACTCACCGAGGGGATGGAGTCGAGTCTGTCGGGAGCACCGAGCGAATAAAGGTGAGAAACGGTGCATAGTTATATTTGTATGTGAATGATGCATGCTCTAAGCCTAAAGTTTGGCAGTTTTCCTACATAAATCATTTAGTAAACATGTATTTAAATGTGTACAATTATAAACGGAATTGACTGTTCCATCTGTCCGCCTGGGGAGCAGAGCAGCTTTGAAACTCTCTGCCGTGTGATCTCCGCAATTCACCCTCCTTGACTATTTTTAAATCCAAACTAAAAACTCACCTATTTAAGATCGCCAACACAGTATAACCACACATTTTATTAGTTTTTTAGTCACAATTCTATATAATCTGTCGAATTTTGGTTTAAATTTTGTTAGGAAAAAATAAATCTTACATTGTCCTTGAGGATCTTGAAAGGCGCTTCCAAAGTTAATGAAATTTCATTATTATTATTATTATATGATGTCATTGTGGAGTGAGGCATTTGTGTGACAAATATTTACAAAAATAAATGAGAACAGTAACACTATGTATAGCCTGGACATAATTTGAATTCCTTGTATAAAAAAATATAATAATTATAATAATGCAAAAAAATACAAATAAAAATAATTTGATATAAAAAATGTTTTTACTGAAAATAGTTACTTTGCCTGGTAACGAGTTACTTTTATTATGAAGCAATTCAATTACTAACTTTTACTTTTTTAAGCAAGTAATGAGTAACTAACTATAACTATTTACTTATAAAGTAACGTTACCAACACTGCTGATGCCCATGTAGTATCTTGCGTGTTTGGCTCCAATAAATTCATAATAAATATTTTATTTCTTTAGCGATTTTGATACAGATTGCTTTGTTACTAACATCAGACATGTGCGATGATACAAGTCATGTGCCATTTTACAATCGGGGCTTTAAAATACTTGCAGATAGACCATCGCGGGACTCCCTGTTCAACATGGCGGCCACTCAGAGTAAATGGTGGATAACTCACCGTCATAAGTGCGAATCACGGTCATGTGCACTTCAGTGACCGATCGGAAAACACATTCTCTGACAACATAACAGATGGTAGTTCAATGTGGCTCGCTTTACGAGCACCTCTAGTTCTAAATCAGTTACTGTCAAAGTGTCAAAATGCACCCGTGCTAAACAGTACCAGATAAAGAAAACACTGGTTCCTGTGACGTCACCATTTGATCCAAGTCCGCAAATTATAATTTGAGTTGTAGATTTTGACTCTTTTCCCACATACAAACAACATTTTTGGGGGGTTATCTCATGTTATTAGTTGTTATAGTGGACGCCAGGATAATATGGCTGTAATGTGTTATAAACTTACATGCTTATATGCAACATTTTTAACATGAACATCATGTAGATCAACTTGCAATTATGATTGGTTAAGTAAGATCCAATCATGAACCAGAAGTGTTGACATCATCCAATTTATGCCTTTTATTGGTTTAGACACGCAAATATGTCATGTCCACTGGGACCATCTAAGGGTCTGAAGGGGTTAAATTGTCACGCTCACTCGAATGACAGAATTACCATCCATTCTTGCACAGCTCTACTTTTTAATATCTACAATGTTTAAATTTCATTTGTCTGCAGTTCTTGTTATGTATTTTCCAGAACTGGGCACTTCTGTCTCACGTCGCTTCCCATCGTTGACGATGCCCACCTTTTGCCGCGTGATTCGGCAAATGCTTTATGACACAAAGCCTTGCAAAAATGCACATAATGAGAGGGACTGTCTGCACTCATCCGACGTAATTGTGCTTCAGCTGGTGCAAGTGCACAGTCTGTGTATTTGTTCGAGGCGCCACATCATTGTGCAATCGACGAAAGGTGGGCGTCGTCATCGACGGGAAGCGACAAGAGACGGAAGTGCCCAGTTCTGGAAAGATATAACAAGAACTGCAGACAAATGACATTTAAACATTGTAGATATTAAAAAGTAGAACTGTGCAAGAATGGATGGTAATTCTGTCATTTGAGTGAGCGTGGCAATTTAACCCCTTCAGACCCATAGATGGCCCCAGTGGACATGACATATTCGTCTAAACCAATAAAGACTGATCTTTTCACAGTACAGTAATAGTGCTTAAAAAAACAACAGCTCATGCTTGTTACAGGAGTTTGAATAAGTATCTTGGTTTCTGCCTAATGAGACTCAAAATAACTGCAGACAAGCAACCCCACTGGAATTCATTTCTACTTCATCATTCTCACTCTTGAGTCCTTAATCTCAGTATACCGGGAGGCAGCCTATAAAACTCGCATTAAAGTACTTATTTTCACAGATTCTGCAGTGAAGTCTACAGCAATGATTTATAAATGTTAAAATATATACGTATAATATCATTCTCCTACCAATTCAGCGGCTGCTCATGTCAATTTAACAGTGGTGGACAGACATCTGCACAATTTAATAGAGTTGAAACACAAGTTTGGCTTTGACAAAGCAAACAAATACAGTTTGACAGCCTTTTCCCAAGATGTAAACAGTTGTCAGCTTTCAGAATCTGTTCTGGTATGTCCAGTATAGATCAGTGTTTTTTTTAACCTGTCAAGGTGGATGGATGAGCACCTGCTCATAATAAAACTTAGTTTAGATGAAGTTTGTAATTTAACGTATAATTAAAATGATAAGAATTTGGTGTGCACTGTATATGTATTATCCCGTCAAATTCTTACTTACTACTATTTGTGTATTTAGTTTTCCTGTTTTGTCATGCCATTGTCATTATGGTGTGGCTGTGTGCTCTTAATTTTTTTTTGTATTTTTGTACTTTTTAAGAACCCTTAACCATGCTGGTTAATCTTTGTCTAAAAGCCTTCATTTACCAACTCCCATTTACTCAAACTAAAACACATTATCCAAAAACATATTGTAGATTGTGGAGATACACAAATATATTATCAGTTACTACCATGCTCTATGCAATAGCCTACTCACTGTTATGATTGGTGTTCTGGTTTTGTTTGGTTTTGCACCTGTACTCGTCGCCCTGTTCCCTTGTATCATCCAATCATCTCCCCCAGCCACTTGTGTCTTGTCCAGGTGTCTCTCGTTGTCTCGTCAGTTGGCTTGTATTTAGTTCCCTGGTTTTGTTCAGTCTTGGTTGGATCATTGTTGCTGTCACCACGCTTTGATTTTTGGTCTTTTCACAACTTTGTTGGTTTTGTTTATTTAGTGTTACCCAGTACCCCTGTTAGTGTTTTTGTTAAATACATTGTTTTCAGCATTACATGCATCCCTGCCGTGGTTCTCCTGCCTCCCTGCATTCGGGTCCTCCAACCCCACCGTGACACTCACACCCTACTCCTATGTGAAATGACTGAGCCAGGTTTTCACTTTATTATTTTTTACACACATGCACACAAAAGATGAGGTGATGTATAAAATGTGTCTATGCAGTGTGAATCAAAAGTAATGCTGAGGAGAAGGTGTTTGAGAGCCTTAGACAAGATTTCATGTTGGATATTGCGTTCCTTGTCAGTCATACTACTGTTCTGCACACATTTAGATGCAGTTATTTTTCCCCTAATCCAAATAAATTCAGAGTAGAGAAGAGCAGCACATATTCACAGTCACAGATATCGTATCTATGTCTGCAGCGCTGTTGGAAAATCAATATTGTTCAGGTAGTTTCTCCAAGTTCCTCCTACATCCCAAAACATGGTTCCTAAATCAAGACAAGCCTATTTAAGACTGCGCTGCTGGGACTCTGACTCTTATTATTCTATTTATGCCAGTGGCATATGGTGGCAGGCATAACAAATAACTGCTCTTCAGTTGGATGGCAAAAGGTAAAACCAACCTGTGTGTATCTGTCTGTTGCCATTCAAACAATAGACAAAGTCATGATTACCTGCAAATATATCAGCTTTGTGATCAACTATACAAGCCTATGGTGTTAGATTTGTGCCACAATTACGCATTAAGCGTAATGGAATGTGAACAAAAGCGTGTTTCGTACGTGCAAAAATGTGCTTCGTACGTACAAAACCATCTTGCGCACGCGAGCTTCTTCTCTCCGCTACGCGTACAATACCTTTATTCACTCTTACGATACGAGGGTCGAGCCGTAACAATTGTGCCACAATTGTCAACCAATCAGAAGCCGGGCAGCAAGGCAAATGCGAAACTATTAAACCAATCGGTTTTAACGGTTTTCAAAAAACGTTCCAGCTCTATGTATGACACTGTTGCAGTATCATGGCATTTGTTATTATAAAGTTAATTGTCATCAGCACACATTAATCCATTAATAGTAGCAGCAATCAAGGTGTGCCTCAAATCCTTAGCCGACTCGTCTGCTAGCCTCCGCTAATTATTTAATTAAGTAATTAAGTATTTTTGCTTGTTTTTAACCTGTCTGTGCAATGTGATCCATTAATTTTAATTGTATTTATTTCTTCATTTACATTCAGTGATTTCCGTAACAAAATACGGACAATCCGTAACAGTTAGCAGCTCTGGGTGCGTACAACAATTACAGATCTGTCCTTGTACCTCAGGAATTTAACAATGATAGGCTTCTGTCTTTTTCCTGCGTGTTATCTTGTACGATGGGCCCTCTCTGTCTCAATTTCCTGCTTCAGTCGCAGCTTTTCAGCAAGGACCTTCTACACTTTCTCCTCCATCTCGGCCCAGCTCTTTCCCGGTGAATCCACTACTTCATCAATCACTAGATTGTTGCGCCTGGACTGTCGCTCTAGATATTCTATCTTGTCTGTGATAGCTAGCAGATTATAACAGATCTTGAATACATTTGACTGCACTAAGATGCATCATTGAGCTTGTTTGGCGTTACCAGTTTTTATGTTAACCACATGTTTTGCCTTACATCGCTGGTTTGTTTTAATCTTCTGTATCTCCGCTGCTTACACAAGTGGGGTTTCCGTCCACCTATTTTTATTAGAATTTTCAAGAAATGCTAAAATAAAACTAAATGGAAACGCTAGAAATTCAAAAAAGGGCCCAACATTTGCAAAAATGTTTTTACGCTTTTAGGGGGTATATTTTAAAGCGTATCGAAAAAATTGTTTTAGTGCAGCTTGATTGATGGTGGGCAGACCCACCTGAGACGCACCTGCTGTTAGTTAGCAATCAGCTGCTTTAAAAAGGCATGAAACAGCTAGTTGTTTAGACTTATGCCAAGCTCAAACTACACGACTTTTTTAAAATCTTTCACGACAGTCGTGCTGTCAGATTACCCGATTAATTCGTTCTGTGTTGCGGACCGGACGTGTAGTCACACTACAAGTCCGAACTCGACAAGACACCACCCGATCATCGCATGCTGTAATGCCAAGAGAAACGCGTCGGCACCGGTTGTCGGGGAGGCGGAACAGGAAAAGCGGCTGGAAGGGTGCGTTTGTATGAATGGAGCACGCAGGACAAGTGCGGCAGTGTCATTCTGCATAAACATGAGCGCATTGCTCTTGTTTCCTGCTCGGTAGTTGTCAAACACTGAAATATTATATTGTGTTTGTATAATTGGTGTAATTTATACTGCTTAAATATTTATTCGTATTTGACTTGTTTTAGTACAGTGCATTTGATACGCGCATTCACTCCAAACCGCCCTTCGAGGGGGAGAAAAGCCCGGCCCGACTTCTATGAAAAATATACTGTATATGTCTGTCCCAAAGATGTTCCCATCCCTATTATGCTCAAATCATACTTTGAAAAAAATATTAGAACAACACTCAGAATATTTTTTGGTAGGCGACTCTACACGTCGCCGTTTCTCCTCTCTCTCGTCTCCGCCGTTGCCTGACGATGGCAATGTTGGGAGGTGCATGGCTCCTATCCATAAAAGAAAAAATATTGTGACTTTTGATATTATTAGAGTATGTGTTGTTCATATTAAATGTCAACAAATGTGCACAATGCGTGCGCTATATGAGCTTAAGCAGCAGCGCCGCAGTGGGGTATTTATAAAAAAAATTCTGGGTTCACCTGTCTGGCCAAGTCCCATGAGATATCCAGTGGAGATAAATATATTAAATAAATAAATAAAAGGAGCTAGAACGTGCTGGTCAGTGTGTGATTGACTCAAAAATTCAGACATGCTAGACTTTCGTCGTGATGGTCGTAAATCATTGCAGACAACAAGTGACCAATCGTTGAACGTGTCACACTACACGGGCGACGCTACATCAAGACAACTCAAAATCGTTCACGACATGCCACGTTTGTCCGCGACACGTCGGTCAGGCCAAAATCGGGCTATTTTCTTGTAGTCTGACCAAGGCATTAGGCCCCGTCCAGATGGAAGCAAAGCCGGCTTCGTTTCTCAAACAAATCTCGTACACACAGAAGCATTTCAAGGCTTGCGTGTGTCCAAAAGAAGACGCTGAGGACGTTTAACGGTTGTAATGTATATCCCAAGTCTGGAGTGACGTTGTAGCGCAGCCACAGGGAGTTAACAGAAAGCGTAGAAGAAGACTCAGCAAAGAAGACGAACACTTTTTTTTCTAACTTTATTGCAATCTACAGAACAAACATGGCTTTGTATGTATCGAAACAGCACAAAATAGACTAACACAGGAGAAGTGACAATGGTGGGTGATTCAAGTACAACACAACTTGTTGAATGTGGGAATAAAGAAGCAAAACATTTTGCCGCAAAAGCATAAGCAAGCTAAGGAGGCTGCCCAAAACAACTACGACACGGCTATCCGCCATTGTTGCTGACAGACTGGCGGTTCACGCGAGAATTGGAGCATACGTCATCAATCTGCGACAATGCGTCGTCATCGAGCTGCGACCATTACGTCATCACTGGAGGAGTATCCTGCATAAGGTGTCCAGACAGAAGTGTGCAGGGCGCGTTTTTAAATCTTTCCACTAAGGAGCACGGTTTCAAAAGTGATCGGTTTCAAGCTCCGAAACCGCGCCATCGTGCGGACGAACAGCCTTAACGGTAAGAAACTTGTGAGGATGGAGTGAAACTAAATACTGCTGAATACAGTACATGCAGTAGGAAATAATTAACCATTAGGTGAATTAACAAGAGTTTCCTTTTGTATCGTTTTTTGTTTTCAATGTTTTATAAAATTTTTAATACCTAATGGGTGTTAAGCTGTGTGTAAAGCTTAATTTGCAATATTTATATTTTTATGGACTGCAGTGGGGGATAAAACTAATGTATATTGATTTGTAGTGTGTTCAGCTGTGCATGTGTGTAACGGCCTTTACCAGCTAAATAAAAACGAACTTGGCAGCCAGAGAGACTGACGCAACACCAAACCAAGGCAGCTCTGCCTCTTCTCTGCGCTACACAGCATTCCAAAACAACTTTCCCACGTAACTTTGACAAACATACAAAACTACGTAAATACGAGTGAGCTGTAGAAAATGAGGACCAATTAAGAGATAATAAGCGAAGTGCTCATTAAATTTGCGCATGCATGAAAATCAAGTTGGAAAAAAAAACCTACCAAACAAAGCCGTCATTTGAATAGCGTCGAATGGCGCGTTGAAAGTGTTTGCACATCTTAAAGCTTGCAAGCATTGTTTAAACGACATTCAACCTTAAGTGACAAAACGACAGGTGCACTTGGTGTCATTTTTAATTGTCCTAATGGAGTTTATCGGCAAAAAAACACCATTGCAAAGCTGGAGAAGACGAAAGTGTACGCTTGTAATTCTCTGTTCACTCTTCCCACTTTCCAGACAGAAAAGAAAGAACCAAACAGACGCATAAAAGGCTAAAATTGATTTTTTTATTTTTTACTCATTTATTTTGTCAATATCCTGAACCGCAAGAGCAGACGGAAGCATCACGAAGCTTGCTACCGGACGTACAAAATGGAGTGACAGTCATAAGAACCTGCTACAACCTTCAGTGAAGAAAGCTCCGATCCGTCTCTTGATCGCGTCCCGGTGTTGTCCTCGGTCCAACTCCCGGTAAAGTGCAAAATTCATTCAAATAATAAGCACTTAAATAAGCGTAACTGTTGTGTCCCGGCAGAGAGCAGTCAATAATGACATGCTATGCATGTTTAAAATAGATTCAATAAAAAACATCAACTTTCCAACGGTTGGAATGGTCCAAATCAGCGTTTCCCCCGTTAGACTGCATACACTTTTCAATGACAAGTTGGTAGCAGGCTACCAGCCTGCCTACCCATAATCAGGGTTGGGAGGGTTACTTTTAAAATGTAATCCATTACAGTTACAAGTTACCTGCTAAAAAATGTAGTTAGTAATGTAATCCAAGTACCATAATATTAAAGTAATGTAACTGGATTACTTTTGAATTACTCCAATACTGAGTATGCTCATGAAGACAAAATAAAAATAAATATCACCACAATATATATTCTATACAATGTGCCCCTGCTATTTGCGGGTGACAGGGACCCGGGCAGCCTACAAATAGCAAAAATCCTTGTGTAATTAAAAAGCATGTAGGTGATTGATTGATTGATTGATTGAAGGCCATATGCTGTTTTCGAACTGTCACTGAAAGCAACCACACCTCATAGATAGATAGATAGGCATCCAATGAGGATGACGATGTGTGACATCAACTACAAAATTAACTTAAATCCCAGTCACAAGTGTAGCCGTGTATATGTTGTGTATGATGTTTAAATAGTGAATTGGTGGGAGGAAGATTTGTTTGAAAGGTGTAACTCACATTATGATTAAAGGCTAGCGGGCTAGCTAGTAAGAAGTTACAGCGCGTAGCATGCCGCTGGACTCTCAGCTCAAACTTTTGCTCCGAGTAAGTTCCAGTGAATAACGGTCGCTATTTCCTCCTCCCTTCCGTGAAACTTTTTCAAACTGCGTGTGGAGGACACGACCAGTCAATTTGTTCGTTCCCACCTACCGGACGGTCCCACTCTCTCGCTCTGTCCTTCTCTCTCTCGCACTCTGTCCTCTCTCTCTCTCTTGCCCTCTTTCTGTACTGTTGTGGAGTAGATCTTTTCCTCCGCATGTTCGTTTCCTTTCGGGTAGTGAGAATGTTGGTTATCTGAATACAGGCTGGAGATCGATGAACAGTTCCTTCAAAGCTTTTATTTCTACAGAATATTCCGGGCACAAGTGAGTTACAGACAATGGCTGTAGCCTCTCACAAGTACGAAGATTACAGAGGACTTACAATATTCTTATACTATCTTGAAGGGCGGTACCACACAGTTTCCAGTAAACAGTTCAACCGGAGTTGACCGGACATGAGATAAAACTCAAGGGCATCATTCAAACACAGACAAAAGCCCATTTGAGGAATAGAGAAGGTTATTCGGTCATGACTGCACCTGGCATAAATTGCGATAACACTCACAAGGATACATCCTCAGAACAAAGCTCTACTGAGGAAATTAGGAAATTAAAACAGTTATGACTAAATCTGGGCAGAAGATACATTTCAGTACCTGTAACCTGATTACATGTTTTTTTCCTGTAACTGTAATGGAATACAGTTCAATTTTGTTTGCAATCTGTTTACGTAACGGCGGTACATGTATTCCGTTACTCCCCAAGCCTGCCCATAATGCACCGCGCTGCCGAGATGCGCACTTCGCTTTTTGTCTGCGTGCCAGAAGGCGACGCGAGTGGACAGATTCTCTCTCTCTCTCAGCTGCCTTTGTGTCGTGCGCCGCGGAGAGGAGGGAGGGGCTGGCTTTCTTTCAGCACGGATATTAATTAAGGAAGTCTACCCATGTTATATTTGTCTATGTCCGAATGTACACCCTACTCCCTATATAGTGCCCTACTTAGGGGGTCATGCCATTTTGTAGTGCCGTCCGAATGTCCAGGGAACGAAAATGTAGGGCAATCAAAATTACTCACAATGCACTTTGAAAAGTAGTGAACATCGATATTCACTCAACCGGGTGGATATAGACCACAATGTATTGCGAGTATGAAAAAAACATGGCGCGAGCGACAGCACAAGCAAGGGAATCAAATCCGATGCATTAATATATACTACAAAAATAATTAATTTGTTTTCGTATAAAATATGTACAACAAAGGAAATAAAGTACAGTTTTAAGACATTTTCATTCACAATAAATAGTCGTGATTTATGTGCCGGTGCGTCATAAGGTGGTCACGTGATATGCCACAAAGAGAAAGTAGTGAGCTGAGGGCACTACATATTAAGCTAGTATATAGTGAAGGGCTATCTTGTGAATGAGGGGTTAGGGGACAAGGGTGGACATTCGGACACAGCCTTTGTATCTGAAAAAAATCAATCATCCGTACCGGATACTTGTGTTGTACAAATATCCGGCTCACTTGCTCACCTGTGTCACAGTTGTTAATTTTGACTCTGATCCTAAATCCCTCGCTTCACTTGACCTTGTTCTTGTTTTCACAGATTTTTTTTTGTAAGTACATTTTGTAGCTTAGCTGCCGCTGCTTTTTTTGTAAGCACTTTTTGTTTATTGTTTCCACGTTTTTGTATGCAATTTCTGTTTGTTTTTGCCCCTTTTACACTTTGCCAATTTTTTTTTTGCAGTTTTTGGTTTTCTGTACCTTTTGTAATCGTTTATTTGTGTCTGAGTTTTTTGAAACCACACACCACACCCTTGTCAGCTATCTAGCTAACTACACCTATATAAATTTTTTAGATCGTAGTTTTCACTGCTGCAGTCAATCACAGCCAGACCACACCCACACTCTTCCCACTCCAAGCCCAACAGTCCTCCAGGCAATGCCCTATTTGATCACCGTTTTCAAATATTAGTGAGGTGTAGAGCAGAAGTCTGAGTGGTGAGTAAGTTACAAGTTCAAGTAATCCCCTGTTCCAGTTTGCCACTCACAGTGAAAGTGTTTGCTGTGTACTAGCGTCTTGGTTCAGATATTGTGCGTGATTTGGTTTGGATAATGTGCGAAAAAAAAAAAAAAAAAAAGAAGTACATTTTAATTTGACTACTTATTCAAATGAGTTATTTTGAGCATTATGGCTTTGTGGTCTACTTGCCCACTGAGATGAACAGACTTCATCTGAGTGGGCAGCCAGGGCAGAGGGGATAGGCCCAGAATAAAAGGTCAGGCTTGAAACTATAATTGGACAAGTCCCCTCCCACGGTGTATCAGATTCAGATTGGGCACAGGGAGATGGCCAAAACTGCTCATCCTTGGAAAAAGGGCACTGATCTGGACTGAAGGCTGCTGGTGAAATCTTATCAGAGCCTGGTTCCCTCAGTCTGATACATAGCCTTCAAGCATGCCTAAGGACATGCATGCACACACACATACACAGGCGTGCAAACACACACTTAAGCACAGGGCACAGTCTCTTCACTCAAGTCTTATAAGCCTTGTCACCATGGAAACTACAACCTCATTAGAACGGGTCTGTGATGGCCGTTGCCTTGTACACTTTTTGCTTATTTTTTCCCAGTTTCTTTTTCTTTCTTTTTTTTATTTAGTTTGCTGTTATCAAACCTGACTATTTTGTGATATGTAGGATAACCGTGTAGAGCCTGCTAATTAGAGAATAGATTTTCTGTGTTCAACCTGATAAGATAAACTTCCTGTAAGACACACAGAAAGAACATGACCAATGTGGGTACAGTTTCTCATGCTGCAAATTCACATTCCACTAAACTATTATGTGTGCTAATATATAAGTCACTAATTGCAAAGTACCAGTTGTTTTTTTAGTCTATTTTATAAGTATAGTAATGCTCCGAAATGTAATACTAGTTTTTCATAAATACAAATTTTGAAAATGATAAACATTACAATAAATGTCATGTGAAACTGAAGTCTAAAGCTGCATTATGTTAATCAGTGAGAAATAAAGAGACACTGGAAGAGCCAATGGGTTGGCTGGTCTAAGTTATTGTAAAAGATTGTTGTTTTTTGTAGCATCAGTTGTGACCTTTTTTTCTGGTGACTCCATTTATTATGGTTTTTTTTTATTATTAATTTTGCATTTTAATATTACATATTTCGTGTGTAGCTATTTGTGGGCAGATGTTAAGATGATAGACTGCAGATGTAGATTTGTTTGAGCTAATTAATTGAATAAAAAGATAGGAAAACGATCTACATCGTCTCATGTATGCCAATTTGTAAGTATTTTACTTCACATTAGTAATGCTAAATGTTAGTGAATATTATTCATAATTGATTAAGTCACGTGGTACATGCAAGAAACCAAGGGCCCTATTTACGCACACAGGCGCTCGTGATCTCGGCGTGAAAACTGCTCGTCTTGGTTTTCCTGCCAGGGCAAGTCTAGTCGTTGACAGTTTTTGGGTCTCCAGCGGACTGGAGCTAGGCACAGAAAGAACACTCTTCTCAACGTAAAAAACGGGCGCATCTTCATTTTCGTGCTGAGGCAAGTCTAGTATAGCGTGTTTGTGAACTTGGTAGACCGCGCTATGCAACGCTCATTCATATGTAAATCCTTGTGTGCTGTCGAGTCGCGCTGGGTGTGACATCATGCAGCCGACAAATTCGGCCTTCGGAGTACCCAGCCTTGCGAATTTGGACACAAGCAGTGTGTACTTCCGCATAGCACTGTGCGCACTTCTACCTCCCTGATCTGAATGGAAATGAGGGGTGCTGCTTCGACTGGCTGGGAGTCGACTGTGTTCCATCCCACAACGGTGCACAATGATGCACGACGGTATCTGCGCTAGTCAAGCCAAGTACCAAAAGAAAGAAAACTCTTTGCACAGTTCAACTGCACTTTGCGCTAGACTTGCGCTGGAAACGAAAATAGAGCTTTAAGAGTCTCCGTATAAAATAGTTCTGAGAACTGTTGTGTATGGCTTTTATTTTTAATGTGAGCAATATTTTCAATAATGTAAAAAAGATCAGGCTGAGTCGATGTGATTAATTATTGTATGGGTGAAACAGCAAGGGGTTTGTTCACACTAAACTGGATTAAACACTATTCTGTACGTGTGATCCAATATTAAATGTTGTCCCTTGAATGAAGTCCTTGTAATAAAAGTTACATACAGTTGAAAACAGGCAAGGGAGATGCTAATGCATTGTTATCTTTTATCTGTTATCAACTGACAGTATTAGTCCCAATCCCACATCCCTTTTAGTGTGTATACAGTAATTCCATAAACCTTACTTTGTCTTTAACTTAGTTTCTGCTCTCAAATCTATTTATGCATTAAATGAAAGGGAACAGTGAGCCATATTTTGTGAGTGGAGTTTCCTGAAAAATTTAATAAGAAAACAGATATTGATGGATTACAGGCCTTCTCATCTGAGACATTTTCAGTATGACATATCACAAACGCCTTTTACAGTGCTGCTTTCTTCTTTCTTTTCACTTTCCCTCTCTTGCTTCTCTTCTCTCATTCTTCCTCTGGCTTTTCTCCGTCTCATCTCATGAGCCTTGGCTTTCAATTGCAAGAGGTTACAGGAGGATAGCCCGACTGGGCACCATTGATTATCTTTTATTAACGTTTACATGCATTTGCAACATGACAATTCTGAGCTGTCGGCTTGCAGATGCATCCTTTGATGCCAATGTGAATGCATATGTATGTATGTACATGCAGGTATTGTGCTATATATATATATACATGTATGCTGGTTGCACAGCACAATTGCTGTGTTTGTGTATCTCTGTGCATAGCCCTGCACTGTCCAAGGCAACCTGAGCCAATAGTTATGCATCAGAGACCCCAAGTAGTGGTCCCACTGATCGTTAGCAGGACCCCTGTCTTCAAGGTTAAACAGGACTTTGGGAGCTGGGTGAATAAAGACGCGCAGCTCTAAATCTGAAAACAAGTGTGGAGTCTGGCAGTCGAGGCTATCGAGGATCTGATATCTTCACCAGTGTAAGGAGAAGGAGCCTAATCCTCCATACATAATAGATAACCAAATCCTCTAAAACACAGAGACGCAGGCTTCCTACACCCCAGAGGCCCTCATAGTGCTAACTGATCAGACATAACCCCCTTCCTCCACCCCCTACATCTCCATCTTCATTAATACTTACTTAGATCAGAGCTCCCTCACATCAACACCATTGACACCTCATGGAAAGCTAGCCTTTGTCAGGAGGACAGGTATGGCTGGCAGGCAAATGCACAGATAATGTCTCTTCAGAGATGAAATTACCCTTTCATTGCAAGCTCTTTGCAATTGTCTTGTCATACTGATATGAAAAAAATCTGAAAGCAGGGAATCGATCGAAGAGAATGATGTTTGCTACTCAGTGGAATGCTTGTATCATAGATAGGATAAACACAAACAGGATACATTTGCATGGGCCTGCGGCAAACAAAATGGGTCGATCTTGTTCCCTTACTTGAAACCTTCTATGTCTAAAGTACTCATTTTTATTTAACCAACATGAAATTTGAGTTATTTACTCTTGTCCTATTTTAACTTTTTGACTGTTTTTGTGATCATTACAGACTGTACACAGGAAATGGAGATCAATCGCAAGCAAGTCTGGCCTAGGCCGTCTGGAGGGGCGGGACAATTCCCTACATTTTGGTCGCAGCAGCCCACACATTCGTTATGAAATCAGCCCGTAAATAGAGTATCCACGTCATCTTAAATTAATTGTCTCGTGACATGCTGAATGCACAGGAAACTAAATACCTAATTATGCTGCCAATCAACTATAACTCCGATGCTCCTTACTTATGGCATTATGTTATAGGGCTATATAGCACTGACTGCCTGCCTGTTACTAAGGGTGTCATCAAGTCATAATAATTTAATACCAATAGTAGCAAAACTTTAATCCACAATTAGAAACAATAACACTGTAACTACAGTAAAGGCCGAAAGTTTGGACACACCTCATGCAATGCATTTTCTTTATTTTCACGATTATTTACATTGTAGTTTCTCACTGAATGCATCAAAACTATGAATGAACACACGGAGAGGTATGTTCTTTAAAAAAAAAAAAGTTCAATAATTGAAAACATGTTTTATATTCTAGTTTCTTTAAAATGGTCACTATTTGCTCTGATGATTTTTTTTGCACACTCTTTCCCTCGATGAGCTTCAAGAGTAGTCACCTGAAATGGTTTTCCAACAGTAATGAAGGAGTTCCCAGAGGTGAGAATGCCAAGAGTGTAATCAGAGCAAAGGGTGGCTATTTTGAAGAAACTAGAATCTAAAACATGTTTTCAGTTATTTCACCTTTTTTTTTTTTGTTAAAGAGTAACTCAACAGGAAGTCAAACTCTTGCTCCACCACTCACTAAGATTTGAAATTGGTGCTCAAAGAAGGTGTTGCCTGGAGGACCGTTGGGTTGCGATTGGGGAGAGGGTTGGGTGCGGTCTGGTTGTGATTGACAGCAGCAACTCACTAAGAAGCCGCTTAAGGAGGCGTGTACGAGAATGAGCCGGTGGGTGTTGGAGGCGACTACGTCACGATCCACAAGTGACGTAGTCTGTAACTTCTCGTGTAATGAGAGGACAAACAGTCAAATTGTGTTTATCTCAGTGTTCAACCGTAGGGTGGCACCGAACACACGGGTTTTGCCCCAAATTCAAGCTTTCAACAAACACGCAGTAACATTTCAAAATAAAGGCCAGGACATGTAGACAGCATTTGTAGACACCAGTTTCATCAGCAAAAAAAAAAAAAAAAAAGGAAATGAAAGTTGATTTTGTGTTGTTACCCTTTAAGTACCTAACTCATAACTGGATGGAGTTTAACCGCCTTAAAATAATGTATGAAGCCCATCATGAAATTTTACCAATTAACATGCAAATCAAATTAAAAAAACATTTTTTAAAAATGGGAAAGTGAGTACAAATTAAGAGGAACAGATATATTTTCTAAACCTTAAATACAGAACAAAACAAAAAGAACGATGTATTTCAACTCAAGGTGTCAATTTGTGGAACAATCTGGATTTTAAAACCAAATCATCTCAGCCTATTTGTATTTTTGAAAAATGTATAAGCACAATTACTGGAAAAATATATTTAGCACAAGGTCATGCTGTTGAATTTTTTTTTTTAATGTTACTTTGAAAGCGTCTTGACTGCCGTCGTTTATTTTGTGTTGATCTTTTTCTTTTTTTCTTTTTTTTTTACGAGAATCAGCAATGTAAATAGTAATGAGAATAAAGCAATTAACATATTGAATGAGGTGTGTCTAAACTTTTAGCCTGTACTGTATCTTTAAACTTGCCTGTACCAAAAATAACACAATAAAAGAGGCAAAACACAATCACAAGTGTTACTAGTAACAGCAACAAAGCATTATGGGAAAGCCTCCAGCCATTACCGTTGCCCTCTTCAAGTTAGCGTCAGTCAGGTCAGTAGTGCACCAGAAGTGGTGAGAACAAGTTTCAAAATAAGAGTACAGGAAGTACAGTGTTAGTTGCCTTAATCTTGCTGGTTTAACTTAATTTGGTAAGTGTGTCTTGTTAAGTGTAAAATGTATTATCCCATTTAATGTACATTTTTATTGGTTTCTATTTGTATATTTTTTATACCCGTTTTATGTTCACATACTTGTGCAAATAAACAATGATCATGCTCTAATTAGAGCATTCAATTGTAAATTCAATTTGTGACCAAATGCAATATGAATATCGTTGGTCATTTTTTTTACATTGATACACAAACTGTAAAATTGTGTATGTTCACGAAAGTGGGCCGGTCTGAGCCCAGAAACTCCAGGGCTTAAAATGAGTCCCAGTCGCAGGCATTGTAACACTTCCTGTATGCCACTTCTCAGACAGTCTAATCAGTTATTCAGAGGAGCTTTTCCTGTGGATCGAGTGAGAATGACCCCCGAGACTCCCACGCACCACCAGCCAAGGGGCAACAGTCTGCACCCACCCCACCTGGAAATGAGGACAGATGGGGGCACCTGAGAGGGGACATGAAGATGCGAGACAGAGGGGGGCCACCATGGGGCAGCCGACCAGAGAGGGTCAGGCCGTAGGAGTCATGTCATGAGACTTGTGATTACCCACCTCACACAACTTATTACTATGGTCACCATGTCCTCGGCCGATCGTGTACATGTGGCTCTCAGTGTGAATAACACTCTTGACCTCACACTTGGGCAACAGTGAATCTTGCAGCAGGACAACGACCCCAATATCAAAGGTGTGGCTTGTGGACACCTCTGTGAATGTCCTTGAGTGGCCCAGCCCGAGTCCAGACTTCAATCTGATTAAACAACTTTGGAGACTTCTGGAAATGGCTGTGCACTGACA
The DNA here is from genome assembly GCF_054856555.1 of Leptonotus elevatus. Classification (NCBI taxonomy): domain Eukaryota; kingdom Metazoa; phylum Chordata; class Actinopteri; order Syngnathiformes; family Syngnathidae; genus Leptonotus; species Leptonotus elevatus. Next base: position 6,317,471 of record NC_141247.1, read on the forward strand.
GGAAAGGAAAGGTGAAGGTGAAAACCAGTGGCATCATATCCAAAACGACTTCAGGTAGTAATTACATCATTAAAGTAAAGTGAATATATGTATTTATTCAATCGTCATTATTTCAATGCTCGTTTGTGTGAAGAAAAACAAAACAGTCTGTCTTTCATAAACACGTTGATTTGTTCTCATTTTTGAGCATTTCCCTTCTCTGTCAAGCGCATATTCCACAGGGCCATGATAAAGTCATGAAGTGCTACCTCTCCTGGGTTTTTGGCACCATCCGTAACATCTGTAGCTGGGAAGAACTACACTTAGTGCAGGATGTCACCAACAATACTTCCTGGCATAGAATTAGTCACATAGGAATAGAGCACTGCTGCTGTTGTTCCAATTAGCAAGTCCCTGCATGACTTGCTTGCCTCTCTTCAGCCCTTCTCTTCGCCCTTTTACATTACCCCATCTTTTCTCGTTATCTCTATTTCTTCCTATCTCAACTCTTTCTTCTTTCTCCCTGTTGTTTTTTTCCCTTTAGTTTTAGCCTTATTGCAGCCTTTGGGGCTCAAATAATTTTAGACAAGAATAATTTAGCAGGTAAAGTTCCAGTCGCAGTGAAAATGAAGCTGAAAGGATATCCTTCTCCTCGCTCTGCTTTTCACTACATCAATTTTTCTACTGGTTGGGGCAGGGCTCCCTGGGTAGCTCCCTGTGGGATGCCGGTGTGTTCTGTCAATGTTCTGCCAATAATTTGTCAGACTAATTCTGTGGGCAGACACTACCGTGATGTATAAATCCTATCCGCAAGGAGCAACGACACAGAGACCAGAGGCCTGCATGGAGACTGATGAGCCACACTGGCATAATTAAGGCCAGTGCATCCCCTGGGACATTTACATATACATCCCTCCTTTTGGATCACTCTGACCATTTAGCTCAACATTAAATAGCTGTTTTTTTCTTTCTTTTTTTCTTCCTCATCATTTTTGCCTTTTTGTGTGTGGAAAAAACCTCAATACTTTATTTACAATAAGACTAATTAGTAAACTGTTGCATGAAGATTTTATGTATTATTTTTACTTTTTAAATTCAAGTTTGTTTGCTCAATGTGTAGGTTGTTAAAACAGCAAAAAAAATGTTAAAATTATATTTATAATTATAATATAAAATGGATTCTCAGCAGCACCTGCCCCCCCATTATTGCTAATAGTACCGTTTTTGTACAGCCAGAAGAAGGAGCTTAAAATTATTGAATTAAAATCATATTATTCTCAGTGGTCAGCAACATAGAACCTCCACATCTTAAAATCCAAATTGTACCCTGTATTTGCTCCACTGGATTGCCGTATGCCATAAACACCTTTTTCTGAAACTAAGACTGGGGGACCTTCTGCTCTGCTACTCCACGCCTGTGAAACACCGTCCCAGGCAACATTGGGGCTCCACAGACCGCTAAAAGTTTTAAAAATTAACTGTAAACCTTTTTTTCAAGAGATATTTTTACTAATAAGCTCATTTTTATGTGGTCTAACTTGGATTGTACTTGTTTTATTTTCTTTCTGACTGTAGCACATTGAGATATGTTGTAGATGTAAAGTGCATTACAAGTAAAACTTCTTCTTACTATTATTATTATTATTAATATCACATTAAATCTTTAAGTCCAGTCCAACATTGGTGAAGGATGTAATCTCGTCTAATATTAGACGTTAAAATAACTGTTAACGAATGTCGATTCTTTTAGACGTCTAAATTTAGATATTGGTAGACATGTATTTTTTATACCCAATTTAACCTGTGATCCTTGATGTAGTTTCAGGATGTTATGACAATTCTCTTTCTGTTTTTGGATCCTTTAAATAGGTTTCATTAATGCTAATGTCATGCTTATGCTACCACTGGATATAAATACATCTCTTGATAACATTAACCAAACCATTATACTTAAATCTAAATTAATACAGTACATTTTTCAAACATTATCCATCCATCACAAACATATGACTGTGCAAACAATATATATTGTAATTACTTCACACGTTTAAACAATGTAATACAAAAATATACGTTTACAAAATTAAAATTAACTTATGGTTATTTTTTTAATTAGTGAAAAACTAGCACAAATTGTAACATACATACAAAATTAATTAGTTTTTTAATTTAATGTAAAAGATTAGAAATTAAAAATATATGTACAGTAATATCCCAAAACTACTATTTTGACAACATTTTAATTAACTTTGTATTCCTTTTTTTTAATAGTGAAAAACTATTCGACAATATATTTGCAAAAATTATATTTAACTTTACAAATTAAAGAAAATATATATTCAAAAACTTGTGTTAAACAAAACGTGGGGGGTGGAATTACACCAATGGTGGCATGGGCCTTTGAAAGCCCCTGCCACCACTTTGAGATGCAGCCTATCTTAATTTCAAGGCTATTGCTGCGCTGATCGTGTCTTCCGTAGCCTATTTTTATGTTTTACGAACAGCTTCTGCAAACAAAGAAAAATAAATTGCCAAGTGTGGTTGCCTGGCTGCAAGAAAGGTTACTGAAGTTTTGGTGAAAATTATGAAAAAGGGAAATTTTAGGCCATTTCGGGCCTGGATTTCAGAGCGACTCAAGGCACATATTTGTCATATATGTCTTAAAGTATATTAAATGTCTACCACATGCTAAATTAAAAGATAAGTTATTGACCAGTTTTTGTGAAAATGATGAAAAAGTTACATTTAAGCACTTTGGGCCTAGACTTCAGGCTTTTAGAGCTGTTCAAGGCAGTCAAGCACATTATTAGTGTGAAATTGCCTAAAGTTTCACCTAGATGCCAAATTAGAAAAAAAATACAGTTTTTGAGAAAAAGATGTTTGAAGTCCAAAACTTGCAAAAATCAAAACATTTTCAAACAAAATGGCCGCAAAATAGAAAAAAACTGTTTAATCAAAAATCTGAAAAAAAGTTAAGCTATTAGGCGAATATTCTGACAAAATTTTAGGGAAAAAAACATCACTGAAGGATGTGCGAAATGTTGAAGCCTACAGACGGACGGATAGATGGACAATGGACAAAAAGTGATGCCATTAGTTTATTGGCCCATCAGACCGGTAAGCTAACAAAGTACATGGTTTCATGTTTTTTTAAGACAGTTTAAAAAAAAAATTATTATTATTATTATTTTGTACAATGGAGTCTTCTTGAAGGCCCTATTTCCATGTGGCCCACCACGTGTGTTGAATTTTCTCAGGTGCCTGAGTTTGTCCAGCAGTTTCTTGATTGCAGACTCTGCAATGACTTCTGGATCCTGTTGACAACAAGCTGAAAGGGTATGGACCACACAGGCTGTCCTTACCCATCATACTTAATGGTAAGAAAGTGGAACATGTCTTTTCATAAGCATGATCTGAGCACACACACACACACAATGCAAAAATGTCTGACTGCATATCACATTATCCATCTACTGCTGCACCAGTACAGTATTTGACTAAGAACAGCGTTCACACACACACACGGCCAAAGATTTTTTTAAATCACATTTTATATCAGGCTTCAAAAACTGTACTTTTAAGCATTATTATTGGTAATACAACGTTCACTTACTATATATCTAGTTAATTTAATTGCTTTAAAATGTGATTAAACATTTAAAAACAAGGAAAGAAAAAGAAGATTTATCTGCCTTTACTAGTACACAGCCAGTACCTGACAAGGGGTCAATTTCACAAAGCATGTTCAACAAATACCGAGACTAACCCTGGACAGCGAGTTGGCATACTTTTTGGTTCCAGGACAGCTGATGTGAGGTAGTTATATCAACGCGGAGTAGTTTCACCTTGCGTTGCCACTACACTAAAAAGTCCACATCAATGGAGCCCCGTTGAGTCACCATGGCAACGGGAAAGCGCTGAGCGCGGCGTCGCCCTCTGCTTCCGAGTTTTTTTTTTTTTACCCCTCTCAACTGAAAATCTTAATGCGATCATATGGCAAATTTGACCATGTCTTTAGAAAAAAAGTAGAACACCTCAGCGTGGGAGAACGTTGCTGCTCGGGTCAATGCGTACATTTAAATGTAGTCCTTTGCAATCACAATAATATAAACCTGTTGAATTGTAGCTCATTAATTAATTTTATTTAGATGCAATCCTGCAGGGGAGAAGCGCACTTGACTTAAGATGAAATATAAAAACGTTATTCAAACGGTTATAAGAAAAAAGCGGAGCGCAACATACAATATATGATGTGATGCATGACTATGGCGCTGGTAATGTTGCAAATGTAAGGACTGATTAAGTTGAGTATGATGTAGATGATGGACTGTGATGAGAAACAGTACAGTTCAAAAAGATAACTATCTGGAAATGCCAGCAAAGAAATGCACGGTCTGATAACAATCTCACGACGAATATTTAATTCCCTGCGCAAATTATTCGGCACCTCATCTATAGGGTCAATGTCAAAACGACATGCCATGTTTGTGACAAAAGTGGACTTAACGTTATAGATTATAGGCGTATTTAGGCAAAAACTCGGCGTAATGGCCTTTATGAATGAGGAAATGAAATGTATGTGTGGTTGAAAGGAGGCGGGGACAGAGAAAACCTCAAGGTTCATTGTGAAAAACCTGCCACCGACCAGGTTTGATGCATGGACAATGTTGTTATGGTAACTGACTGAGAGCATACCTTTTTTTTTATGAAACAGGCTAGCGTTACCTCTTTTCCTCTGGTTTCAGTTACCTCCCTTTCTGAAACGGAAGACGCAGTTTCCCACATTTCAGGTTTTTTTGACCCAAAAAACCTACTTTGTGAAATAGACCCCAGGACTAGGTAATGTTTGTACAGTGGTGATTGTAAGGATGATTCAGAGGTGTGTAATTTTTCATCAACATTTTTTAAACGGTAATTTCCAGGCAGCTGGGGCACAAAAAAAAAGGGGGAAAAAAGTGAAATAATAGAAATTACTTTCTCGTTAAAATACAGTTCGTGACCACCCCCCCCCCCCCCCCCCACCACCACCATAAATAAAATACAGTTTGTAGTTGTAATTTTAAGTAGGTTTTGCCATATTTTCAAGTTGTATTAAAACATACTCACCATTGTGATCACTACTATATTGAAATTGTTACCCTGTGGGGTCCTGACAGTAGTATGGATGAGACTGTGCCTATCTGTGTGTAGGGGGGGAGAGAAAGAAATTGCATAAATCTCCTTTCTAACTTACAACCCATACCACAGCAGCCCAACAACACACTGAATTACTTACTGTGTACCTTCAAGAGTCATGACTGTGGTGCAGACATGGTCAGGAGATATCACAGTGTTACCATTGTGAACATTGCTATACTTAACAAATACCTTGTGTCCTACCTGTCACGTTGACTGGTGCTGATGTGTGCCATTGATTACCTGAAGGGAGAGCAAACACATGGAAATCATACTTGCAACATTATTCATGTTTGATATATGCTGTACAGCAGTGACGTGCTGTGAGCTCTAGGTTAGGGTAGGCAGGCAGTCGCAAATTAAAACGCACACACCAATTACAAATGTGATACAACGTATCTTAGGGTAACCGTATTTTCATTTCCAAAAAAAGACGACACTCAGCCTGACCTCGAGATACCTGATGCTCAAATACAAGATGCCATACATTTAAACTATTTTAACATATGCCTCCTCTGCATGGGTAGAAAATAAAACAAAAAATCATTATTCTCTTTTGAAGTCTTACATTTTTTTGCTCCGCAATCTTTTATTTATATTTTTACTTCAAGCAAGGTTCGTACCCATCGCCTCTGGAGCAGCAGCTCAACATTTGCCACTAAAGTTCTGCCAGCCACGGTAAACGTTGCAGTGCAAAAACGGACAATTTCAAACCCATCCCGACGCCCGGGAAGAATGTAATAACGTGAATAATATCTCCCTGTAAAACAGCCTAAATCCTCACAAAATCAAGCTAGCAATGCCAAACACCATGTAAAGTGAAACAGACAGTTATTCAAAGGACATCCACAAAGCCAATCTTTCCTTTTGCACCATTCTTTGTGAAAAGTACGAATAATTATTTGTCCCTTACTTTGCTGAAGATCCGGTAGCTAAGGCGTTGCACTGTGTTCGCATAGGAATAATACAACGACGTAAAAAGGCTGCGTCGCGATCTGCCTATTTGTGTAAAGGACTTTTCTACTGGGAAACTGACTACGCATGCGTGAACACACTTCGCTACGCGGACAGGGCTGGGAAAAGCACAGAAGCGGTGTGACGTCAGGAGGATAATTTTTGCAGCATTTTTGCCTGCAAGCCAGACAAAGTAATAGGTCATTTTTAATTGAGGTATGAAAATCACCAAATGTTGTCGCTTTTAAACCTATAGGTAGTGTAGGCTTTCTGAAATGAAAGAAATAATTTGAATAAACAGAAAAAGCTAAACGGTTTCAACTTTCATTTCAGCGTGAGGCAGGCAGTGCCTACCTTGCCTGCCCTGACCGCACGTCACTGCTGTACAGGCGGGTTGACTAATAAGTTAACTTGTGTACTTTATCCTCTCCTGCTGCACACCGGTGTGTTGTGGTGACCTAAGGTAGAAAACAATAATAATTTTGTAGACATTAATATTTAGACAGGCCGAGATTTACAAAAAACAAAAAAACTTCAGTACCATAGCCAAATGACTATTTTAAAGTGATGTGATGGGATAATCAAAGTTTTTATTGGTTCCAAATGTTGATAAAAGGCGACTGTTGATGGGTAAAAAGCTCATTCTGATCTTCATTTGCCCACATGGCCAACCAGTGGCCTGAAGTTGAGGGACCGAAATGGTTATTTTGTCCCATAGCCATATTTGGAGCATTCCTGTGCACCCACCAAAAGGCTGAGTGACTTGAAAGTAGTACAGTTCCTAAATATGATGATAAATCAGTTGGAACCCCATCAACACGAAATATTTCCAAGATACCCACCCAAATTGTCAACAAAATGTATTTAAAATATGCACTTTGGAAAAGTTGATATATCTGCAAATAGTACACCTATGCTTTTTTAAAATGCTGATTCTGATAGACAGGGTTGGAATACATGTATATAATAATTTACAGGTCTGTACCTACATTGAAACAAAAGATAGGGGCCTCCAAATATAGTAAAAAAAAATTGTGTGCGATTCCCAAATTCCAAAAGGGGGTGTTACTCAAACTTTGAAGGGCCATAACTTGAAAATTGTTAGAGCTAGGAGGCTAAAAATTCGGATTCTTTCTGTTTATACTAAAAGGCACCAATGGGGAAAAATCTGGCAAATTGACGAGGAATGAACTTGTAGTTGTTATGAGCTGCGCTTTCAGACAAACTCCAAGCCACCAACACGAGTCCGCAGCTTGACACGATCATTAGTAGAGCACGGAAGCAGTTAATTGAATCAAAATGTGCAACGTGATGTTTAATCTTTAACTCATTTGCTCCCAAAAACATATACAAATTTTGTATTTTAAATATTACCATGCTCCCATAGACGTATTTTTTTACGTATTTTTTTTTATTGCTAGAGAATACAGAAGGCTTTGAACTGAAGAAAATGCTTGAAGCAATGGTAGTTATTACAAAAATGGCCAGCAGGTGGCAGCAGAGTATAAGATATCAACCAGGGCCATGTTGCAAAAAGCTCTTTCCCCCACTGTTTTGATCAGATTTGTGAATAATGATGAAACTTAGCTATATTCTAATGCTAATTGCTGCAAAACGGAAACAGATAGAAATACACATTTTTCCTGATGAAAGAAGAGAAGAGACTCTAATCTTTCTTTTGGAAGGTTCAATGTTTTTACAGCAATAGAACAGAATATTATGTGGGCCTTGCAAAATCAGTCAAAAATCAGTAAAACAGCCAGGAGCGAAGGGGGTTGCTTCAGTGAAAATGGCTGAGAGTGAATGAATTAAGAGGCGCTATAGTCCTTAGTGCAGCCTGCTGATCATGCAAGAGGAAAAACGCTTAAGTCTCTGGGAGAATTCGCGCACCGCTAGATTTGACAGGGGACACCCTCTTTTAAATGTCGCTCCACCCAGAGTGTGTACATTACATGAAGGTGCGTAATTGACACAATTAAGTCGTGGCAGAATCTACGCAGCCAAAAAAGTGCACAGCAATGCACCATTTCTAATTTAATCCCCTTACAGTGCGTAAGGAATTGATGTTTGTGTGTCAGAGTGTACATGCTTATTACAGGACACAATGTACACTACGTGAGATTAAATATGGTATTTTGATGGAACTTACATTCAGCACAGCAGGCACACAAGGGCATTGTGTCATCCATGTTGAATATGGCCTTTGTTAGGAATGGAAGCTCTGCTGGCTAGAGCATTGTGACTGCTTTGATAGGTTAGACGTGGTTGTTTTCCAACAATCTTGTGAAACAAACTCTGAAACCCACAGGTGAAGTAGAAAATACAGACACACATAGAAACATATATTTTAGACACACCTTTAAGAGGATGGCTAGAAAACGGGACTCAACAGGAGTCAAACCTAAGACTCAAGCCAGCTGTATTATTCGCTTTAATGTGACTGACCTCCTCCCGTGCAGACGATTGGTTTCCTCCCAATCTCTGCAGTCATGCACTATTTTTTTCCCCTCACAGCCTTAAACATAGTGTTGTTCTCGCATTTTACACATGGAACACAACACAACACAGATTTGGACAGGAATACATCCGGATGTTTACATTTTACATTCTGTTCTCTATAATTCAACCACCATAACTCACATGATATGGTTTAAAACAGTATGACACTTTAATAGGCCAAATGTCTCTTACGTGCGAGGTGGAGGGGTGTTTTTTTTTCCATTTATAAATTCATCAAAATGTCTGTTTTTCATTGTCCGACAAATGGGAGGCACAGTAAAAACTGTGCTACAGTGTGGCTTTAGCCACAGGTCCTTCTTCTCAACTGGCAGGTAAACAAGCTTACCTTCACCTGTTGAGTAGAAGCACCTGTGGCTCAAGCCAAACGGTTTCAGGGTTTTTACTTTCTGGACTTTTGTTCCACAACCCTGCATTGAAGTATCTCGAGACCAGGCCGAGCGTCCTCTTTTTGGAAATGAAAATATCGTCATCTTAAGCTTAAACAATGTATGTACCATTCCATTTACTTTTTTCTGTGTAGTTACCAGGAAGTTTGTTCCCTTCAAAAACAAAACAAAACAATTCACTCCTCAGTCCTCTTCCACTGATGAGAGCCACAAATGTTGCCTATGTGTAAAAAATAAATAAATAAATGTCATTCCTGTTGAGTCCTTCAATTTTCGGTAAGGAAACACTGCAGTGAAAGCAGCGGCAACATGTTCTGAGCCTGCTCCAGAATCTCAAGGGAGCAGAGCAGCTCAGTCTAGTTTTGCGAAAATACTCACGGACATATAGGTGGGGCATTTAGCACCTTTGTATTGAATTAACTGTTTTTTGTTTTGTTGTGTTTTTGTTGTAGTTTTTTTTTTTTTTTATAAAACTACTGCAAATGTATAAAGTTTTTGTGCGTAAAAAGTATGTAGGAAAAAAATCCAGATTTGGATTCACAAAAGATGTATATCAAACCTAAACAACAAACTACATGTTTTTCCCTTCAAAGCCGTCTAACACACTTTCCATGCCTTCATGCACTCAAGATCCTCAGGAACTCTTTCATGTTGTTCCACATCTTCAAAACAGGTCCCTTTGATGATTCCCTTGCGTTTGGGAAACAGGAAAAAATTATCGCATTGAGCGGGTAGGTCTATGGTTTGGCCCACACTGAAGAGGAAAACTCATAGATGACAAATGACTAATGAAGTGCCTATGTGAACATTTTACATCAGTTTTACCTTTTTTGATGATATATTCAACGCGGAGGGGAGAGAAGGAAACTGTGAATTATTTCTTAAATTCTACAGTGTTTCTCATCTTCTTTTCTCATCTATCAATGACTGGCACTGATAACTTTCTCGCATGTTGTAAAAAAATATATATTAAAAAAGGTTCAACAGAAGATCCTTAGTATGTGCATTTTTTCAAGTCTTGGCATCATAAAGCACTCGCCTGAAATGTGGGCATCTGTCAACGACAGGCTGACGGAAAGACGGAACTGCCCACCTCTGGTAGTGAAATTGAGTTTGTAAATTGTGCTCTTAATTTGAAGGTTTGACTTTTGACACGATGTCCAAAGCTGATGTTGGCTGAATGATATAGTGCAGACCATGAGGTTTATTGTTTTGAATTGTTAATAAAAGCTGGCATTGTTTAATATGTCTTGCCATCTGTTGAACCTATTATATACAACTTACGAAAAACTTCAGAAGAACGTGCATATCTTTTCAGGAATGAATGGCTTCAAGTTTTCATGTGAAGCGGTTTTCAAAAAAAATAATTTCTCAATACAGGCTCAATAGAGTCTGGGGTCTACCACAACAGACAGGATGTCAGTTGCAGGCTGTGCAAAGAAGCACCAGGGACTGTGCAGCATATCACCGAAAAATGGTGTACGATGCTGGCAGAGAAGGCATACATGAAGCGGCATACCCAGGTAAGCAGGAATAGTGTACCAGAATATCTGTACCAAATATGGACCATAGGTATCAAGAAATCAAGATGGCAGGAACAACTAGACCAAGATCCTGGGGGACTTCCAGATCCAGACTGATAAACTGGTAATAGCCAACCAGCCTGCCATAGTGGTGGTGGATAAACATCAGAAGACAGCAGTCGTAATAGATGTAGCAATTCCAAAGAGGGGTGGGAACCTCTGGGTACCTCACGACACGATAAGAGGCACAAGGCTCACAATAAGGATTATCTCACAATATGACGATACAGTGATTAACAATATATTGGTCAGGATATAAATCCACGATTATCTACGATACAACTGTTCCAATTAAAAAATAGCTTATTTTTGTACCGAAATACAATATTAAAACTAGTGTTTTCTTCACAGTGCAAATATTTGAAACAGATACAAGTGTCTTCTTAACAGAGACAACTTTACTATCACAACATTCTGGAAACAAATGTGTGCCAGTCACATACCTATTTGGTTCATTTTATAAACTGTGACAATTTATGTGTGACTGCTGTAAAATGCAAATCTACCGCAAGGCCTATTCCTGCAAAAATAAATAAATAATAATAATTATTATTATTCGTTCTGACGACTCAAGTGTGTTAGCTACTTGAGCCCTGGTCTCCTCATACAAAGTTGGAATAGTTTTTCTCAGTTAAATGTTTTTAACTGGGTATATTTAGCGTGTCTCCAGAGTGTGCATCACATAGTGAAAACCATCATTTTCGACTACGCTATACACAAATATACACAGAGATGCTGTGCCTGATCGACGTTGCCCTGGGAAAATAAAAAGGGAATTTTACTTTAAGTGGAGAACCCACTCGGGGCTGGCCAGGAGGCAAGTTAACAGGCAAGTCACGGCTTTTTGGCTTACCACTAACTCTGGGTGATGCCGCTGCAAGTGGCTGTGCATATTCGTCAAATGTCCAGTGTACCTTTTGTTAGACAGTTCTTGCATACAGCACAGTTCTTCTAAAGCTTTGCTGCAAAATGTATACACACTTTTGACTTGTATGTAGGCGTTGCATCTTTTAACTACTGTCATTTGCTTGCGTTTTCTTCGCCTGAAGACTTCCGCCCATCTCCTGGCCGCTCTTTTAAGACAAGTAATTTCTCAATAAGCAATGAACAATGAAGGAGCCTTTAAAGCAGTCACACATTAATTTAAAAATATCTATATTTGGCGCATGCATATTGGTAATCAATCGGGAGACAAAGTATTGCGATTTATCGCTGTATTGAGATATTATCACACTCCTAATCCCAAATGATAGCAACATCTGGAAAAAAAAGAACACGAAAAGCTGTAGAAATACCAAGGACTGAAGGAAAAAATAAGGAGGGCAAAGCATCAGTGGAGGCAGTAATGATCGAGGTAGTGAGGGCAATAACCCCTAAGATGGTTGGATGGCTCAGGAACATCTGACATCTCCGTGCAGAAGAGCGCAATACTGGGAACAGCTAAGATCCTGTGCAAACCCCCAAGCACCCGGGTCTCTGGTAGAGGACCCGAGCTTGAAGGTGATATCGCTCAGGTGTGCGAGAAAAACTAAATATATCACTGATTCCTAAGACTTGGTACAGAACATGTCCTATAAGAAAGTCTAGTTTATATATATATTTTTAAACATATTAATAATATATGCACTCCAGGGCAAGGTTCCAATGATGATCATATTCAGGCTCTCAAAATGTCGGCTCCAAGTGGACAAAATGTAAAAACTAGGGATGTTCAATACCACTTTTTTTTCAGACCAATACCAGTAAGAGTATTCAACTCTTGAGTAGTGTCAATTTCGTCCTAAAAACAATGACAGATCATTTTAAAGGAAGACTAGTATTCCAGTATAATATTTGTTCTTGAGTTTGATTAAATTTAATTAATGGGAATTTTCTATGCTTCTTATTTCTAGTTCCTAAAACGGTCGCTACCTTGAAATAAGAGTGGTTGAACAACAGCAAAACTATTATTAATGGTAGACAGTGTATTTAAAAAAAACATTAAAGCATGCATGATTAGATAAAGAGTGAAAGGTCACAGCAGGTTGATGCATCTGTCTCATTAGCTTCTTTATTTGTGTCCTTTCGTTTACCCTTCATTAGCCTGCATGTTTTATCCTCTTTTTCTTCTTCCCGAAATCTCTCCATTCATTAGGCCTGCCGCTCTCCATTATTCCCTCTCGGCATGTTGTTTCTGACTATTATGGCTTCCACTAGTGTGTCTGTCTTTCTCAAATGTCACCGGAATTTCTACACTGCATACTACTTTTGACACGAGCACTATGTGCGGTAGACAGGGCATAGGGATTAATTTGCTGTGTGCGTGCACCTCAGCGTCAGACAGGGGTAGAGACTGTGACTGAGGCTGGAGCTGACAGCAGAGATTGTGTGTGTGTGTGGGGGGGGGGGGGGCATTTGGTCGTATGTGTGTTGGGGCAGTGCTCTCTGGAACGTCTGCTGCTGCTGCACTTGTCACATGTACAACTAACAGAGGGAGGATCAGGTGTGGCTGTAGCCTTGTAAGCATCGAGGAGACAGATGCGTACGCAGGGTGGGGTTGGGGATGGTTCATATGCTTGGTAGCCATAAATGATCCTTGTACGAAGTGTGGCGAGTAACAACTGTAATGTAGTAAGTCAAAATTAAAAGTAATGCTTTCAGACTTTTTAAAAAGCCAGTTACATAAATCAGTCGTAAACTATTTCAAAAGCATTTGAATGCTTTAAAGCCAAACGTATCATATTAAATACAAGACATTTTGAGCTCTCTATTTCATGAAAATAATATTTTTTCCCCATTAATTAGAACCGTGACGTATATGATTTGACACATGCATTGCACGGATAATCCATTAGAGGGCAGTATCACCCAGCTGAAGGCTTTTTCAGCGACCTTGCAAGATCGCCTCAATTGAGAAAGGAGAGACACGTATACTTATTCATAGTGGGAAATGTTCTTTCTGATTCTTGGAAATACTAATGTGTTTGATATGTCCGTTTATTATTATATTTTTGACGGTTATAAATGTACGAATTTAAAGCATTGTGACTGGGATGTATCAAATATGACACAAATCAAAAGTCATATGTGGAAGTTGATTAAAATAATGTTTGTCCAAAAGGACCAATAAATGCTCTATTTATAAAGAATCTGAATTTCCTCTCATATATTTCATTGTGTAGACTTTATAGTAGGGCTGGGCAATATATCGAAAAAATATCTAGCGCGATATTGGCACATGCAGTATTCATACCACAAAGACATGCAAAGTTTCATATGAAATTGTTTGCTTTTGTCTGAATTTGACCAGTCAGACGCAAACTTAAATGGTCATCACTATCCAATAGTTCAACATGATCTAGGGTAATTATAATTACAATTAGTTAACTAAGAATACATTGACCTTGCTTATTTTTTCCACATGATTTTTTAAAATTCTTTCTTTTGATAATAAAAATGTTCTTTATTTTGGTACATGTTAAATATCGCAATAATATCTATCACAATATTTAACAACTATATCGCATATGTTTGTCCAATATCATGCTGCCCTACTATATAGGGTTAAACAGATATGACTTTTTATTTTTTTATTTTAGCGTCTTATCATGCACTACTGCGCCCATGTTCCCTTATATAGTGACGACTTATTTCCATCACTGAACTTATTGATTTTCCTGTCTGCAAACATAGATATATGTCTTGTAATGTAGCAGCTTTATTTGGCATGGAATTACTCTCCATAATCGCTGCTACTCCGGGAAATCTGAAAATATATTGGAGTGAAGCTGACATCCTAAACGGCTATTAACTTCCTCCATAAATGGACCTCTCCCATTATAGACATACATAGAGCAAAGTTATTGTGACTCTTCTGTGATGCATGGTAGTGAGGACAAGTTTCCTGTTGCAGTGCAGTTCACAGTTGGTTCTATAACAGTTCAAACTAGGTTTAAGTGCTACTTCAGGGTAAACGTCACTGTGCTGCAGTGAACCTGACAGTTTAGATAGCATCAATGAAATAAATGCCTCTGTTATTTTTATTCAAGCCCCAGTACAGACCACGTTATAAAGTCTGAAGAGGTGTCTTGTTTCAAATGTAGCACTAAGGAGCTCCTGTTTGCAAAACAACAACTCCCAAAGTGTGTCAGGTCCTACGTTGCTTACTGGTGTGCCATGACATTTTTCTGATCTATAAAAGGGTGCCTTGTCTTAATAAAGGTTGGTCAAGTTAACTCGGAGGAGGCAAAACAACTTGTGGAGTGGGGTGGGATGGGTGGAGAGGGCGTTAACAGTGCTCAGGGGCACTTCCAACAAAAAGAGGGCAACCATGCTCAAAAATTAAATAGCCCTGCTCTCTATTGTAACTTTGTATTTTTGTACATAAATTAGGGGTGTCAGGTGATAAAACATTTTTTATCGTAATTAATTGCATGACTTCAATAGTTAACTCACGAATTATTAATTTTATATCTGTTCTAAATCTACAATAAAATGTACAGCTAAATATTTTTTTCTAGGTTTTCATACTCTTAACATAAAAGTATAAACATGTTAAATAGAAATAGCTGCATCTTTTTGTCATTGATACTTTAATTTAATAATTCTTAAAATGTAGTGAAAATTTAAAAAAGATGTAATGTACTGTAAAACCTGAGTGTGATACTGATTTTTGTTGAGGTAATTTTCCTGCCACTCGATGGCATAATTGCATTTGTAAGACGATAGTGACAGCTCAGTGCATTTTTCTTTTCATATTAAGAGCTATCTAATCTTTAACATGAAGTAACTTGTGAAATTCTGCACATTTTTTAAATTGTAAAATATAACCTGACCCCAATCTCCACACATATATGCATTATTATTAAATTTATTACTGCTAAATTTTGATGTGAATGTGTCTGCTGCGTTGCAACTGGAACTCCCCCATTACAGACTTTCTAAGTAAGGGGCGGCCATTGATTAATTAATTAAAAAAGTTAGTGGCATTAAAGGAACTTTAAATTAACTCAAAATGAACGCACTCATTTTGACACCCCTAATATAAACACTCTGGTTCCCAACTTGCATGTCTTGTCTGTGTTTGGGTCCTAATTCCACACCTCACATGACAGATGGGTTGCTACATGTGATTGTGCTAAAAGCCCCCCGACCTATTCACAAAACCTTATAACAACACCATTAACATTGTGAAGCCTTAACAGAGAACTACAATGTGCTGGGTGGTACAGTGGCTAACAATTTAAATGTTATTGTCGTTCAGTATTTCAAAACAATGAGGTAAATAAAAAACAAAACAGTAAAGAAAAAACCTCCAGCAATGCATAACTAAAACCACTCCAAATAATGGACTGAACTCGTAACACTATTGTGCTCTTTCACTGAAACTTCATTTTCCATAGGTGTAAAAATTAAACTAACGACCACACTTGTCTAACTACCTCTGATTTTAAACGTAACCATTACATGATGCACCCAACACAGTATGCGCACCAATACAGGCTACTGTGGCAAGAATAAAGTCATTTGGGGGAGTGTCTGTGAAAGTTTAGGCGGGTATGGAGTTGGAAGTAATGAGCAAGTCTGAGATAAATAATGGATTGCCTTCATTCACATTATAGAGGAAATGACGGTAATGGTGCTTGCCGGGTGAAAGACCTCCATCAAACACATTAACACTCAGGACAAAGACGGAGAGGAAACGGGGACAGGGAACGGAGTGAAGGAGGAACGTGAAAGTAGATGACTTGGAAGCAAAGAATAGACGAATACATCCTGTTTCATGAGATCTAGCATTGAATAAAGTGAGGAAGGAAATGAACTATTTTGAGGATACAGGATTGATTGATGCACCTGGGAGCGATATTACCTCTGTGACTAATAAGAGACGGAAGGTTTCTTGCTGCCATCCCAGCATCTTCCTTCAGCGAGACTACTCCTCTACTTTCACTCTCTCTCCCTCTCCACTGTGCTCTCTCAGGGCATTAAAAAGAGAATGGTCTGAATGTGAGCCTACAATAGTGGAGATAAATGGGATTTGAAACGCATGCTATAAGGAGTGGCAGTCATTAGACAGTAAGTGAGCCAAACGAGTTGTTAGGACATGAGCAGCGCTAGTTGTTAGGAAAGGATGAAGTGAGGGAGAGATGGAGAGATGAAGGGAAGTAAGGAGGCCACTGGCTGTTTGTTGGAGGACTAAGTGCTGGATAATGAGATCAGACTGACATGACCCGGTCCCAGAGCCGAAAGAGACAGCTTCGCCATTACACTTCTCGATTTGCCTCGGCAATATATCTTTCGACCTCATTCCCTTTGTCTTACACATACTTTGTCTTTCTCTTTGTGTTACTCCCATTATGTAACAACAAAGACTACAACTGCGTCAGCAAAGGTCATGTGAGCTCTAAAATGGATCAAACTTTTATTCTTTTTTTATGATGCATAAAACACAGGGTGAGGACACTGTGGTATTGTTGTAAATAATGTTACAATTGGATGTGACTTTAAATCACCTACTGCAGGGAATTTGTAGAAATGATTAACTCACCTCGACACAGTGCTTGCGCTACTGCTACCGTTATTGTCCAGAAGTAATCTTTTTTCTATTATACGTATACTCACACTAAGGAAAAATAGAACTCTATAATAATGTACTTGGTAAGCAAAGTAATGAAGCAATAAAATAGAATGTAAAGCATTAAACAGTAATGCACTGTGATTAAATGCCTCTATAACAATCTTATATACAGGGATGCACATACAACATTTTGGTGTGGTTCCCAGATGAGCACCAGAGGTTGTTGTCTAGGGCTATTTTTTCCACCCAAAACACCAACCTCATGGAAGAACTTAAACGGCCTGTCCACAGTCTTCGCAGCCTTTAGGAAGTCAAACTAAAACTTTTTTTTTTCTCTTTTTCTTTAAAGAAAATAAAACGTTTATTTTGATGTGCATGTGTCAGCAGTGCAAGCAAACAAGAGCAGTGACTTGACTTCTGTGTTGCCAATTTAAATATATTGTCTGTCTGTCTGTCTGTCTGTCTGTCTGTCTGTCTGTCTGTCTGTCTGTCTATATATCTATCTATCTATCTATCGAACCCTTGACATCCACAGTTGTTGTGTCTGGAAAGTGGCAAATTTGTATATTGCAGAGGTTTTTTTTTCTATGTTAGTTCGACATTGACTGTGGAATGCCGTCAATCTTGATATAACAGTTTATATAAGTGTTTTTTGAATAAGTCAACTGCCAGTGAGACTTTTTCTTTTAAGGGTATTTTATGAGCGTTGCATAATGGTCCATTGATTTGCAATGTTGTCTTACAAGATCTCACAGGCCAAAAACATGTTGGTTAGGTTCGCTGAAGACTCTTAAGTGTTCAGTGGTGTTAATGGTAATGATTGTCTGTCTTCCTGTGATTGACAGGCCATGAGTACAGCGTATCCCGCCTCCTAGTCTACGTTAGCTGGGATAGGCTCCCGCTCCTCAAAAGAATAACAAGATGGATGGATAGATAAATGGTGTATTATGTTAAGACGAATGAATTGTGAACTCATGATTTGTATTTTGGCCCAAATCAGATATGTTGGAAAGGGAAAACCATAGCAGATGCGGGCCATTTATTCAGAAGATGATTTTCCCAGCTACCACAGCCGCTCTTATTCAAAATAAGTCCAGGTGGCCATTGTTTTTGCCAAAGCCAGAGTGGTTGTTCTTTGAGACGTGAATGTCCATTATTGGCAGTTTGACTGACACAAAGCTGGTTGCACATAGCCATCAGACCTTGTTTAGCAGCTTGGAGGTGAATTTGGAATGCTTGAGTCGGAATGCTTGCCTTGGGAAGTTATGATTTGGGATCACTACAATGGCTTGCAAGCAATGGACAATTATTACATATCATTATGTATGTAGGCCTATGTATTGGTTAGGCCAGGCACAATTTACAAATAATGCAATAGCTAGGTGACAGCCAAAGGCAGGAACCTTCGTGATACAATCCCCGGCTAGAGAAGCTGTCTCACGTCTGGTGGGGAATAAGCCTAAAATGGTGAGCGAGGTCGAGAAGTTTAGACTGGACATAGTTGGGCTTGCTTCAACTCACAGCTTAATCTCTGGTACCTTTATGCTTGAGAGGGTTTGGACTATATGCTTGTGTATTCCACTATATTGCCACTTTGCCATAATTTTACACATCACTTTAGTTACATTATAATTCAATAAACTAGTTCTATCACTTTGCAAAATTATTTTGCTAATCATAAATATCCTTGCACTATTGTACACATAAATAACAATAAATGACTCTCTGTACTTTGTATTGCAAGCAAAATGACAAGTGACAAAAATTGTATCCAAAATATAACAGGACACTGACAGACTTACTAAGAATTGTGAGAATAAAAAATCAGACAGCCTTAAGATTTCTGTGAAATGTCATGTAACATGCTACAGCGGCCCCACTGAAACATTTCCTGTTGTCAATCCAAGCAGTGGAGATTGTTTGGTGATTATACAACAAACCATACAACTCGGGATTTGTCAAACTGTCTGTTTTGAGGACCCCAGCTGAGATTCATTATTCATTTCTCTCTCACACACACACACACACACACACACACACACCCACACACACACACACATACAAACACACATACAAACACACATAAAAAAGTCATAGATAATATGCATAAAGAATGTGTCTCCCAGCATCCTTTGTTTCAATATGAAAGACTTTTGAGAACATGGCCAACACGTAGAATACTCGTGATTTTGGGCTTAGCTGTGAATCATAATGAGGTAGACACCCGCTGTGGCTCCTGAATTCTATTACACACAGCAGGTGCGTCATCATCACACAGGCCTTGCGCCTTATCTTGCATGAAGTAAAAACAGCACACAAAACAACACACACAAAAACAGCACCCTTTTTATTTTCTGCAATTTGTACAGCCGAAAGTGTTTGTCTTAGGCTGAGGTGCACTTATGCACATGTAACTGCCGTCTTATCATGAAATGGTTTGCCTTGTCTAAAATTAATGGTGCATTTTACTAGGATTGGAAAGAATGTGCTTATATAGGCAAGTGTGAGTACACAGGCACATAAACACAAACACACAGGGACACAACAACTCTTACAACACAAGACTGAAGACTCTTCAGGTGGCGTCCCCAACCTTCGCTCTGCAGACCGATACCGCATCTGCATCTTGCTAATGAGGCTATGCAATCCTCAAACCTGCCTTGCAGCATTGAGACAAAGCACCTTGCATTAAAAGACAAGAATGTTTTACTCACACTATTACAACTATGATAGTGATACCTTGAGGCACAGTTAAAGAAGGCTATAGCAGCATATTGAGTATTTTGTTTCCTTTTTTTCCTGCATTGCTTTACTTGTTGAGACAATGTGTAAAATATAAATTGAAATAAAATACAATGTTTAAAAACCTATATTCATGTCAACCCTATAACACCAAACGTATCATATTAAATACTGTACAAGTCATTTTGAGCCCTCTATTTCATGAGTGTAATCTTTTTTCCCCCCATTAAAACCCTGACGTATATGATCTGACACATGCATTGCACGGATAATCCATAAAATGGCAGTATCACCCAGCGGATGGCAGAGCCTTTGATAGAGAGAGTTTGACCAACTCGGTTTCAGCACCGTAACAACATGGCATCCATATGTCGTGTGACCTGCAGTTGACCAATCACAGCATACGGCAACTGAAACCGAGTTGGCCAAACTCTCTATCAACTACTCTGGCTGATGGCTTTTCTAGCGACCTTGCAATATTGCCCCACTAGGGCAGTTTACAATTATGCCCAAACTACTAAATATACATTACGTCTTAAACCTCTGCTGCTTTGCGTGTGCTGCTGTGTGACTGGTGTTGTGGCCGGGGATCAAATGAAGGGAGTTTCCAGAGGAATGTCTCTGCTGGGTTCAAGCATGTACAATTAAACGGCAGTGATTTACACGATAAATGTCACTGAAGACACCTATATGTGCTCTCTACATTTCGTCTGTGGAAATGGGCCAGCAGCTGAAAATCCAGAACCAATCAATTTCAGGTATGTTTATCGTCCGCTTTCTCAGTGTTAGCCTTGCTAGCTGCCTGCTATAAACATGCTAGCCACTATACATCATCGTGTAAATGCACCAAAAATACCTTGAAGTTTACCAACAGAGGCCACTGCTGCTTAGATGTGAAAATGAATATAAAGTATCAGCGCTATAGAACCCTATGCCTACAACAACATGCTAGTTGATCAGTGTCACTAAGATGTGAGCGAACACTGTATCACCACGCCACTTTAACAAACATAACTAAACAGAAGTAACACCCCAAAAGGTAGGCTTAAAAGCTTCAAATGACAATCGTGACATTAATGTGTTTCGTTTTCATGAAAATTTGCGACCAACCCGATATTAGCAGTCATCTAGAGTGTCAGCAATGGTCATGCAATAAACCTGACCTTTCTACGAAAACAGTTTTCTTTCTGCCCACTTTGAGGTCCCCGCATGTCAACCACTGTTTAAGCTGTTCCAAAGTGTGTTTGTCGATTGAACCATTTTGAAATTTCACGCCTGGGATGTCGTTCTCTTCCAAATTGATGTGTACACGTGTGTCCTACTCTGTTATTTTGTCCGACTCATGCATATTAATGAGGAAAACGTGACATCATTTGATCAACCCTATTGAGGAAGGAGAGAAACCTAAACTTATTAATTGTGAGAAATGTTCTTTCTGATTTTTGGAAACACTAATACTATGTTTTATGTAGAAAAGGCTACAAAGTTGTTTATTTCCCAAGTCTAATATATTCAACTTTGTTGTTTACGTAACTGAGACAGTTACTAATTTGCATAATTTGTATCCTCTTGTCATTGGAAGGTGACTTACCTTCGCGCTCGTGCGTGTGGCCGTTAAAACACAATCAGTCTTCACCAGCAGCGACTGTATGAAGTCTGGCGCTAGAGTGTGCATGGTGTTGTAATTTGTCCAGCACTGTGCGTCGATGACTAGTAAGTTATATTATTCAAATTTACTTGTCTGTTGTAAGCATCTTGTCAGAACCAGCCATAGCTTGTTCACCCAAATTGCTTGTTTAGAGTGTTTAGACGACGTTCCTCATGCGCACTTTATCGCGTAGTAAGTTGATGTTGCGCTGCTAAGCTAGGCACCGGAAGTGTCACCATTTCAGTTTCAAAATAAGAGTGATTACCGGAAGAGCTGTTTTAAATGTCGCTTGCTTAACTGCGCTTGTTTAATTTGCCTTGTTTAATGTGAATGCCTTAACCTAAGTTGCATACATGTGCTTATTGGCCTCTTTTCTGTTTTTCTTTAGGAAACCACATACAGACACACAAACCACACACACCTACACACCTACAATCACACCTACAATCAATCACACCTACAATCACACCTTACACAAATAGCCCACAAATATTGTATGAAGAAATCCTATATCAATGTTGTAAGAAGATGGAAGTGAATTGAATAAAGAAACTTAGAGTAAAGCAAAGGAAGGCAAATTCTTGTTTAATTTATCATTTGGAACCTTGCTCTGAGTCGGCCTTAAGTGCCGTTTGACCCACACACCGGTGTGAAGATAGCTCATTCACCAGAATCAGTGAACCATTAGTATAACTCCCCTACATTTTAAATGTCTGTTTATTATTATATTTTTGACAGTTATAAATATACAAATTTAAAGAAAACTGTGTTTGTTTAAAATATATATATTTTTTAAATCTATTTACAAAGAATCTGAATTTTCTTTCATATATTTCATTGTTCAGTCTTTATAGGGTTAATACACTACAAAGATAAACTTGACTGTAACTTATTTCCAAAAAGCTGGGGCAGGGTCATATTTACCACTGTGTAAAGCAACACTTGCTACGTGCGTGCACCCTCGCCTGCGCCGCCCATGTGATATTTCAAACTGTTGTCTTATTCCACACACCCAAATAATTTGCTGCCTCCTCAACTGTCATTTTCACTTTCTGGACATCCATGTCTCTGTTGTCCCACACCTCCACCACCCTTATGTAGACATCTCACATTCATTACCACATAGCCTTGGCTCAGACTGCTCTCTCCCCTTCTGTGGTACTCAATTACTCTGTCTTCCTGGGGCAAGCACTGGTGTCAAGCTACTGTAATGACTTTCTGATTATCTGTCTTTATGTGATGAATGAGATGGAAATGTACTACCACGGCCAAACGGACCTGGCCCTCTGCCAAGCTGCCACGCTACAATCAGCGGGTGGTGGAGAGGAATGGACAACTAAACAAATAACATTAGATAGTACGAGGGCTCCCATTAGCCTTTTTGGCGGTGGCCATCTAAACGGGAATTTTTACATATTTTTCCAAGCCTGCTCTTCCATTTGTAAGGTATCAAAGTGAGCGAAGGGATAAGGTCAAGCCATGAATGTGGCATCTTCTGAGGTAGTATCAATGGCGTAAGAAGTGAAACACCGTTTACCACAATGTGAACAGTTAAACATCTGAGACTAAATGTCCATGCTCATCCGTATGGTCGAAAGCAATTGTCTCCACTCCACACACATCAGCTATGTGACCACACTATTCAGACAAGTCAGTCCTGACATGCCAAATTACTGGAAAACCAGTGTGAAAGCAACATTTGTGTTTTGTCACTTCATTTTAAGGAGTCAATTTTAGCATTTTTTAACCTGTGATATAGTGTAGGCTTCCCCAATCCTGGTCCTCCAGGGCTGGAATCCTGCAGGTTTTAAATGTTTCCATCCTCCGACACACCTGAGTCATACGATCAGCAACATCTGGAGAAACCTGATAACACGCCTGATCTTTAGAATCAGATGTGTTGGAGGACGGAAATATCTAAAACCTGCAGGTCTCCGGCCCTCAAGAACCAGGAATGGGCAAGTCTGTTATAGTGCATTGTTTATGACACAGGAAGCCAGACAACATTTAAAACCCATTGACCCAGTGATTAATTAAGCAGTCACTTTGGAGGAGAGACACATAGACAGCGCTAATGGAGTTGTTATGAGAGATAAAGTCTTTGTAGCATCCCAGTGAGAAATGGGCTTAACCTCCACTTGGGTGGACGTGCTCAGTGTATAGATGCAGTGAAGGGGACTTGTCATAAAAACACTCACAAAATCACCTGCCATTACATCTTAATCTACAGGTGTTGCATGAAGCAAAGTGATTGTTGATGCCTGGCGTTGACCTTCAAAAACTCTTCTATTGATTTTCTCCCTTTCTTCCAAATGAGTGTTGATGCTTTTTCAGCCTAAGATGTGCTGGGGCTGAAAAATTAGCTTGAATCAGCCGTGGTAAACCATTAATGCCATGGTGGATGCCACTCCATTGACGCCAAACACCTGAGGGGAGCAGGCCCAGGTCCACCTTGCCACTCAGCCACCCACATCTCCAGTCCTATTATTCATCCTGCTTTCAAATGCCTTTTTATGCTGCTCAATTACCCCTACTGTGGCCCAGTGTGAACACAGTAATGACATTCTGATTATCAGCCTGTAAATGAGAAATGAAATGAGTATGTGAGGCCATAGCGGAGAAAGAATGGAACAACTATAAAAGCCTTTCAAAAATGGAGGGAGAAGGAGCGACAGGACTGGGGGTGGGGGGTGGCAGGTAGTGTGAGTGCAGCACTCTTGTGATCATCAATATGGAGATAAAAAGAGGAAACATTTTCAAACACACAATAAATGTATGATATTACACTTTGGAATTTAATTGCTTCCAATTCAGGTCCTCGTGTAGTTGAACAATGAATCGAGGTCCTTTGATTTGAAAGAATAGGTCTGCTCGAAAGAAGGCATGTTGCTAATGAAAATATGTCCAATCATCTGGAAGCAGTGCTCTACTTCATATGCAAAATCAGACTGAAGGGAGAAAATACAACTGCACACCTGCACTACTTGAATAGCATACATATTAGATAATTTTTTCAGTGTAGCACAAATGTGTCAAAATGACAAATAAGTTTTCTACCCCAACAAAGACAGATCCTCCAATAACTAACCTATGGCCAGAGGTGGGTAGAGAAGCCGAAAATTGTACTCAAGTAAGAGTAGTGTTACTTCAAAACAATATTACTCAATTAAAAGTAAAAAAGTGGTCATCAAAAAAATTACTCAAGTACAAGTAAAAAAGTATTTGCTGAAAAGAATACTCAAGTACTGAGTAACTGTTTGAACATAAAGCCTGATTTTTTTTTTTAAATAATGTAATCAGACAAAATGTTTTAATTATGCACAAATTCTGGCATCATCAAATCATAAAAAAGAAAGACATTTTTCACAAAATAACACATTAAGGAACAACAAGCTCACATTTCCAAATCTGTTTTTCACTGTTTTCACTTCAACAAGCTCAGTTATTGTATAAAACAACAAAATATGGCAGCTTGTGTACATGCCAGAGACTATAATAGTGTAAGATTTGTGTTGATGAATGTATTAAATCTGACTGTACACTGAAAATATATTGTGATTGCTAAATTTCTGTAAATACCCATCCAGCAGAACAACTTGTACTTTTTAGCCTAAAGCTTTTAATGTTTTATGAAAAAAAAACAGTTAAACGTTGATATATTTTCTAACCAGGCTCTGACAATTGGAGTCATCTGTTTATCAGTTACTAAAACTATCTCTACCATTCATAATTTGTGACACTTCATCATGGCTATTGCCAATTCATGCCTCCATAGAACATGTATGTAATGTTTTGTTTATGGCACCACTTAACAAAATGTTTATAAAAGAGTCTATCTGTAAAGCTTCTTTTGAAGATTGGGATTCTATAACTTAACAAGACAAACACCTGCCTAAATACAGCAAAAAAGGGAATTTAAGTCAAAAAGCAGTTTTGACGATTTTTTTAAAAATGCGGATATATCAGTTTATTTCAGCAGACACAGTAGACACCGCACTATATAGCTGCTCTTTCGCACGGTGTGTTAGCGAAACATGCTTTGTATATGAGGCCAGGGGTGTTCGTAGTCTTTGGTTTCAAGTTCGGAGAGAGCTGCCGCTGCCATTTTTCAAATGCCGCCGGGGCCACCGCCAAAGTTTGTGTATATGGTCCTGTGACTTCATTGTTACGTCTGATTGGTATAAGGGAGGAATCATGTGATTATTGTTGCTACGTCTGATTGGTGAAACACAGTCATGTGGTAGAACCACGACTGTTGGCATCTCTGGCAAAAAATAAAGTAAATCTAATGGATGTAGCCCGAAATAGCGGAGTAAGAGTAGTGTTTCTTCTTCACACAACTACTCGAGCAAAAGTAAAAAGTATTGTGTGGTAAAACTACTCTTACAAGTAATTTTTTCTCAAATAGTTACTCAAGTAAATGTAACGGAGTATATGTAATTTGTTACTACCCACCTCTGCGTATGGCTGCTATGCAGGATGAATGGACCTTTGTCAATAAACGTAATACTGCATGTAAAAACATTAAACTTGCCCTATTTCATAGCTCAAACAACTGACATTGCTTAGCAAATATTGCACATTAGTTCTTGTTCATGTTTACGCAACAATAAAATGCAAATATGTATCCAGCCTAGTCCACTAAATTGATCATTCTCATCCTCAAGCATCACTCTCATTTCAGCCTAAAGTTCTCGGCAGACTTCTATTTAATTGTTTATTAACATCCTGATCAATCGTCTTAATTGATATTTTTTCAGGCAGAAAAATTCTCAGTCTGACAGATGTAATTGTCAGATAGGAAGTAGAAACTTCATTGGTGGTAATTGGGTCTTCATGGATGCATGAATGACTGAGATCTAGAATTAGAAGTCGCCAAGGCCTTTGTGAGAGGATGTATAACTCAAGTTCAGCCACTGGAGGAATCTGCATATAGCTGCGAGAGCAGTCTGACATTTTAACAATCCTTTCTTTTCTTTTTTTCTTTTTTTTTCTTTTAGCTCACCAAAAACCTATTAGAAAAAATCCCATACCGTTCACCTAAACCGAACACCGCCGTCAGGAGACCCAAGTTGACCAAAGAAAACAAAGGAAAGTGAAATCCAGCACCGGCCAGACACCACCCACCGGGCCACCAACCAGAAATCCTCACCAACTCCAGAAACATATAAATTCCAACAAATCAAAAAAAAATCAGGGAGACCTCAAGAGACCAAAGGAGAGACTGAGGAAAGGAAGGAAGGACAAACGAAGCAGAGTGAGATCCACAGACACCAGCCTCCACCGATTTAATGACCTGAGGAGGAAGCAGATTGTGTCTGAGTTTCGATAGATGCTGGTGTGGTGGATCTGGCATGCATGAAAATCTCCACCAAAGAGGGGAGTCGTCGACCCCTGCCAGGACAGAGCAAGCGCAACACCTCAGGGCCCCCCAGGCCGCGGCAGCGCCAAACGACCCCCGGGCCCCGCCAGGGCCACCGGCCGGAGAGCAAACCCAGGAGCAGGAGCGCCCCCCACCCCAACACGGCCCGCGCCCCCAACCCAACGCAGCAGGACGGGGCACTGCAGGCCCGCCAGGCACCCCCACCGGTCCACAGCCCCCGCCGACTGGCGAACTCTACCCCTAAACCTTGAATGTGTCCCCACCCAGTGTATATACAAGTGTGTGTGTGTAGTGCATTAAAATTAGGAGCAGGTGAACCGGAGCAGAGGGAAATGATATCCCCACGCTCCGATCCACCCGCCTCCCAGGCATGTCAGTGAGTGTATGTGGTGCATTAAAAAAAAAAAATAGGGGGGGGGGCGCGCCGGGGACACGGACAGGGGACCGCAGCACTGCTCTATACCGCGGTCCCCAACTGATGGCATCCCCCCATGCCCCCCTTCCCCCCACAGTTGTGTGGTGCATTAAAATTGGAGGGGAGTTGTAGGGTGAAGACGGTGTTTCCACCCTACCCCACCCCCCCAAAGTGAGTTATGTGCCCTATATGTCTATAAAAGTGTATTGTGCAAACCTAGTGCAGTGAGTTAAGAGGAGCAACCAGCGGGCCCCCCCCCCCAACCGGGCGGGGGCAAGGGGCGCACCCGCCCACCAAACCCCCACCCACCCCACCGGGACCCCGGCGGGCATATGGGACCAGCCCGGCGGGGCGATAGGGCTCGCCCCCTGGATACTGGGGCCCGCCTGAGGCGCCAGGAAGCCCACCGGAGCGGGGCGGGCGCAACACCAAACCCCACCCACCCCCCGGCCCCCAGAGCGCCGAGACCCGGGCCACGGATGGAGCCCCCGGCCCAGGGGAGGGGAAGGAAGGCGTAGCGGGGAGGGGGGAAGGAGACGACAAGAAGGGCAAGGGGCAGCGGCAGGGCCGCAGAGAGAGGGGGAGAGGAGGAGGAAGGGCGACGAGGGAGAAGGGACCGGGAGGCGGAGGACGGGCGGGGAGAGGCGAGGAGGGAGAGGCAGCAAGGGGGAGGAAGGGGGAGGGGAGAGGGAACCACCGGGCACCCCGGCGGCCCACAGGCCCCGAACCGCGTCGTCAGGCCCAGAGCGACGGACCGCGCCGGAGCGGCGCCGCCCCGGACACCAAGGAGAGCCCCGCAACGCAGCACCCCCCCAAGAGACCCAGGGAACAGCCCAGACGCAGCCGCCACCCAGCAGCCAACAGAGGGGCAGACCCGCCCACTCCCAGCCAGGTGGGGACAGCACCTATAGAATTAACCCACTGGCATGCAGTGAATCCGAATATTGACCCTTAGTGCCCATTGGAGGCGAATCTGCTCGATCCTGTTGGCAGCAGCTGGGTTCCTGACTATAAAAACACAAACATTAGTTACAAATTGCCAAATACAGAAACATCAATGTAAGTTATCACGCTGCGGTGGCTCTCGCAAACAGGCAGAATTAAGTAACCAGGTTTAGGTTAAAAAATTCTATATACGTAGACCATGTTTCTTTAAATTTTGACATTTGGTTTTTATTTGAGGCAGATATTTTTTCCATTAAGATGTGATTTATGAGGAGGTTAGACCATTGGTCGATATTCAGAGTTTGTTTATTTTTCCAGTTAACAAGAATTGGTTTTTTTGCGATAGTAAGGGCTACAAGTGTAGATTGAAATTGTTTATGTGGTAAGTCAGTTGTTGTTAAGTCACCGAGCAAACACAAGTTTGGAGAGAACGGTATCCTACAGTCCAAGACAGCGGAAAGTTTTTCTAAGACTTCAGTCCAGAAATACATAATCGGAGTACATAACCATAAAGCATGAAAATAAGTGTCTGTAGTGTTTTGTAAACACTGGAGACAAATGTCGGAGTCTGAGAGTCCCATTTTCTTCATCATATATTGAGTAATGTATGTTCTATGAATAATTTTATATTGGATAAGTTGTAAATTTGTGTGTTTTGTCATTTTAAAAACATTTTCACAAACTTGAATCCAAAAGTCAGATTCCGGAGCTATAGACAAGTCTGTTTCCCATTTCGAGATGGGTAAAGACGTTTTATCAGTATATGAAAGTAACTTATATATTTTTGAGAGTTTTTTTGTTGTTGTCGGAGAAAGCTTGGTAATATCTTTAGCTAAAACAGGCGGTTGGAGCGTACCCTGAAGTGTTGGAATTTGTTTCTTTATCATACTTTTAACTTGCAAATAATGTAAAAAAATTCCGTTTTTTATTTTGTATTTTTGGAGCAAGGATGTATATGATATAAACATATTATCTGAGAAGAGATGGTGGAGATGTGTAATTCCTTTCTGCTCCCACACACCCAAATAAAACGATTGGTTGTTAATGTGAAAGTCGGGGTTATGCCATAGGGGAGAAAGCCCACAAGGGCTCCACTTGGGCTTTTGTAATTTTTTTCTTTGCTTTTTTTTTTTTGTAATTTCTAGTGCCTTCCACCAGGCAGTCAGTGTGGCGGAAATCATTGGATTTTTAAAGCAGTTATGTCACTTAATCGATGTTGTAATAAAGAGTAAATCTAGAAGTCTGATGTTATTACAATCCTTCTGTTCTAGTTCCAGCCAACAGTTAGTATCTCTGTTGGGTTGTGCCCATAAAATAATATATTGTAACTGGTTAGCTATATAGTAGTGCATAAAATTTGGTGCCTCTAGACCTCCTTTGGATTTATTTTTCTGTTTTTATTCCAGTAAAATTTTGTAACGGCTGAGTCCAACAACTGGAACCAGTTAGCCGTAGGTTTAAATGGAATCATTGAGAAAAAATAGTTTATTTTGGGTAAAACTTTCATTTTAATAGTGGCTATTCATCCTATTAGAGAAATAGGAAGATTATTCCAGCGCTCCAAGTCACTATACATGCTTTCCAGAAGTGGAGAAAAGTTTAAATGAATTAAATCATTTAATTTAGGTGAGATTTTTATGACTAAGTATTTTAAATTACCTATAGGAAATGAGTAGTGTGGGTCCTGGCTTGCAGGGTTCCATGAATTTTCTGTAATAGGTAGAGGTGTTGATTTTGTCCAGTTAATAGAATAATCTGATAACTGTGAGAATTTAGTTATTAAGTTAAATACTTCCCCTAACGAAATAGCAGGCTTTTCTAAATAAAGTAAAATATCATCGGCATATAGATTAATTTTATGTTCTGTTACCCCAGAGTGAATTCCTTGAATCCTTCTTTCCTGGCGTATGGCTAATGCAAGCGGTTCAATAAATATTGCAAATAATAAAGGCGACAGTGGGCATCCCTGTCTTGTGCCTCTCTGTAGAGTAAAACTCTGAGATATAATCCCATTAGTAGTAACTGTAGCTTTAGGAGAATCATATAATACTGACACCCAGTGAATAAATGACTTCCCAAAGCCAAATTTATTTAAAACAGCAAAGAGGAAGGACCAGTTAACTTTGTCAAAAGCTTTTTCTGCATCCAATGATATAATAACTGCCTTTTTATCATGCCGCTGTGACATGCTAATAAGGTTAAAGAGCCTCCTAATTAACAATCCTTTCAATGTATGCACAAATACCAGAGGTGGGAGTAAGTCACAGATGTGCAAATCGCAAGTTGTAATGTCTCAAGCAAGACTGAAGTTAATGGAGAAAAGAAAGCAAGTCAAAAGTCAATTATTATTATTATTATTATTGACTTTAGGTTAGTTAAAATTGTCAAGAATAAAATCACAGTGTTGTAGCAGCCGGGTTGTGTTGTAAAATCGCAATAAATTTTGTATCCACTTTAAAAGTCAGATTGTGTTTTCTTACCCTTACCTACCCATCAGACAGTTAAAACTGCCAGTATTGAAAAACACACAGCAGTGGTCAGACACAGCCAGGTCAATTTCAGGGAGCACACCAGTTGATGAGGTTCAAGGTTTGCCCTCTGTTGTGAGCTGGCTTTGTGATATGCTGTTCAAAATCTGTGCATCTTAAGAGGTTTAAACATTGTCTTGATGTTTGATCTGACGTGTTATCAATATGCAAATTAAAATAACCACCAGTTATTAAAACGTTACTGTAGGTGCTGTGTATGACTGAAAGTGATTATGAAAATTCACTGATAAAGGAGGTGGAATTTTGGGATGGTCTGCAAACTGTGAGATAGAGGATAGGCGGGCTTCACACAAAAAAAACGTGTAGTTTTCAAATGATGTGTAACTGTTTAAAGAAGCCTCATTTGAGTTTAGTGTTTCTTTAATCAGTGGCACAGAACCGCCTCCGCTATTAAAACCCTTGTAGAAAAATAACATAAAAAATTTGGTCGGCAGCCCTCAACAGGTGTATTTGGCCCAAGCCAAGTCTGTGTTAGTAAAATAATAAGCAGTTTATTGTCAATAACCAGGTCATTTATAATGAAAGATTTGTTTAGAAGAGAGATCACATTTAGCATGGCCAGCAACAAGCCGACCGTGATGCCAACTACTACACAACTTTTGTGTATGCATGAGAAGTAATACGACTCCATTCCAACAGTCGCGGAAGTTGTGGAATCAGATTTCTGCCAAAAAGGTATCGCATTGGGCAAAACTTCTTGAAGTGTAAACAAAACTTTTGTTAGTGCAAATAAACACCGTGAGAGACATTTTTGCTCTCTATGACATCATTTCTCATTTACGCTCCCTGCTTTCCCATTTGCACTCCTTCATTTTTCATTTACACTCCCCGATTTGTCATTTGCGCTTCCTCATTTTGTGATGACGCTCACAAGCGTTTGCTTTCGACTTTTGTCACAAAACAAACAAGTGGGTGGGCTTCATGGGGAATGGTCAAAGTGTTTCTCATTGTTACTTTGCTCGTATTTAGTGACTTTCTTCTGTTCAGTCTTTGTCGGATCATTCGTGTGCTTTGGTATATAATCCCTGTCTATTGCCATGTTGCTCATAGTGAGTATTACCTGACTGTTTTTTTTTGTTCATAAGTGCCTTGTTTTACATTTTTTTAATTAAATACTTCATGAGCTCATTCTTGCTTTACTTCCCTGCATTTGGGTCCTCAACCCCCACACATGTTCCGTGACGGATAGACAATTCGAATAGTCAATTATAATGAGAATTATTCACTGCTGAACCATTTCTGTGGCAGGGATAGAGAGCCATGCTAAGTTAGGTTAACCCGCACTGCACAGTTTCAACAGGCAACAGCTGTTAACGTTTGTACTGCTCCAGCCAAATAACCTCAGCATTGAAGACCATTGGTAAAAAGGGTTTGGGGCGATGTTGTGTGGGGAAACAAAACAGAAAATGAGTGGTAGACAAAGCTCAAGACTCAACAGATGACATTGTTGACAATAAAGGTTATTTGGCATGCACTGCAAATTATGTTGAGTGGAAGTGCCCAAAACGAGAGGGAATACCACCATTTTTTTAACCACCTGGTGCAATGCCACCTGCAAGAATATGCTCAATATAAGTCTTTATAGTTCCAGACCAGAGCAAGGGCTAACTCCGTGCCACCCAAAAACAATGCCTGTTCCACAAACAATAGATCAGCTTTTGGTTAAAAAAATAAAAACCTCAAAGAGACAAAGAGATATTACAAATGCAGCAGCTTATTGTATCACAAAAACAAAACAAAGCAAAACAAAAACAGTCTGCCAGTAAGCACGCTAAAAAATAAGGGATTCAAGTCAATGATGAAGTAATGGACCCTTGTTGCCAACACCCTGGGCTCAAATTGGAATTGGAAAATGTGAAAGCTTTTTCTGCATGGATATAGATTTTTATTTAATTAAAATAAATATATTTTAATTGTCCGACACAGTTGCATAATGTGCCATGACATACAACAATAAATATGTAAATTAATAATGTTCTTATATCTTTGAATGTATTTGAGTAACAGCAAACATTAAAGATTGGAGGTGGGGGAAATGTATCATCTATGTCAATATACGATACGATACGATACGATACGATACGATATACTTTTATTTTCCCCGTGGGGAACTTTTTCCTGGACTCTGTCCAGCTGCAGTTACAGTAAGGAAGAAACAACAGAATAGAAAGAGATACAATTATATTAAATAGTAATAATAAATTAAAGTTAAATAAGAAGTGCAGCAATAAGAAATCTTCACAGAAGTATACATGTGTAGAGAAGTACATACATGAGGACTGCACACACCCATACACACACACATATATATATACATGAGTATGTACAGCACGGCTGCATATATTCCACACACACAACATTGCACCATATATCTATTGTACTGAGTTAATGTCGGTTGTTAAGCAGTTTGATGGATGTCGGCAGGAATGAGTTCTTGTAGCGGTTCAGCCTGGTTCTGGGGGCCCTGAATCTCCTGCCGGAAGGCAGTAGCTGGAACTCATGATGCAGAATGTGAGTCGGGTCAGTAACAATTTTCTGTGCCAGTCCGGTGACGGACCGCTCATAACGCATCTGTAGGGAAGGACGATTCCTGACCCCCATGATCTTCATGGCAGTCCGCACCAGACCGGCAATCTGTGACCTTGACTGCACAGTCAGGTTGCTGTACCAGGCCGCAATGCCGTATCTGATGATACTTTCCAATGCAGCCCGGTAGAACAACAGCATGATCCTCTGCTCCACTCCATAGACCCTAAGTCTGCGTAGGAAATAGAGACGCTGTTGGAGTTTGGAGCAGAGACTTCCAACATGTACCCTCCAGCTGAGTGTTTTGTCAATGTGGACCCCCAGATACCTGTATGAACCCACCTGGCTGATGTGATTGCTTTTAATGACGACTGGCCTGTGGTCACCAACAGCTTTTGGATCAAATATCACCTCCTCCGTCTTCCCCACATTGAGCACAAGATGATTCTGGTCACACCACTGGACAAATTTCACTATTTCTGAGAAATAGTCCAGTGGGCTACCGCCGGCCTGCAGCAAGCTGACGATAGCTGTGTCATCAGAGAACTTAATGATAAAGTTCTCTGGGTGTGATGTCACACAATCATTTGTGTACAACGTGAAGAGGACCGGGGAGCTGACACAGCCCTGTGGGGCGCCTGTGCTTATCAATCTGGGTTCCGAGAGGGAGCTGTTGACCCTGACTTGCTGTGTGCGCTGTGTCAGGAAGGAGTGATACCACCTCGAGATGTACGGGTTCACATTCATCTCCTTCAGTTTACCCAAAAGCAGGTGCGGCTGCATTGTGTTGAACGCTGAGCTAAAGTCAACGAACAACACACGTGCATAAGCTTTAGGGCCGTCTAGGTGTTTGCTGACCAGATGTGTGATGCTGTTGATAGCATCGTCAGTGCCGCGACCCTGCTTGTAGGCAAACTGAAGGGAGTCTAAGTGTGCATCCACCTCCCCCCTGAGCAGAGTCACCATCAGCCTCTCGAAACACTTCATGACAATAGAAGTTAGAGCCACAGGCCTGAAGTCATTATTGTTTTTTAGGAACCGGGGTGTTTTTTCCAGAGACTGGGAATGGAGTGTGAGTCCACAGATCTCTGGAAGATGGGCTGCCATGCCGCTGTGAGCTCCTCTGCACAGGATTTTAGCAGAAAGGCAGATATCCCATCCGGTCCTGAGGCCTTTTTTGTGCAGACAGACCTAATATAAATTGATAGGGGAAAAATATGGTGGTTGGATTGCTTTTTTTTTTTATATATATTTTTTTTAATTTTTTTTTTAACCATAACTCCCTGCCGTAGAGAACTGTTTCAAATCAGGGGTGCTACTACCGTGCAATCTCTGTTTGATTTAGTGAGGTCCCTGTGTCTGGGAAAAAATTAACACAAAATGATGTGCACTTCCTTCTAAGTACATTTTCATTCATGCATGTCATTAGGTGTATAATCCTAAATATCGCAGCGTGCCAAGTGCCAGTGATGCCATATGGTGTTGTGTGTTGACTGCAGTCACATTGTGGTACACCATTAGAGCCAGAAGCTTAGGAGTGACTTTGGCATCTTCATTAATACTGGCTTTTGCCTGGGTGCCAGAAAGCCCCATTCCACAAGAGGCTGCTGATGCTAGCACAATGTCAGAACTCCTTCAGCCACTCGCTGTGCTCTTTTTAGTGCAAACAACTGTTTGTAAAATATCAACAGTTACTTTCTAGTTGAGTGCACTTGAAGTCAATTATCTGTGAAATACAAATAAGAACAAGATAGATGAGAATGAATCTTTTGCTCGGTTAGTTATCATGCCACTGAGCACTTTTTTTGGTTTAAAATGCCGTTTGTCTGTTTTACAATTACCTCACATGATATAATTAAGTTTGCATCATCGGGTATTAGCTGAAGCCATCATAAAGTGTCCATGAGGATGATACAAAAATAAAGTAAACCGGATTGTGTGAATAAATTTAGATTTTGTATTAATTTATGTTCAAAATTGATAGTAGATTAAGCTGTTTGAAGAGGGGTGCTGAATTAATAGCAAATATACTATTTTCTGCGGGATATAAAGCTTATGAAGTTGTGAAGGATATGTATCTTCCCATATATTACAATATATAAGATGGATAAATTTTACTATAATCAAGAGTTTTACATTGGTCTTGATAGAATATACTTAGTAATTTACAGAATCCGCCATCAGATTTGCATATTTTATTATGAAAAAGGTGAATATTTTAAATGGTTCTTCATTTATATAGCGCTTTTCCACCTTACAAGGCCCTTAAAGCGCTTTACATTCACCTACTGATGACACAGCATCATGAGCAACTGGTGGTTTAGTGTCTTGCTCAAGGATACTTCGATGTGCTCACAATGGCATGGGATCGAACCCACAACCTCTAGCCAAATTTTAAATATAAGTTAGATTTATTAACATTGAGGGATAACTTGTTAACATATTTGAAATATTATTTAGGTCAAGATTGAATGTAGCCGCAAGGGGGCACAAGCCAGTGTCTTCTTGTGCCGGTCCCAAGCCCGGATAAATACAGAGGGTTGTGTCAGGAAGGGCATCCGACGTAAAAACTTTGGCCAAATCAAACATGCGAATCAAATATACGACTTCCATACCGGATCGGTCGAGGCGCGGGTTAACAACAACCGCCATTGGTGCTGTTGACCTACAGGGCGCCGGTGGAAACTACTGTTGGTCGAAGAAGGAGAGGAGGAAGGTGTGTTCATAGGAGGAAAGAGAAGAGGAACACCAAGAGTCTAGGACTGAGAGTAGGCACTTTGAATGTTGGAACTATGACAGAAAATGGTAGAAAGCTGGTTGACATGATGCAGAGGAGGAAGGTGGACTTATTGTGTGATCAGGAGACCGGGTGGAAAGGGAGTAAAGCTAGAATACATGTCCAGAGGATAAATTGTGAGTATATTGGCAGAGAGATGCTGAGTTTCTAAATGCCAGGTAGGAGGTCTAGAGGAAGACCAAAGAGGAGGTTTATGGATCTAGTTAAAGAAGGCATGAAGGTAGTTGGTGTGAGA
Organism: Leptonotus elevatus; assembly: GCF_054856555.1. Taxonomy (NCBI): domain Eukaryota; kingdom Metazoa; phylum Chordata; class Actinopteri; order Syngnathiformes; family Syngnathidae; genus Leptonotus; species Leptonotus elevatus. Next base: position 6,353,864 of record NC_141247.1, read on the forward strand.
GCAAAGGATGCAGAGGACAGAATTAGATGGAGGGAACTGATTCGCTGTGGCAACCCTTGAAGGGAAAAGCCGAAAGGAAAAGAAGAAGAAGATTTAGGTCAGAATTTGCTTTGGCCATAAGTGCAGGGAAACCCACGTGAGGAAAAAAAAAGTAGTATTTTCTGCAGAGAGTATTGTCATGTCTTGTGCCGACAGGCTCTGCTCTCAGACTACGTTTTTGTTTTGCAGCTACAGCTTGACCAGCGGGTGGCGCACAAGACACACACACACACCTGAAATCAATCTGTAATCAGCTAGCATCGGCATTTAAATAGCAGCTCGGGTGTGACACACTTGCCGGACTATTACCTTGCTCTTCGTCACAGCCCAAGTATAGCCTTGACTCCACGACCTCGCTTCTGTATACTCGTTCTTGTTTGTCTGCCTCGCTCCTTGTAAGTTTTGATCTTCTTGTTTGAGCTTTGTACTTGCTACCGTTTCCCTGGTACAAGCTTTTTGTGTTAATTAGCTTTTTTCGCGTTTGTGCTTTTTGTTACCTTATCTCTTGCCTGTTGCAAACTCCCTCAGTTGTACTTTTTGTATTCTGTGCTTTGTGGATTAAATTTTGTACACCTTACTGGTTATCTGCGTTTCTTGGGATACACCACTGCGGAAACACAACAAGCAAAGGAAACAAGGAGGACAATTACAAACCTTAATTCCAATTAAGATAAGACGTTGTGTAAAATGTAAATAAAAACAGAATGCATCC